>NC_060080.1:61430000-61746875 GCF_922984935.1 Meles meles
TGAGAACGGTTTATTATATGCAACTGATCAATCACTCAATTCTACCCCTGAAACCAATTCAAAAACAAAAGTGCCCTCCAAGAGTGGATTTATGGTAGGGAAAGGTAAGGAAGTGGAGTAGAAAATAAGAGATAAAGGAGATATAGAGAATACTAGTTCATAGATTCTTGACATTTAAGAAAATTCAGTGTATTATTCTCAATAGATAATACATTTGGGGCATCTGGGTGGCTCAGTGGGTTAACTGTCAGACTCTTGATTTCAGCTCAAGTCATTGATCTCAGGGTCGTTAGATTGAGCCCCAACTTGGGTTCCACACTCAGTGGGAAGTCCACTTGGGATTCTTTCCCTCCCCTCCCCCTGCTCCTGCATGCACGAGCTCTTTCTCTGAAATAAATGAATAAATCTTAAAAAGAATATGTTCATGATGGAAAATTCAGAAGACACAAAGAATAAATAGAAAGGAAGTTTCCTCTCTATCTCAACCCCTCAGCCACATCCTTGGAGAAAACCAGTGTTATCATCTGTAAATAGTTTCACAGATAACTCTGCACATATCAGCAAATATATAGATATGTTCTCCTCCTACTGTTTATTTGATAAGATAATAGTATATGTTACACTTTCTCTTGTAACTTGTTTTATTCACTGAACATTATATCTTGGAGTTGCTTTCATGTTAGTATGTAACCATTTCTCTGTTTATTTGGGAGTATTAGTTGCAGAGTCTTCTATTGTATAAATGTGTCATGATTTCATTTCCTATTTTTGAGCATGCAGTTTTTTGTCTTTTATTATTATAAACTATGCCACAATGAATGTGTACATGTCACTTCACACCTGTTGGAGTAATTCTACTGGATAAATCCCTAAGAGTGGAATTGCTGAGTCAAAGAATATATATATTTGTAATATTATTATTGATATATTGCTTTCCACAAATATTGAACCAGTTTACATTTCTTTTTTTTTAAGATTTTATTTATTTATTTGACAGAGAAAAATCACAAGTAGGCAGAGAGCCAGGCAGAGAGAGAGGGGGAAGCAGGCTCCCTGCCGAGCAGAGAGCCCAACGCGGGGCTTGATCCCAGGACCCTGGGATCACGACCTGAGCCAAAGGCAGAGGCTTTAACCCACTGAGCCACCCACGAAAGCCATTTTTAAAAAATATATTTATTCATTTGAGAGAGGAGCATGAGGGAGAGGCAGAGGCAGAGGGAGAAGCAGACTCCCCACTGTGCAGGGAGCCCAATGCAGGACTCGATTCTAGGACCCTGGGATTATGACCTGAGCTGAAGGCAGATGCTTAATCCTCCCACTCTCCCTGCTTCTGCTCCCTCTCTTGCTGTGTCTTTCTCTGTCAAATAAATAAATAAAATCTTTAAAAAAATTTTTTTTTCAGGGTGCCTGGGTGGCTCAGTGGGTTAAAGCCTCTGCCTTTGGCTCAGGTCATGATCCCAGGATCCTGGAATCGACCCCCGTGTCAGGCTCTCTGTTCCGCCGGTAGCCTGCTTCCCCTACTCTCTGTCTCTGCCTGCCTCTCTGCCTACTTGTGATCTCCATCTGTCAAATAAATAAATAAATAAAATTTCAAAAATTTTTTTTTTCCTTGGGGCTCCTGGGTGTTCAGTTGGTCAAGCGTCTGACTCTTGATTTCAGCTCCGGTCATGATCTCAGGGTTGTGAGATCAAGCCCCACATTAGGCTCTGTGCTAGGCGTGGAACCTAGTTAAGATTCCCTCTCTCTTGCTCTCTCTCACTCGCTCTGCCCCTCCCCCCAATTATTAAAAAAAAAAATTTTACCTTGTTGGTATATAGTTGAATTTATATATCTTATATCTTATGGATCTGTGTTAGGACTTATACTTAATAAGTTATAAAAATATTCCCTACAGCTTCTTTTAGTAATTTCTTTTTCCTTTGTAATCAGTTAAAAATCTTTGATCCATCTGGAATTTTTGGTATAAGATGCTATTATTTACTTTATTTAATCTTTTCCTGTTCATATATTTTTTTCAAGATTTATTTATTTATTTATTTATTTTTTGAGAGAGAGAGAGCACAAGCAGGAGGAGCAGAGGGAGAGAAAATCTCAAGCAGACTCCAAGCTGAACAGGGGGCCTGGCACAACCTGACCTCACAACAGGAGATCACGATCTGAGCCGAAACCGAGAGTTAGTCGCTTAACCGACTGCGCCACACTGGTGCCCCTCCTGTTCATATTTTTATTTGTATATATAAATCATAGTGTATGTACAATTTGTGTAAGACCACGTGTTCATTCATAACAAAGAGATAATTTTTTATAACTTTATTTTAAAAAATTTTTAAAGATTTTATTTTTAAGTAATGTCTACACTCAATGTGGGGCTCAAACTCACAACCCCAAGATCAAGAGTTGGATGCTGTACTGAACTGATTGAGCCAGCCAGGCACCCCATAGCATAGAGATTCTTAGTTATTTTTGGGGGGATAGTTAGCAAATTTGGGGGGACCTGGGTGGCTCACTTGGTTTAGCATCTGCCTTTGGCTCAGGTCATGATCCTGGGGTCCTGGGATCAACCCCTGCACTGGCCTCCCTGCTCAGCAGGGATTCTGCTTCTCCCTCTGCCTCTCCCCCTGTTCATGTTCTCTCTCTCAAATAAATAAATAAAGTCTTAAAAAAAAAGAAGTTAGCAAACTTCCCCACAGGCAAATGCACATTTAGCCCAAATTTTGTATATATTCTCAGGTCTCTGGGTTCATGATATAATTTCACACAATAGATTATTATACACTGGGCTTTTTCACTTAGTGATATATCTTGCCTGTTGTCTTATATTCATATATAAAAAGCTTCCTCATATGATGCCTGGGTGGCTCAGTCAGTTAAACATCTGACTTTGGCTCAGGTCATGGGGGAAGTCATGATCTCAGGGTCCTGGGATTGGGCTCTGTGCTCAGTGGGGAGTCTCTGTACCTCTCCCTCTGCCTTCCCCACGCTTGTGTGTGTGTATGGGTACTCTCCCTCCAAAATAAAATTCTAAAAAGGAATAAAAGTTTCCTCATTTTTTAAGGCTATTTATATTCCATTGGATGTATATACCATAATTAAATTAACCATATAATACTCTGATGAGCATATAGATGATATCATGTATGATTAAAGGAGTCTAGAGCCTGGGTTTGAATTCCAGCTCCATCCCTTACTAGTTCTGTGACCTCAGGCAAATTATTTAGCCTCTCCAAACCTCATTTTCTTCATCTGTCAAATGGGAATAATACCTATGCATCAGGTTATTAATTTTTACTTAGGAGTGAGCAGTACTCTATAGACATGTTATTAGTGTTCTGAGCAGCATATTTAGTTCCATTCATTAATATGTTATATAGTTGCTGACAGAACAGAAGCCTGCCAGATTGCCAAAATTCCCATTCTTAAATTTCACTTCATTTTATTATGGTAATCTATCTATAAGAACTTACTTATAAATAATTTAACTTCTCCAAAACTCTATGAAGGTTAACTTCTCCAAACATTGATGACATGGGAATAGTAACTACCCAAACGTATCTACCCATGAGACTTGTCCATAAGTTTATACCTACCCATCGGTAAAATGGGAATAATACCTACCTCCTAAGGATATGAGGATCAAATCAGTTAATATATGTAAAGCTTTTAGTATACTAATTGGTCCAAAGGTAGGTGCTAATTTCTTCTTGCCATTACTCTGAATAAACTTTTACATGTTTGAGTATATACAAAAAATAAATTTCTAGAAGCAAAATATTTGTACCAAAGGGTTTGTGTATTTGTCACTTATAATGGTTGTAGGTATGGGTTCAAATATGACCTTAGTTGCTGCAATGGATAAAATTCGGGATGTAAATTCTGCTATAAACTTGTTACTTCAAGCTAATTGTCCTAAGATATTATGATGATCATTGATAGGTCTCTTGCCATAGTGAAATCTGAGAAACATTTGCAGCATTTCTGCCATTTCAGTTCACATCACAATAGAAGACTGATTTATCCTTGCCCTTTAATTATGTAGTTGTTGCTACTACTACTAGTTAACTTTTTACCATTGCTTTATCTTGCTCTGATATTCTTATATATCAGATATATATAGGTAGTAAGGTAGTAAGTTTACAGATTTTGATACTTATAAATGGATGGTTTATAACAAAATATAAACAAACATCTAGGACAAAAAGATGGAAATGGAGGCACCTGGGTGGCTCAGTTGTTAAGCATCTGCCTTCGGCTCAGGTTATCCCAGGGTCCTGGGATCAAGTCCCAGGTCTGCCTCACTGCTCAGGGCAAGCCTGCTTCTCCCTCTGGCTGCTGCTTCCCCTGCCATGTTCTCTCTCTCTCTGTCAGATAAATAAATAAAATCTTAAAAAAAAAAAAAAAGATGAAACGATTTCTTAACATTCCTTTAAAATATAAAGCTGAATCTGCTGAATCTACTGGAGAACAGAAGGGAAATAATACTAATGATAAACTATAGCCTAAACTTGCCATACTGGATAAAATAAGAATGTTCTAGAATGTCCTTTGATTCTGTAGAAAAATTGGTACAATAATAGGCAATTTATTATATTTCTGAAGGCGAAAAACAGCTTTATTATTTCAACAATATATATGAGTGGCTCATTATTTCAGGTTACATAAGTGTAGATAGAAATGATGGTTAAATGTATTATTAAAGACATTATTAGAAGTTGAAAGTGCTGGGGTACTTGGGTGGCTCAGCTGGTTAGCAACCAATTCTTGGTTTCTGCTCAGGTCATGATGAGTGGTCATGGGATCAAGCTCAGCAAAGAGTCTGCTCATCCCTCTCAATGAACAAGAATGTCAATTTCACCATTGTTTCTAACAGCAAGAACTGAAACTAAACTAAATGTTCAACAAGGGAATGGACAAATCATGATATATTTATATAGGGGGACACCATACCTGAGTTAAAATGAATGATCAGGGGCACCTGGCTGGCTCAGTTGGGAGAGAATGTGGCTCTTGATCTCAGGGTTGTGAGGTCCAGTCCCAAGTTGGGATAAAGTTTACTCAAAAATTTTTTTCAAAAATATGTGTTATAAAAAATATATGTGTTAAGGGGCTCACTTGGTTAAGTGTCCGACTCTTGGTCTCTTCTCAGGTCTTGATCTCAGTGTTGTGAGTTCAAGCCCCGTGGCTCTGCACTAGACATGGATCCTTCTTTAAAAAAATGTGTTAAGAGGAGCGCCTGGCTGACTCAGTCGGAAGATCACAGGACTCTTGATCTGGGATTATAGGTTCAAACCCCAGGTTGGGTGTAGAGATTACTAAACAACACTAAACTTCAAAAAAACTGTAAAAATAATTAAAAATTAAAATAAAATTAATGGACTAAACTATATCAAATAAATAAATAATCTTTTTAAAAATATAACAACACAAAAATTAAAAATATGTTGAGTCAGGAGTGCCTGGCTGGCTCAGTTGTTAGAGTATGGGATTCTTGATCTCAGGGTTCTGAGTTCAAACTCTGCATAGAGCTTACTTAAACATAAATAAAATAAAGTTGGGTGGAAAAAACAATTTATATGCTCATCAGAGTTAATATGGTTAATTTATATAACAATTTATATGCCATCTACATACCACTTGAAAAATATAACAAATTATGCTATATGTTTTTAATTAATACAACCCTTTATATTAATAATATAAAGACAGGTTTGGGTGTTGGAAAATGCCAAATTTAGATATTAGGATTAATTTGGAGAGGTGGGAGGGGGGAGGGCTAATGGAATAAGGAGATAACATTTAATTTCATTAAAAAAAATAAAGCAAATATGGGGCATGTGGGTGGCTCAGTGAGTTAAGCATTCAGCTCTTGGTTTCTGCTCAGGTCATGATCTCACTGTTGAGAAATCAAGCCCTATGTCTGGCTCCACACTCAGTGCACAGTCTGTTTCAGATTCTCTCTCTCTCCCTCTTCCTCTCCCCTCCCCCATCTCCCACTTGGGCATGCATACGCTCACTCTACATAAAATAAATGAATAAATAAAAATCTTAAAAATAAAGGAAAAATAAAGCAAATATGGATAAAGAACTTAATAGAGCAAAGTGGTTGATAAAACTGTGTTATTATCTACACTGAAAGTTTACAAAATTTTAAAAAACAAGGAAATTTCGCAGTTTATCTGTAACATGAAGATGTTGCTTTACCAATGTTTTTTAAAACACTGGTGGGGCACCTGGGTGGCTCAGTTGGTCAGGCATCTGCCTTTGGCTCGGGTCATGATCCCAGGGTCCTGGGATGGAGCCCCACATCTGGCTCCTTTGACCTAAATGCAGACAAAGTCCACATGCCAAAATGCTAGGCAGTGAACTTTCCTACAATCATGAGTCATATTTACATACTTGCTCATTATGTGCATATTTGCTAATATGAATAAAAGCTATCATTTATTGAGTGTTTATAATATGCTCATTATCACGCTATGATTTTTTAAGTATTTTTTAAATTTTTTATAAATTTTTTATTTTTTATTAACATATATTGTATTATTAGCCCCAGGGGTACAGGTCTGTGAACCTATGATGTTTTACATGTGTATGTAAAACACTTTTTAAAGATTTTTTTTTAAAGATTGTATTTATTTATCTATCTATTTATTTATTTATTTGGGGTGGGGAGAGGGGGGTGTGGGGTGGTAGAGAAGGAGCAGAGGGAGAGGGACAAGCTGACTCTGACCTGAACACGGAACTCGACCAGGGGCTTGATTCTACAGCCCTGAGATCATGACCTGAGCTGAAATCGTGAATCAGATGCTTACCTACTGAGTCACCCAGGCACCCCGAAGGTTTTTTTTACATGGACTATCTCACTTAATTCTCACAACTCCTCTCACTTATTTTCCCCATTTTGCAGGTTAGGAAAATGACACCAATTAAATGACTTGCCCCAACTCACACAGATGGTATGTTCTTGAGCATCTGATTTTTACAACATTAACACAAAGAAGCTTAATAAATAAAATGTATTTGCTGTGAAATATCATTTTGGAGTAGACTAGAATTTCTAATGAGTCCTTAGAAATTATTTTCCTTTGGAATATTACAAGACCAAATTGTCTGAAAAGTGCCCATCAGCCTTACATGAATGGTTCTCAGTTGGAATTGTCCAAAAAAGATTTGGTGAGGAATGGGTGGTGGCGAGGCACCTGCCTGGCTTGTTTGGTAGAGCTTACAACTCTTGATCTCAGGATTTGAGCCCCACATTGCATGTGGAGATTACTTACAAAATTAAAATAATAATAATAAAAAGAGATGGGTGGTACAAGTGAGGCAGTGACTGTTGCTCTCTGAAGTCTATCTTTTTTTTTTTTTTTTAGATTATTTATTTATTTATTTGACAGAGAGAGAGATCACAAGTAGGCAGAGAGGCAGGAGGAAGCAGGCTCCCTGCGGAGCAGAGAGCCCGATGCGGGGCTCGATCCCAGGACCCTGGGCCAAAGGCAGCGGCTTAATCCATTGAGCCACCCAGGCGCCCCTCTCTGAAGGCTATCTTGATGAGAGATGGTGAGAGCAAGGATTCCAGCTTGTCCTTTCCTCCTGGGACTCATGCTGTAGTTCTCACCTGTGGGCGCTGCTGAGCCATAGTGACCCCAGTTCTACCAGCAGAGGCAGAGTCGACAGTCTTGGCCTGCTTGTCCCACAGTTATGGATGCTTTTGTTCTTATAACGAATCCATTAGTTCATAATACTCATAGTGGTTCTGTTCCCCTAATTGATTCCTAATAGAGACAGGCTTTATTCATGTAGTTTAAGAATTAACAAGAATTTTTGTTGTTTTAAAATTGTAATAGTAAGACATCTTCATTGTAGAAAGTATGCCAAATGAAGATAAGCAAAAAAAAAAAAAAACAAAAACAAAAACTAACTGTAACCCTCCAACAAAAGTTAACTGTGAACCCATTATTCACCCATTGTTTCCCAGCCTTTTTTGACAGAGTGGAACCATATAGTTCATATCGTTTCATACATTTTTAAAAACTTACATGCATTACTTTAACATATTTCCAGGTTATAAAATACTATACAACATCTATTTTCGGGATGTTTCTTTGCATGGACACATTATAATTTACTCAATAATTTGTTTACTACTAGACATTCAGATGGTTGCTGATTTTTAACTAAGCAAAGCTTTGATAAACATTTTTATAATTTTTATCTTGCTATTTGTAGATAAATTACTAGACAGAATTTCTAGGCCAAAGCATATATAAAACTTAAAGACTTAATAGATATTACAAAGTTTCCCTCCAGAAAAGCTGAATCAATTTTTTAAATAAATATTTTATTCATTCATTCATTCATTCACTCATTCATTCATTTAAGAGAGAGAGAGAGAACATGCGCGCCCACGCACACACACACACACACACACACACACACACACACACACACACACGTGGGGGGAGGGGCAGAGGGAAAGGGAGAAGGAGACTCACAGCCAAGCAGGGAAGACTGATGGGAGGCTCAGTCCCAGGACCCTGGGATCATGACCTGAGCGGAAGTCAGAGGCTTAAATGACTGAGCTATCCAGGAGCCCCAAAGCTGAAATAATTTTATATTCTTACCAATAAAGTATTTCTCTGTGATTCCTCTCTACCTCAGCCCAAGCTAGAAATTATTATTAAACATTTTCCTTCAGGTGTGCGTGAGTGGCTCAGTCATTATGCGTTTGCTTTGGGCTCAGGTTATGATCCCAGAGTCCTGGGATCCCGTCCTGCATAGGGCTCCCGGCTCAGGGGGAAGTCTCTTTCTCCCTCACCCACTCGCCCTGCTTGTGTTTCCTCTCTTGCTGTGTCTCCCTCTGTCAAATAAATTAATTAATTAAAAAAAATTTTTTTTTCTTTCAGAGTGGCAGGGTGGCTCAGTCGGTTAAGCGTATGCCTTTGGGTCAGGTCATGATCCCGGGGTCCTGGAATCGAGTCCCACATTAGTCCTGCACCAGGTGCCTTTCAGGGAGCCTGCTTCTCCCTCTCCTCCCAGCTCTTGCTCTCTATCACTATCTCTGTTTCTCTCAAATAAATAAATAAAATCCTCAAAAAGAAAATTTCTTTCATGGCATCTAAGGAGGTTGAATTTTTTTACTTAAAAAAATATTTCCAGGGGTGCCTGGGTGGCTCAGAGTGTTAAAGCCTCTATCTTTGGCTCAGGTCATGATCCCAGGGTCCTGGGATCGAGCCTCACATCGGGCTCTCTGCTCGGCAGGGAGCCTGCCTCCCCCTCTCTCTGTGCCTGCCTCTCTGCCTACTTGCGATTTCTGTCAAATAAATAAAATCTTTAAAAAAAATATTTCCAATTTATACCAGCATATTTTTGTCTTGTTTGGGTTTTTGTACTTTGCATTTAATTTTACAAGTAGAGTAGTATTTGTAATGTTAGAATGGTTTCCTTAGTTTGCAGGATTTTTTTCCCCCAATTTTATTTATGGTGGTTAGATACGCAGAATTGTTAAAAAAAGTTTTTTGTTTTATTTCTTAAGTAATCTCTCCACCCAGCTTGGGGCTCAAACCCATGATCCCCAGATCAAGAGCTGCATGTTCCACCAACTGAGCCAGCCAGGTACCTCAGATACACAGAATTTTAAAAATTTAGTCCAATCTATCAATTTATGGATTCTATTTTTCATGTTATACCTAAAGGCCTTCCACAACCTAAGATTATATTATTTTCTGTTATATTTTCTTTTAGTACCTTTACTGTTTAATTCTGCATTTTTGGTAAATGATACGAAATTGAGAACATTTTCCCCTAGAATGACTAAGCACTTTTCCCCTCAGCCATCTTATAATAAAGTCTTACATACATATTCTGTTTCAAGATTTTCTGCTTCATAGCTTTGTTTTTTCTATTCCTATATACACGTTACTGCTATACTTTATTTTTCATCTTAGTATTTATTATGTCCTGGTCAATACAGGCAAATTTGTAGTGGGAAACTTGCCTATAACAGTTTAATATGACCAAGAAGCACCCTTGGAGTGCCTGGCTGACTCAGTGGGTAAAACATGTGACTCTTGATCTCTGGGTTGTGGGTTCGAGCCTCACCTTGGGTGTAGAGATTACTTAAAAATAAATTTTTTTAAAGATTTTATTTATTTGACAGACAGACGGGGATCACAAGTAGTCAGAGAGGCAGGCAGAGGGAGAGAGAGAAGCAGGCTCCCTGCTGAGCAGAGAGCCTGATGTGGGGCTCGATCCCAGGACCCTGAGATCATGACCTGAGCCGAAGGCAGAGGCTTTAACCCACTGAGCCACCCAGGCGCCCCCTTAAAAATAATTTTTAAAAAATCTTTAAAAATCTAAAAACAAACAAACAAAAAATTGAGTGCCTGGGTGGCTCAGTGGGTTAAGCTCTGCCTTCCGCTCAGGTCATGATCCCAGGGTCCTGGGATCGAGTCCCGCATCAGGCTCTCTGCTCAGTGGGAGCCTGCTTCCCTTCCTCTCTCTCTGCCTGCCTCTCTGCCTCTCTGCCTACTTGGTTTTTTTTTTTTTTTTTAAAGATTTTATTTATTTATTTGACAGACAGAGATCACAAGTAGGCAGAGAGGCAGGCAGAGAGAGAGGAGGAAGCAGGCTCCCTGCGGAGCAGAGAGCCCGATGCGGGGCTCGATCCCAGGACCCTGAGATCATGACCTGAGCCGAAGGCAGAGGCTTTAACCCACTGAGCCACCCAGGCGCCCCCTTAAAAATAATTTTTAAAAAATCTTTAAAAATCTAAAAACAAACAAAAAATTGAGTGCCTGGGTGGCTCAGTGGGTTAAGCTCTGCCTTCCGCTCAGGTCATGATCCCAGGGTCCTGGGATCGAGTCCCGCATCAGGCTCTCTGCTCAGTGGGAGCCTGCTTCCCTTCCTCTCTCTCTGCCTGCCTCTCTGCCTCTCTGCCTACTTGGTTTTTTTTTTTTTTTTAAAGATTTTATTTATTTATTTGACAGACAGAGATCACAAGTAGGCAGAGAGGCAGGCAGAGAGAGAGGAGGAAGCAGGCTCCCTGCGGAGCAGAGAGCCCGATGCGGGGCTCGATCCCAGGACCCTGAGATCATGACCTGAGCCGAAGGCAGCGGCTTAATCCACTGAGCCACCCAGGCGCCCCTCTCTGCCTACTTGTGATCTCCGTCTGTCTGTCAAATAAATAAAATCTTCAAAAAAAAAAAAAAAAAAAAAAAGGTCATACCTCTTAAAAAAAAAAAAAAATCCTTGGGTTCATCCACCCAAACCCACACAATAAACATGAATCAGTGATAGCATTTCAGAAATATTTTTAGACATTGATTCTAATGAAAGCAGTAGCTTGAAGGAATTTATATTAAGCTTCTAACAGAATCAGAAGAAATAAAGGCGAAGAAGATTCATATCTGTGGAAGCTCAAAAAACTTAAGTTATGCTCACATCAAGAAATAATTCTTGGGGTGCCTCGGTGGCTCAGTAGGTTAAAGCCTCTGCCTTTGGCTCAGGTCATGATCCCAGGGTCGTGGGATAGAGCCCCGCATCGGGCTCTCTACTCAGCAGGGAGCCTGCTTCTTTCTCTCTCTCTCTCTGCCTGCTTCTCTGCCTACCTGTGGTTTCTGTCAAATAAAACAAATTTTAAAATCTTTAAAAATAAATAAAATAAATAAAAATTTTTAAAAAACCTTTAAAAAAAAGAAATAATTCTTAATATAGGTTTCAGTCAAGGAAAAGAATATACAGAGAAGAGTGGGGAAAGTATAGAGTAAGAGCATAAAGAATAAAAATAAAATTAAGACAAATGGTGCAAGAATGGGGGCACCTGGGTGGCTCAGTCGTTGGGCATCTGCCTTCGGCTTGGGTCATGATCTCAGCATCCTGGGATGGAGCCCCACATAGGTCCCTCTGCTTGGTGGGAAGCCTGCTTCTCCCTCTCCCACTCTCTCTGCTAGTGTTTCCTCTCTCGCTGTATTTCTCTCTGTCAAATGAATAAATAAAATCTTAAAAAAAAAAAAAAGTGCAAGAATGAAGAGAGATGGAAGGCAAGGGAAAAGGATGAACATAAGCAACTTCTAGGGTGAATGTTAATTTGCAGTAAAGTTCAATTCACAAATGTGCTCTGCTGTTCACTTGGGTTGTGGTAAATTATTCAACAACTGTCAAAAATGGTCCTCCGGGCACCTGGGTGCTTCAGTCGGTTAGACATCCGACTTCAGTTCAGATCATGATCTTGAGGTCCTGGGATGGGACCCTGTCTTGAGCTCTGCCTGCTCAGTGGAGAGTCTGCTTTTCCCTCTCCCTCTGCCCCTCTGCTGCTACTCATACTCTCTCTCTGTCTCCCAAATAAATAAATAAAATCTTTAAAAGAAAAAATAATGGTCCTGAACATACTCATCAGTAATTAGATATACTTACGAAGTTTTCAGTTGTATTATATACACTGAAAGATCCGTTATTTTTATCTTGTAGTGGCTGGTACCCAACATCTAATCAGGTCAGGCGAAATAAAACTGAAGTATTGCTCCCTGAATCACAGCTGAAATTTGACATGTTTCAGTCTATCTTGGACACCAACAAAAGAGAATAATTTCTAGAAGTATCTCACATAATAACCATTTTTTAACAATTTTTTAAAAAGATTTTACTTATTTATTTGATAGAGATTACAAGTAGTCGGAGAGGCAGGCAGAGAGAGGAGGAAGCAGGTTCCCCACTGAGCAGGGAGCCCGATGTGAGGCTCCATCCCAGGACCCTAACACCATGACCTGAGCCGAAGGCAGAGGCTTTAAACCACTGAGTCACCCAGGCGCCCCCTTTTTATTTTTTGAAGATTATTTATTTTAGGGGTGTCTGGGTGGCTCAGTGGGTTAAGCCTCTGCCTTGGGCTCAGGTTATGATCTCAGGGTCCTGGAATCGAGCCCTGTATCGGGCTCTCTGCTCAGTAGGGAGCCTGCTTCCCTCTCTCTCTCTGCCTGCCTCTCTGCCTACTTGTGATCTCTCTCTCTCTCTCTGTCAAATAAAATCTTTAAAAATAAAAAAAGATTATTTATTTGACAGAGGGAGAGAGATCACAATCAGGGAGAGTGGCAGAGGGAGAGGGAGAAGCAGGCTCCCAGCTGAGCAGGAAGCCCAACACAGGGCTTGACCCTAGGATCATGACCAGAATTGAAGGTAGCTGCTTAACTGACTGAGCCACCCAGGTGCCCCAACTCTTTATTTTCATAAGTTTGTTTATTGATTTAAATGATCTCTGCACCTAATGTGGGGCTTGAATTCACCACCCCAAGATCAAAAGTCACATGTTCAGAGCATGTGGGAGGCTTGGTTGGTTAAGCATCCAACTCTTGACTCTTGACTCAGGGTCTGGACTGGGCATGGAGCCTGCTTGGGATTTTCTCTTTCCCTCTTCCTCTGCCCCTCCCCACTCATGCTCTCTCTCTTAAAAAAAAAAAAAAAAAAAGAAAAGAAAAGAAAAGAAAGAAAGAAATATATCATGCTTTCACAGAATGTTTTTGTTTTTTGTCTTGTAGGTGTTATATACTTAGCATATTACCTTAGAGTACAATTATGTAAGGGAAGAGTGAAGAGCTTCTTCAGTGCCATTGCAAATGGATGATTGTGAGTAGTAAGTTGCTAGGGTTTTTAGACTTGACTGGATATATCTTTTTTTGTTGTTGTTTTATAAGATTTATTTATTTATTTGACAGAGAGAGAGAGATCACAAGTAGGCAGAGCAGCAGGCAGAGAGAGATGGGGGAAAGGGCTCTCTGCTGAGCAGAGAACCCCACACGGGGCTCCATTCCAGGACCCTGAGATCATGACCTGATCCGAAGGCAGAGGCTTAACCCGCTGAGCCACCCAGGCGCCCCTTGACTGCATATATCTAAAAAACATTAAATGGTTTTTAAAAAAAATTTTTTTAAGATTTTATTTATTTATTTGACAGAGAGAGAGGTCACAAGTAGACAGAGAGGCAGGCAGAGAGAAAGAAGGAAGCAGATTCTCCACTGAGCAGAGAGCCCAATGTGGGGCTCCATTCCAGGACCCTGAGATCATGACCTGGGCTGAAGGCAGAGGCTTAACCCACTGAGCCACCCAGGCACCTAACATTAAACAGCTTTATTTAAAATTTTAATATTTATGTCAAAAATCACATCTTCTGCAGTTTTTTAAGGTTACGATGAAAAATGTTAGATGCCAAGTTAAAGTATGCAAGGGATACATACCTTTTAAAAATTCCTCTGAAGTATGTAGACAAAAGGGTTCAGAGACTCCAGATCTGAATGAATTTGCATTTCTTATAACTCTTAGAGTTCTATGAATACAGTCCTAGGAGGTCATTCAGAAACACCATAAATTGTGGAGGAGAAAAAACAACAACTCTTAAAGGCTTACTTTAATGAGTGGCCCTAACTTGGGAAAAACAACCCCCCATCCAATCTTCTCACAAACATCCACTTAACCACTTTCATGCCAAGATAAAACCTTTGTATCTCTTTTTATAGTTGCTTAAAAATTATTATTTAAAAAAAATGCACTCAATACAAAACTGCTTACAAAAATGATTTTGTGGCAGGGAGATGAGAATATTTTTTTCACCTGTTTTATAAAGATATGCGGTTGACTTATAGAAAAGTACTATGTGAAAGACAAGAAAAGAAAGGTAGCAAAGGTGAAGGCTAGTGATATCCAAATTCACAGCCCTCATGCACACACGGAGTTTATTTGCTCTCTCCTTGAATGTTTTAGTAGGAACTAAGGTAAGGGGGGGGCTTACTCATTCTTGTTTTTGTTTTGCCATTTGGTAGGTGTTAACCATGCAAAACCTGGGAAGCTATTGGGGCTACACAGGGCAGATGCTGCATCTCTGCTAACCTTCGTATGAATTAGAATAAGACACCCTTTCCTCAACACATTTCCACATGTTGGAAAATTGTCGTAATTGTTAAAAGACACTTTATTGGTGTCCTGTTATAGTAAACATACACATCTGTGCTGCCCATGGCGTAGATGGCATTCTGTTCAGTTGCTCACTACACAGGGACAACTGGACATTAAAGCCTCTGGGAAGACTGACATCACTACGAAATTCATGAATACCCAAACCCAAGCTCTACCATACCTTCATCCCCACCCAGAATCAGTATCACAATTCTTCAGTTAATTGGTTCATCGGCTCTCCAGAACTTCCGTTTTAAAACTGCAGCCCTCTCAGTCTCTCATAATCCTGCCTTCTTCTTGTCTCCTTTTATTTCAGGGAAAAAACCCAAAGTCATCCGCTGGGAACTCCCTCAACTCCTGCTCATCAGATTTACAAACACCGGTACCAATCTTTTCCTTCTTCCCCATTATCAAAAGTCAATCCTTGCACCTGTGTAATGTTGCCACGTCCCTCATCTTCTGAGAATTTACAGCAAGCACTGTGACTTCTCTGTTCTAGTACCATCACTTTCTGTCTCAACTCCTCAAGACCTTACTATTCTCTTCTGGAAAATAGGGAGAACAATAGAACATACTATACAAGGCGGTTGGGAGAATTAAATGAGTGCTCAGTGCTTGTTGCACAGTATGTACAATAAATTACCTATTTATGTTTCTGCTAGCATTTACACACATTAGTCTTCTTCCTCATCTAGTTACCCCACCTTCTCTCTAGAGTCCAGTCTTAAAATAGTTTTCTATTTTAATAGTTTCTTATCTTCAGTCTACTGCAACGAGGTTTCAGTGTCCATTATTTCTTCCCCATGACCTCCCATGCACTAAATCTAATGAATATTTTGTAGAGCTCATTTTAGTTGACTTTTCAGCATTCAACAATTGTCATCTTAATCATTTTTGAGTACTTCTTCTTCAGTTTAAATGGTATCAAATCCCTCCACCATTATACTTTTTTTTTTTTAAGATTTTATTTATTTGACAGAGAGAGAGCACAAGCAGGCAGAGCAGCAGGCAGAGGGAGAGGGAGAAGAAGGCTCCCTGCTGAGCAGGGAACCCAATGTGGGGCTCAATCCCAGGACCCTGGGATCATGACCTGAGCAGCCGCTTCACTGACTGAGTCACTCAGGTGCCACCCCCCACCCCCGCCCCCAGTGTATTCTTTAAACTCTTTGGGGGCATTGTCTCTTCCTCTACTCAATTTTTATTTTTAATTTTTTAGAAGTTTATTTTTTGGGGGAGCGCCTGGGTAGTTAAGTCGGTTAAGCATCTGCCTTCAGTTCAGGTCATGATCCCAAGGTTCTGGGATGAAGCCCCGTGTCAGCCTCTCTGCTCAGCGGGAAGCCTGCTTCTTCCTCTCCCGTTCCCCCTGCTTGTGTTCCTTCTCTTGCTGTCTCTCTCTGTCAAATAAATAAAATCTTTAAACAAACAAACAAAAAACCCCAAATAGTACTTGTCATTATTGATCCCCTCTCCCTCTGGTCTTTCTTTAAGTGATCCCTAACTTGGTGAATGGCACTATCATTTACTCAGTTGGACAAATCTCTTATCTGGAGACAGCCCTGATAATATTTTCTCTTCTTCCCAAACCCATCAATCAAGTCTTGTTCTTTTCCCCTCCAAAATGTTCTTAAAATGGACTCCCTTTTCTCCATTTCTTTCCTATTACCCTAGTCCAAGCTATCATCTTTCTGTATGATTATTAACTCTCAGTTGTTCCTATCTCTAACCTATTCTCTACACATCAGTCTGAATATTTTCTTTTAGTCTGAATATTTTAAAATAAAAACCTGATTGTGTTGCTTATATACTTAAAAGCTTTCTATTGCTTTTTAGGATCTAGACAGAAATCTTAACAAAGTTTGCAGTGCTCTGCTACGTCTGGCATGGGCCTTCTCTCCCAACTATGTTCTAGTCATATTGGCTTTATTCCTGTTTCTAGAAACGGGCAAGGAATTTTGTCTCAAGGGTTTTCCTATGCTGTTCTCTTTATCTGCATGCCACTTCTATTACTTTTCTATAGCTGCTGAAACCAATTACCACAAATATAGTGGCTTAAAACTAAATTTGTTTTAACAAACACCATTTTATAGTCCTGTGAGTAGTCCAACATGGGTCTCACTGGGCTATATCAAGGTGTCGACAGGACTGGCTGGGATTCGTTCTGGAGGCTGAAGTGGAGAATCTGTTTCCTTGCTTTTCCAGTTTCTGGAGGCCACCCACATTTGTTGGCTCATGGCCCACTTCCTTCATCTTCAAAGCCAGGAATGTTGCATCTTTCCAAATATTCTTGTGTAGTTACAGCTCCCTTTGTACAAAGCTGGGAATAGTTCTCTCATTTTAAAGCCCCATGTAAGAAAATAATCTCCCTGTCTCAAGGTCCGTATCTGGAAAGTCCCTTTAGCCATGTAGGGTACCATATTCACAAATTCTGGGGATTAAGATATAGACATCTTTGAGGGTTAGGGGCATTATTCTAACTACCACTCTATTTTTTATGACTGCATCGGGCTACAAATACTCTAATAGTGGCTTTAGGGTTTTGTGTTTGTTAGATAACCAAACATCTTATGTAGCAAGTAGGCAGTTGCTAGCACTGATTCAGCTGATCAACAATGCCACCAGGGACTCAGGCCTTTTCTTTTTCCATTTTGCCATCCTTCCTTGCCTTGGCTTTTGCTTTTTGCCTACAGGTTTATTGTTTCAGGATGGTTGCTGCTTTTCCAGATTATCATAATTATTTTTGAGCCAAACAGAAGAGGGAAAAGGGGTGTACCAGAAGCTGTCACGATGCTCTGCCCATATCCCCTAGTTCTTATCACTTCAGTGTACAGTGGTCAGACTTCCAACTGCAAGTACCTACATTTTTATGCCCTAGGGTTTTCTTCAGCTGTCTGAGCCAGGAGAAGCCCACTTTGCTGCCCCACGACCTCTCCTCTAGCAAGTCAGTGACTAAGGAGAGTAGATGTACATACCTAGCTTTCTTTGTCCCTTGGGTAAGATGAGTTTGTTTTTTGGGTAGGATGATTTTAAGGCACATATTTTCTATTGGTTTGTAGAATTTACCGGGGAATTAGGCTCTAGTTATTCTTAGGATTAAAGGGATAATGGATCTTTTATTGGATACTTACTCTTCCATTTCCTATCTCACTTCTCCACTATCCTATCAATGTTTCTTGGGGTCACATCAAAATGAAACTATTTCCACTACTGTCCTTGTCTCAGAACCTTTTTGTAGGGAACTGAAATCAAGACGGGCCATCATCACCTTTCCTCCTTCTGTCTTTAAAGCAGACAGTTGGTGCTGTAGTGGCTAGATTTCAACTAGGAGATGACAAGTCAATATTTAAACGGTGAAATGATAGAACAAAGAACTTGGGACCGTATCTTTGAGCCACTGTACCAACCCTGGACTGGACTGTCTACTGCTTGTTTGTTACAAGAGAAAAATTAAGTTCTGTTGTTTAGGCCATTTTAAAAAAATTTTTATTTATTGATTTGACAGAGAGAGAGAGAGAGAGAGAGAGAGCACAAGTAAGCAGAGCAGCAGGCAGAGGGAAAGGGAGAAGCAGGCTCTCTGCTGAGCAGGGAGCCCGATCCGGGTCTTGATCCCAGGACCCTGGAACCATGACCCAAGCCGAAGGAAGTCGCTTAACCAACTGTTTAGCCATTCTTTTTTTTTTTTTTTAATATTTAATTTATTTATTTGACAGACATCACAAGTAGGCAGAGAGGCAGGCAGAGAGAGAGAGGGAAGCAGGCTCCCTGCTGAGCAGAGAGCCTGATGTGGGGCTCGATCCCAGGACCCTGGGATCATGACCTGAGCCGAAGGTAGAGGCTTAACCCACTGAGCCACCCAGGCATCCCATGTTTAGCCATTTTCAAAAATTGTTTACTTGCAGTCCAACGTGTCCACAATATAAATAAACAGAAATAAGTAATTCTAGAGATTAGTAAGAACTATGAAAGGATAGAGTACTATAATATTCTATTTTTTTAAGGTTTTATTTATTTTGATAGGGAGAGAGAGAGCGTGTGTGAGCACACAAGTAGGGGGAACAAGAGGCAGAGGGGGAGGGAGAAGCAGGCTCCCCGCTGAACAGGGAGCCCAATGCAAGGCTCGATCCCAGGACTCTGGGATCATGACCTGAGCTGAAGGCAGATACTTAACTATCTGAGCCACTCAGGCATCCCCCCAAGTAGAGTTTATTCTAAATGCAATAGAAAGAGGGTGTTTGGCTGGCTTAGTAGTAAAAGCATGGGACTCTTGATCTCAGGGTCGTGAGTTCAAGCCCCACATTGAGTGTAGAGATACCTTCAATAAATATGTGACAGGAAATATTCACGGGTTTTAGGCAGAAAAGTGATATAACCCAACTTATTTCTAAAAATAAACACTCTAGCAAGTTAAGAACCAAATAGTAGTTTGCTGAGCTTATATACAGAATTGGGCTGGGTACTGTGGAAAGAATAAAACAGCATACTTTCCTTCTAATAAGGGCCCTAAGTTCCACAAAACAGTACCAAGTATGGGTGTGAGGGCCAAGAGTAAATTCTGCAATAATTCTGGCTTCTGATAGTAACTATTAAGCTGTAAGTCCAAACTTGAGAAAAAACCCTATGTTCAATAATAACAACCAGAATGCTAAGAAGAGCAAATAATTGCACTGGCAATATTAGTTTTCCATAGTTGTTTACTTGAGGTTGGTTTTCAGGTAAACAACTAGGAATATATGACATGTATTACAAATTCAAGAATTAGAAATTTCATAGATTATATAATTTTACTCAAAGCATGATTCTACCACTAGATGGTGACATGTATACAAAATATTGAAAATAGGGGCGCCTGGGTGGCTCAGTGGGTAAAGCCTCTGCCTTCGGCTCAGGTCATGATCTCAGGGTCCTGGGATCAAGCCCTGCATCGGGCTCTCTGCTCAGCGGGGAGCCTGCTTCTTCCTCCTCTCTCTCTGCCTCTCTGCCTACTTGTGATCTGTCAAATAAATAAAAAAATCTTAAAAAAAAAAAAGAAAATATTGAAAATAATCTTTTAGCTATCGAAGGTGTATAGCAATTATTGATTACTGGTTCAGAACTTCTTATTTATAAGAATCTAGGGATATTTTAGCAGATGTTCTGCTTCATCACACTATTTACTTATTAGAGAGAGAACACACCTGTGCGACGAGGGGCAGAGGGAGAGAATCTCAAGCAGTCTCCCTGCTGAGCATGGAGCCTGACCTTGGGCTCTATCCCACAACTCTGAGATCATGACCTGACTGGAAATCAAGAGTTTACACTTAGCTTACTGAGCCACCCAAGTGCTGCCCTCTTTTTTTTTTTTAAGATTTTATTTGGGGGAAGGGGAGAGCACAGAGGGAGAGAGAGTGGGAACAGACTCCCCACCAAGCAGAGTTTGAAGGGCGGCTTGATTCCAGGACACTGAGATCATAACCTGAGCTGAAGGAAGATGCTTAACCAACTGAGCCACCCAGGAACCCGCACCCCCTTTTAAAAAAGATTTTGAGAGATAGTGAGAGATAACATGACCTGGGGAGCCAGGAGAGGGAAAGCAGGCTCCCTACTCGAGCCTAACATGGGGCTTGATTCTAGGACCCCGGGATCATGACCTGAGCCAAAGACAGATGCTTAACAACTGAGGTACCCAGGTGCCCCATCTCTGGTTGTTTTTAATAGAGCTGAGTAGTTGTAATGGAAAGCTGGGGTGCCTATAAAGCCTATAATACTTACTTTCTGACCCTTTATGATAAATTTGTTGAGTTCTGAAGTGCTGACTGAAAAGCAATGATCATTTATGACAATAATACTCTAGATTCTCAAAGCATTTTATTTTATTCTTTTAAAAGATTTGAAAGAGCGAGCGAGCACAATTGGCAGGGGCAGAGAGAATCTCACAGACTCCACACTGAGTGCAGAGCCTGGTAAAGGGCTCCATCTCACAACCCAGTGATCATGAGCCCAGCTGAAACCAAGTCAGATGCCAAATGACTGTGCCACCCAGGCTCTCCTCAAAGAATACTAAATCAAGTATCATCTAACGTAACTTTGTAAAGAAAAAAAAAAAACACAACTAGGAAGCAATTATTTAAAAAAAAAATTTCTTTGAAGATCAGACTGTGTCTTCAATACATCCTAGAAGTACTCTCCACACGTACGGTAATAGTTGTCCTCACTTTCTGTATCACGAAAGTGTTTGGCCACAAGTAATGGAAACCTAAGAGTGGCTTAAAGAAAACGGGACAGGGGCGCCTGGGTGGCTCAGTGGGTTAAGCCTCTGCCTTCCGCTCAGGTCATGATCTCAGGGTCCTGGGATCAAGCCCCGCATCATCGGGATCTCTGCCTAGGGGGGAGCCTGCCTCTCTGCCTCCTTGTGATCTCTCTGTGTCAAATAAATAAAATTAAAAAAAAAAAAAAAGGGACAGATATAACTAGGGGGGCATGGGGAACTGCTGCTCTAGGATGTATTAGAGACCCACATCTTAATTTTCTGCAACCATTAACTTTATAGCTCGCTTTCATCCTATTTGTAGTTTCACTGTAAAAAACAGAAACAAAAACCAGACAACAGATGCTCTATTACTTTGTAAATCAAGACCATATTTCAAGCAGAAAGAAGGGATAAGGGTGATGACTACTGAATTTGTCCCTTTATTAGTAATGGGCAATTCTTTCCAAAAGATCCACAATGCAGATTTCTGCTCACATTTCACTGGCAAGGACTCAAACACAGGTTCAGCCCTACTATGACTATTTTAAACCAGTAACAAATATTCCTTGGGGCTTTCCTTCTGGAGTTCCAAGTCTCTAAATGCCACCTGAAAAATAAAACAAAAATTCGGTTTGGAAAGCGTCCTTGCTGGCAGGTAAGAGGGGTGGGTGGGAACGGATGCTGGATGGTCAAGGATTAAAGTCAAGTCTGTAGAAACCCAAGTTTTATAGTAAATATGGGAAAGGAAGATGATGGCAGAATTCTCTCTAGGGCTCCGAAGGATCACCTGCTCATATGAAGCACTGGAGAACAGGTGGGCAGAAACTTTACACCATCAAGTTGGAGCAGCAGAAAGGCAAAGAACACCGGCAATGGGGTCCTAGCATGGGAAGATGCTGGGACGGAACCTCGATAAAACCTATGAAAGAATTAGTACAGGGTCTGAATAGCTGCTCCGGTTATACTTCTAAGATTACGTACACTCCCTTTTGGACTGTTCAGTCACAACTCTATAAAACGTACTGGATATAGAAATCAGTGAGGGTATGAGGAAATATTTTCCTAATGCTAACTAGTTGTTAACCAACTTCAGCTGGGCGTCCCCTTTCCTTCACCTATTCTTTGTTTTGTCCCTATCTTAATACCCTGGCGGTCTGCTCTTCGCTGAGCAGCAGAATAGCCATTTCAGGTGAAAAGCCGTAGACAGGCAACTGGTGCAGGGCCCTCTCGCATAAATGGGAGGAGATGCCATGTGAACGCTCTTCACTCCGCCATTTCTAGTCACATCAAGGTGTCTTACTGCTGGAGGACGGATGAGTCTTACAGAGTCGAGGGTAGCGATCTACACCGATGCAGGTTACGCCGCCCGTGGGCTGTTCCATTCTCACAAAGCCCCGCGGGGAAAGGACCGTGTGGCCCAACTTGGGCTGAAGCGTCGTCCCGGTCCGGCTCCCCTGTGCACCGTGCCTCCCTCATCCCCAAAACCCAAGAGCGGGGAGGGAGAAATCGCCGCCAATCTCTCTTCGGGAGCCCGGAGGAAAAATGGCGAAGTGCAAGGGCGGGGAACAGGGCGGCGCGAGTGACCCAGCACTCACAAGGCCTCGCAGCCCGCGGAAGGGCCGCCGTGGGCGACGCCGCGCAACCGCGGGCCGCTCGGTGTCTCCGCCATCTTCTCCTACTCACCCGGACTCCCCCCGCAGCCGCGCTTGCTTCGTGTTTCCCTTCCGGCCGCTGACAGAGATCCGGGCTGGGCGGGGTGGGCGAGCGCGCGGAGGGGGTGGACCGAGGGCGGGGAGGCCGGACGGAAGAGGAAAGGGAGGGCGGCGAGCCTGCCGCGGCGGGGTGTGGAGCGTGCGGCGTGTGTGCGGAGGGAGGGCGGGAGGCGAAGAGAGGGCGGGAGGCGGAGGAATGAGAGCGCAAGGCGTTTCTCGTCGGCCCCTTCGCTCGGGCGGAAAGAGCCGAGCGCAGTCCGAACGCTCTATTAAAATGGCGGCGGCGTCAGCGGTGGCCGCGGCGTCTGGTCGGTGAAGTGACTCTGCTGCTTCTCTCCCCACCCGCCCCCTCCCTCCCTCTCCCCTCCCCCCGTCCTTCCCCCCCTTCCCCGCCGCCGGCGCCTCCGCGCCCCTCCGGCCTGCGCACCTCCCCTCGCCCCCCTCCTCTCCCCCGCCCGCTCCGGGGACCGCCGGCCCCCTCCCCCATAGTCCTGCTCTCCGCCCCGTCCCCGCCGCCGCCCGCCCTCGTCGCCTCCCCGCCCCGCCGGCCGGCCGGCCCCCTCCTCCGCCTCTCTCCCCTCCCCCCCGCCGGTCGGGATCAGTCAGTGCGATCCGAAGCGGGGGAGGGGGGGGCGGCGGCCGAACGATGTGCGAGAACTGCGCAGACCTGGTGGAGGTGTTAAATGAAAGTAAGTAGCCGCGGCGGCGGCCTGTGGGGGTGCACGGTTTGGGGACCCCGCGCAGCTCCCCGGGCTGCCGCGGCCTGCGGGAGGCGACGGCCGAGCCGGGCGGCGTGCGGGCCTAGCGCCCCCGGAAGGTGCGCGGTGGCGCGGCCGCCGAGGCGCCTCGGGCCCAGCCCGGCCCGGTTACCTGGGCGCCGGAGAGGGGGCCGTTCCGGAGCTCCGGCCAGGCCGGGCCTGGGCGGTCTTACCTCTCGGAAAGTTTCCTCATTACAGGTGTCAATTAACGAAGGCACTAATGAGCCTTCGCCTTCTTCCTCCTGCCGGGAAGGTGAAGGGAGGTGGGGTCCGAGGACGAAGCTCTCCTCCGCAGTCCGAACCCTTCGGCCCTCCTGCTGCCCTCGTTGATTTTCAGCGTGCTGCTGAGGAGGCCTCTTTTACCTGCTAATTTTCATTAAACTCCCTTGGAGGAGGTTGCTGGTTTTCCCCTCCCTTGGGGGTGTGTGGGTGTATTAAGCCTTTCTGCCAGTCCTGAAATAGCTGAAAATGAACTGTGATAGTCATGATTGGACCTTCATACCTATTTTTTTTTTTTAAGTTAATGATGTTAACATGTACCATTCGTCGTTTTAATGGTAAATTTTATTAAGGAGAGCACTGTACTACAGATACCATCCCGGGATAGTCATGGCCTGTTTCCTGAAAGGAAAGGCCTTATTCCGTATACTTTTGATTATTAGCGACCGTACACTGATATATATACATACACACACACACACACACACACACACGTGTGTGTATGTATATATATTTAGGGCAGATTCTTTTATTTCCGACTCTTGGAAGATAGTATTTGATCCTAGAGAAACAAGCTGTGTTGCAAATTCACTACTTCTGGGCCCAAAGGCCTACTTGGTTGAGGTGTATTGGATAAAAGGTTAATTTACAAAAACTTGATTGTTGAGAAAATGATCATTTACAAACCGCTTATGTGGGTTTTGGATTTGTGTTTTGATATTTCCAAAAACTTCCAAACTACCCCTTTTCTAATATGATTCTTTAAGACAATGGATTTGTAAAATGTATCCTCTTGGTTGCGTTTGAATTTTGATTATTTATGTGTTTGAATTTTACTTCAATAACGCAAGGCAATAATAAAAGTGGAATGGTTCTAGTTTAGTTTGAACTGTGTGTTTACTTTCTGACAGGTGGAAGCAGTTTTTGCACATATTTAGACTGGACTTTCCCATATTTGTGTTATTCTAAATTTTCCTAGAATTTTAAGGTTATTTGTATTTATTTTGAGATACTTTTACTTTTGGTGCAGGTGCTTTATGATATGGTGATTATGTAGGTGAAACCCTTCGTACTTACTTTAATAAACTGTTTTATATCTCAGATATAAGTTGTGTGATTATGGTTTTATTACGAAAAGCATGTCTTTGCTTCAATGTAAGAAAAACTTTTTTAAAAAAAGAAAAACTGGTTTTAATAGTATTTTGAAGTTTTAATTTATTTTGAACTCAATTAGGAAAACTACCTTTAGTATAGTATCTAAAGAAACTTGTTTGTTAATCTTAATTATCTTTTGAAAAGAGACATGAAAGTTCTTATTGAATTATTTGGGAAAACCCCTAGAACTTTGTTTAGAAGCAGTAAAAAATGCAGTGGATTTATGGGAACTTAGAAACGTAGAGAATCTTGAAATAGAATTTAGCTTTTATTACCTTTAATTGTATACAGTTAGTGGAACCAGGTTCACAAAATGTGGCCATGCAGACCCTCTAAGAAATTTGTCTTAATGAACAAATAAGAAGGATTTCCTATTTGTTTATAAGCCAGTGGGCTCTAAAAATACTTACGGCAATTTCTTAATATTTCCTTTAAAGCTCAGTTTAAAAATTTGCTTCCTAAACACTAACCTCAAAATGATGCTTCCTTTTTTTTTTTTTTTTTAATTACTTCAGCAGTTTTATTGGTAGGTTATATCAGACTATTATACCTGGATTTTACCCCCCTCTATTTGTAAAATTGTTCTCTCTCTCTCTTTTTTTTCTTTTTCTGCAGTTCTTGTATCCCAAACGTAAGAGTTTAAGTCTCTAGGGAACAGAGGGTCTTACTTTATCTCATTGTAGTAACGTTTGCCCTTACTGGATGGAATCCTGATGGTTGGAACTCCATAAAACCTGTTGAATTGAAGTAGGTTATGGATCTTTTAAAAAATCTTGCTCACAGTAACTCTTAAGTCAATACCTTTATTCCCCCAGAGGGTGTGCAAAGACGAGCATCCACTCATCCTTGATTAGAAATTCAGAGTTAAAGTCCCCAAATAATGTGCTCAGAACTCATCTCTCAGTATAACTCCCCATGAGATTTTAACCAAAAAAGGAAAAGAAAAAACCAAAAATCTATTTCTTATCAAATTTACCAACACTGGTGAAACTTAAAAGAAGTCTGTCTGGACACACTGGTGTAATGTAAAAATTTTGTGCTTTAAATGAAAGGGTAGACCTCGTGCGGATAGTACTGCTTTGTATCTGATAATGCGTAGAGGGTTGATAATGGTAGGGACTTCAAATATTTATTTAAAAATCTGGCAGACCATAATTTAGTTAAAATAAAAGTTGGTAACAAAAGATTATAAATAGCTTGTGTTTGTCATCAGTTTTTGCTGAGAGAATTAATATTACCATTTATACTCTAGTCCTGCTGAGAATTTGAAGCTGTGAACTCTTGCCATGGAAACATACAAGTATAAAAGCACACCTTTGCCTGCAATTTAAGGACCCCACTGCAGCCTGTCCAAGGAACCAGGCTAAGAACCCCATAATAAGGACCCCCACATTGCCTTTTTAAATAGTCTTGACAGGTACCCTAAAACTTATATTTCTAAATAATATTTGGCTTTAGTGTTAGAGTAACCAATCTCAACAGTACTAACATTTAAGTTTCTCTTTTCCCTTCAGTGCTTTATTTTTAATAAGGACATTTTGAAAGCTTGGAATGTATTGAGTTAATTTGTTTACTGTCAGTTTGTGGGTTTGCATTCAGTTTAGGAAATAATTTTAAGTTTGTATTCCTGTGTTTATTCTGTTGAATTTGTATATTTGCAGCTTTTCTAGCTATTTTTTTTTTAAGATTTTTATTTATTTATATGACAGACAGACACAAGTAGGCAGAGAAGCAGGCAGAGAGAGAGGAGGAAGCAGGCTCCCTGCTGCGCAGAGAGCCCGATGCAGGGCTCAATCCCAGGACCCTGAGATCATGACCTGAGCCGAAGGCAGAGGCTTTAACCCACTGAGCCACCCAGTGTCCCCTTTTCTAGCTATTTTTGTGAACTAGTTTACTAAGTCCATTTCTGGGTGTTGATGAGAAGAGGTTGGAGGTGAAGTTATGCTTTGGGCCATCACCATAGCTATCTCAGTAGTAAATTGAGGTCATTATTTGCCTTGGTAAAGTCAGTTTCTCTGAGAGAATGAAAATGGTTTTAAATATAGATTTTGTTCTATGGGTGTTTTTAGTAGATTACAGTTTGCCAAATGTAGCATTTAAGTTAGACAATTTATTTGTTCCTCCTTATTATCTTTGAAGATGGGCAGGAGCAAGTACTGGTATCTAAATTTTAGAGCTAAAGAAATTAAATCTCAGAGAGGCTAAGTGGTTTGCCAGATAAAGGTCACCTGTCACTTGCTTAGTTAGTAATCCTGTCTAAGCTTGAACTCAGGATACTGTGATAACAGTATTTGCAGAATAATTCTGTTTGCATTATTTTTCAAAGCAGAATACTTTATTGAGCAGTTTGTGTTGAGTACTTTATCAGCTCTTTGAGGTAGGTACTCTGTCACCCTTTTCAGATAAGAGAACCAAGATTTAGGGTTTATATAACTTGCTTAGAGTCACATGACTGTATTTGGTGGAATCAGAATCTGAACAGGACTTAGTCTAAGGTCAGGCTAAAAAGGCCATGCGCTTACAAGTTATGCTATGCTGTGTAAACTTTATGATGATCTGTTTGAATGGAAGACATTATTGTGAGTATACTGTTTGATTGACAGAATAAAATATTAGTATATTTTTAAGTATTTTCATAATTTCAGGCATAATGCCATCATAATTGTAGTAGGAATTTAAAAGTGGTGGTCCTTAAGTAGCTGAATGGAATCTAAATATAGTTAGCAATGAGTCCTTTAATAAACCATGCATTTCTAGAGTTGTTTTTGATATTATAAGTATATAGGCACTAATTAATTAAATCATTAGTAACCGTATTTTTTGATTGACCTATAATTCTAAAATTTGAGGTGATTCCTAAAATTGGAAATATGATTTTACAACACAAAGCGCCAAATTATGAATTATTTACTTGGTGATCTAGTTAAGTATCGCTTAACCAATTAATATTTGAAGGAGTATGCATAATTTCAGTTTGTATATTTTTATGGTATAACTTAGTGACTAGAGCTTTATGGCATTTTCAGTGATAACTGTCAATGAACTTTAGCACTGTATTCATGAAACATGGTAACATTTCTTATATGTTTAATGATAGTATCTATATATCTCATGTAAAAGTATTCTTTTTTTTTTTTTTTTAAAGATTTTATTTATTTATTTTGACAGAGAGAGAGATCACAACTAGGCAGGGAGGCAGGCAGAGAGAGAGGAGGAAGCAGGCTCCCTGCGGAGCAGAGAGCCCGATGCGGGGCTCGATCCCAGGCCCCGGAGATCATGACCTGAGCCGAAGGCAGCGGCCCAATCCACTGAGCCACCCAGGCGCCCCTGTAAAAGTATTCCTAATGTGTAGATAGTGTGTATTAGTAATTTTTATATTTTCACAAAGAGTCAGAAACTTTCCAATAGTGTCTTGACCAAGGTGTGACATACCTTCGCTAAGGGGGTGGAGCCGCCTTTCTCTTTACTATTTTTTTCTTATTTATAAAGGTTGCATATAGAGATAGTAAGAATTATAAATCTAATCATCCAGTGATGATTCCCGTTGATGCTTTGAAATATTTGTGGTACACAATTATATTTCTAAGAATGAGATATATGTAGTTAAATATCTAACTTCACCTAATGTTTAAGGTTACTAGTTTCACCTAATGTTTTGTTTGCTCATTTTCCTTACTAACCTTTCTTGAAAGTGTACTTTTTGTTTCTATAGTATTTCATTTTATACGAAATTTAATATTTTCCTATTGTGTTTGTTTTCAGTTCTTATGTTATAAATAATGCCAGACATGAACATCCTGTATATAAATCTTTTTTTACATTACTGTTTTTTTAGATAGATTTCTAGAAGTTATCACTGTGTCAGAAATATAAACATACTTTTGTTTGTATTGTCTACTTGCTGTTCAGAAAAGATATACTGATTTCCACTCTTTAAGTATTGTCTGCACAATGTGGGCACTTGTACTGAATACTATCCTTGAAAAGGTGTTATTTTGGTAAAAACTGTAATAGCCAGTTAATAGTCAGTTTAAACACACTTTTTTTTTTTTAAGATTTTATTTGACAGAGAGACACAGTGAAAGCGGGAATACAAGCAGGGAGAGTGGGAGAGGGAGAAACAGGCTTCCTGCCGAGTGGGGAGCTTCATGTGTGGAACTCAATCCCAGGACTCTGGGATCATGACCTGAGCATAAGGCAGATGGTTAACGACTGAGCCACCCAGGCGCCCCTAAACACTCATATTTTTATTGGCTATTTGCATTTTTTAATACATTGCCTGTGTTCTTTTTCAACTTTTCAGGTTTTAATGTTTTGGGTAATTACCTTACAAGAGTTGCTCATTAACTGTAGCAACCGTTGGCCATATTCACTGCATACATTTTTTTCCCGCCCCCCTTCCCCCTTTTTAAAAATTAAAAAAAATTTTTTTTATTATTTTTTAAAGATTTTATTTATTTATTTGACAGACAGAGATCACAAGTAGGCAGAGAGGCAGGCAGAGAGAGAGGAAGGGAAGCAGGCCCCCCTGCCGAGCAGAGAGCCCTACATGGCTAGATCCCAGGACTCTGGGATCATGACCTGAGCCTAAGGCAGAGGCTTTAACCCACTGAGCCATCCAGGAGCCCCCCACCCCTTTTTTAAAAATGTGATCTCTTTGCACCCATTGTGGGGCTCAAATTCACAACCCTGAGATCAAGAGTTGGATGCTGTGCTGACCAAGCTAGCTAGGTGTCCCTTTCCTGTTTTTTTTTTTTCTTTTTTTTTTTTTCTTTTTCATTTGGGTGTTTGTAATTACAGGTCTTTAAAAAAATGTTTCATATTGTGCAGCTTCTTCTGCCGAGTTGCCTGTCTAAAACACAGTATATGATTGTCATATTATCTGCTTAAACTGTCATAATCTTCATTACTTGAAGAATAGAATTCTAACTTCTTAACCTGACATATATATCATAGCACAATTTGACCCAAACTCCTTTTCCTAGCTTCAGATCTCACTTTTTTGGTGAGGCCTTCTTAAATCTTTCCCAACCTCTCTTAAAATAACTAATATCCTTTAGTTTAGGATATATATACACTTTAGCCCTCCCTTTTTTTTTTCTTTTCTTTCTTTTTTTTAAATTAACATTAGTCTTCCTTGCTGCATGAAGAACTCCTTAGACGCAGGGGCCATGTTTTCTTCTTTTCCCAGCCCCTAATATAGTGCCTTATAGAGAATAGGTAAACATTTTAGTTAAGGAAAGATTTTTGTAAAAGAAGGATGTGATAGCCTAGTTAAATCAGTATTCTTGGGCCTATAGTCAGTAATGACCTATATTTTTTAAAGTAAGCTCTGCACCCAGTGTGGTGCTTGAACTCAAAATTCTGTGAGCTTTGTGTCTATGACATGAACTTTGACTAAATTGCTTTTATTTAGGACTTTATATACCAGGAAAACAATTGGACTTTTTGCTCCTTATTGTGATTAACACCTATTAATGATATTTTTTTTCCTCAAATTCCATAGGAGTTAAAAAATTCTCCAAATATGTTAATTTACAATTGATGTGGTATAAACCTGGCTTCTTCTTGCACTTCCCTTACTGTAGTTGTTGAAGCTTGGTTTCTCTTCCTGCTCTAGCTGTAATCTCTTCTAGAAAACTTAGGTTGCTTTTATCTCCTGGAAGAACCTACTTCTCTAGCCATTGCTGATTGGATTCCAGATAGACTCTTGACCTGATGGATTGATTGATGGGGCTGCTTTTAATCAGTCAGATTTCTCCTGTCAGAATGTTTGAACGGAAGGGCCAGGTATCTGTGAGCTGCTGAAGGAGAGCGGGTACTTTAGGAAGCTGATGGGAGGGACTAGAAACATTGAGGAAGTAAAGGCGGCTGTTTGCAGAAGAGAATTGGGACAGATTTGTGGAAACTGTCGACATGAAAGCTCCGTAAAGATATGGAAGATATTACCATGGTGGTTTTCTAGCACTGAAGTTAGAGCTCCTTTGGTGCTGTCTCCCATATACCATTTGAGTTAATGTTCAAGCAAAAGAGTTCTGATTCAAGTAATGTGCCTTGACGAGCTTTCTTGTATTGGAGCACATACCTTGTGATTCATGAATAAGATAATAAAAAGCAGTAGATATGATATAATCATCAGCTACAGCATACTTCAGCCAGAAACTGAGTTCTTCATTATAATCTGGCTTAAATTCTTGGAACATGTTGGGCAAGTGTCATCTGTAGTGTTGGTGGCAGGAGAAAGCTTAACTCCTTTCGTTAATTATTTCTCTACCAGGATGTTTAGTCTTTTCAAAAGAATGCAAGTAGCTTTGTTGTTTCTGGAAAAGAAACCTGCTTTCCCCTCCCTCTCCCCCAGAAAAATGAAATAATGTAGAAAAAAAAAAAGGAATATCTGAAACTGCTTATCAAAGAAATTGTCCTTGTTTTAATAAAATATCTCATAAGTTGTTTTTGCTTTCCTTATATATAGCTTTCCTTATACACACTGTTCTATGTTTTTGTTTTTGTTTTTTTTTTTAAGATTTTGAGAGGGAGACTGAGACAGTGCACATGCATGAGCGGCATGGGGAGGGGGGCAGAGAGAGAAGGAGAAGCAGATTTTGCTGCTGAACAGGGAGCCTGACGGGCTTGATCCCAGTACCCTGGGATCATGACCTTAGCCAAAGGCAGCTGGTTAACCAACTGAGCCACCCAGGTGCCCCAAAAGCTAATTACATGTTATTCTGTATTTCTATATCATTTTTACGTAGGCAAAAAAGATGTAGGCATCTTTTTGTGTTAATCTGCACTTACATTGTAATTTCAGTGTAGTATTCCATTGTTTGGTCCTTCTGTAACTTAACTAGTCCTGTTGATGGGCATTTGGGTTTTTGTAATTCTTTGTGTTATTGTCTGAATATTACCTGAACATGTTCTGTGAAGTCAGATTACTGAGTAGCTCATACAGCATGTCTAGAAGGGAAGTTGACAGTTGTGCTAAAACTTAACAATAGAGCATCAGTATATAGGCTTTATAGTCTTAAAGTGTTTGACTCCTAGTTCTGTGGGACTATTCTAGCAATGTGCATTAGCAGTTTAACAGTGTGCTGGTTCTGAACCACCATAATAGGAAATAGGTATTTTTTACACTGGGTAATTTTGCTGCCAGACTCATGAACCATATTCTGAAAGGCTCAGTACCTAATGATGAATGTAGAAGTATAAGAATATAAGCTCAGAATAAATTTAGACTTAAGAAAAAGCTAAGACAGGGATTTTGAAGTTGTGTTCAAAACTTCAAAACAAAAAAAAAAAATAAAGAATATCATTAAGGGGATGGTGGGCCCACTTTGTAGAGTGGCATAATGGTGGTCAGCAGAAAGTCGTTCTGTTCTAATGGTACCTTGTTTCTATTTTCCCTTTTAACAGGAGTCCCCAAACCTGTAGGATAAATCACATATTAAGAGAGAATCTAATCTCTAGATTTGTGAGAAATAACGAGAGTTTTGTTAATGGTGTTAAGAGTTAAAATCTCGAGGTCTGAGCATATTGCATCCAGTGGAGGTGATAGAGCCATGGTTGTGTGTAATTGTGAAGCTTTAGCTAAGTTTCCTGGGGAGCAGAAATTGCCAAGTCTTAGGTTATTCCCCCCCCCCCCTTATTTTGGGAAATAGAAGAGAAACTTTTCACTAGTACAGTCACTTAGTAGAGAGTGAAATGATGATGATAAAATTGGCATGGCACTAAGTAACTTAAATGTCATTTTTTTTTCTTTGCTTTAGAAACCAGTATGATAAAACATGGAAATACTACTATAGGTATGACCTTTTTGATTACATCAGTGTGATCGAATCTGATGTCGACCTGGTGGAGAAGATGAAATGTATTTTTGTTGTCGGTTCTAGAGAGACTTGACTGGTGGCAAGCCACAGGGTCTTGTCCTTAATTCTTTCCTCTTCAGGATTTTCAGTAATGATCTCTGGTTTAAAAACTGTTCCTTGAAATGGAATTGTCCCTATTTGAAGGGAGTGAAGGGAACTTCCGAACCTCTTCCCTTTTTTTAAAATGAAAAGCTCATTTTGATCTGTTTTATAGATTGGAGTTCTATGTAAGGTTTCTTTTGGGGAGAACAGGGTGAGCTGCTTGTGCCTGGGTGGCTCAGATGGTTAAGCATCTGCTGTGGGCTCAGGTCATGATCTTCTGATCCTGGGATCAAGTCCTGCATTGGGTTCCCTGGTCAGTGGGGAGTCTGCTACTCCCTCTCCCTCAGCCTTTTCCTCATCATTTGTTCTTTCTCTTTCTCAAGTGAATAAATAAAATCTTTGAAAAAAAGCTTGAAAACCATTAATGATATTACATTCTCAAAAGGCAATACAGGGCGCCTGGTGGCTCAGTGGGTTAAGCTTCTGCCTTCGGCTCAGGTCATGATCTCAGGGTCCTGGGATCGAGCCCCGCATCGGGCTCTCTGCTCAGCAGGGAGCCTGTTTCCCCCCTTCTCTCTCTGCCTGCCTCTCTGCCTATTTGTGATCTCTCTGTCAAATAAATAAATAAAATAATAAAAAAAAAGCAATACAGTCTGAAACTCTTCAAGTATTACATGTAATGTGTGCATATTATGGGAGGTGGTATTTCAGTGCTTGTGCAGTTAGAATACTGTGTTGAATTGTATATAACACACTGATGATAATTACTTCTGAAGGTATTTGAACATTGTGTAATTTCACATATGTTCATTGAACTTCAGAAAACTCATGAGGAATGGAATTATTTAGCCAAGGCTATATAGCTATTAAGTAGCCAAGTTGGGATTAGAATTTAGGTCTTATTTCTACTCAGTGTACCTTTCATCAGTAAGCTTGCTTGCAGTTTTTTGGTTTTTTTTTTTTTCTTTTTAATTTTTTGAGAAGCTTCACTATGGGAGTTGGAAAATCCATAAAAAACTGACAAAGGAACTATGGAGAGGTTAATTCTGGTTTAAGTGGATTAGGCAAGGTTTCAAGGAAGGTGGAAGATTGAATTGGGCCTTTAACTGCTTGGAATAGTTGTTGGGAATGAGGGGAGTGGAATGGTTTACCACAATTTGTGATGTAGCCACTGCTAACCTCATTTCCTTGCTCTGCTTCTCTCACAGATATTATTTGCTGCAATGATGAGCCTTTATGTATGCCTGGAATTTATCACCTTGCTATGCCTTCAAGTCTCAACCTAAATGTTACTTTCTCAAGGAGGCCTTTCTTGAACATCCATTCTAAAGTATTTCTGGTTCTTTTTTTTTTTTTAATTTAAGTGTATGCATACCCAGCACGGGGCTAAAAATCATGACCCCATGATCAAGAGTCGCACGCTCCTCTGACTGAGCCAACCACGTCCCCTGAAGTAGTTCTGATTCTTATCCTTCGTAGCACTTACCACAGTTTAGAGTTAGGTATTTACTTTTTGTTTACTTGTTTTATGTCTTTTCATTTTATAAGACTATAAATTCTGTGGTTGCAGTCATCTGTAATATTAAACTAAGTTTCATAGTGCATGTGCTAGTAATACTAGGATCGGTACTTTTTTGTTAAAATGTGTGAAAAATCTTAAGATCACTGTAGGTGGGTAATGGAACAGAAGATGAGGGTAGGCTGGATGTGGTGGTTTTTCTTGCTTTCTGAATCTACTTGGATATTTTATATACTATCAATCCTTTTGTGACATTCTTTCTGCTTACCACCTCAACTCATAAAGGGGTACTCCACTGATTAAAAAAAAAATTTTGTCAAGGGGTGTGTGTGTGTGTGTTTTAATTTCTGAATATCCCTTGATATTTACACCCATGTGTTAAAGATGGGAGATGGGGAATTACTTTTTGAACCAGCTAGGACTCTGTTGCAAGGACCAGAAGGAAAAGAACAGCTCCTTTGATGGAAAAGGGATTTTATTTTACTTATTTATTTATTTATTTAAAGATTTTATTTATTTATTTGACAGAGATCACAAGTAGACAGAGAGGCAGGCAGAGAGAGAGAGAGAGGGAAGCAGGCTCGCTGCTGAGCAGAGAGCCCAATGTGGGACTCGATCCCAGGACCCTGAGATCATGACCTGAGCCGAAGGCAGCGGCTTAACCCACTGAGCCACCCAGGCTCCCTGGAAAAGGGATTTTACCTCCTAAGTTATAACTAAGCAGTTGAGGTTTTGGTTTTTTGTTTTTTTTTTTTTAAGATTTTATTTATTTATTTGACAGAGAGATCACAAGCCGGCAGAGAGGCAGGCAGAGAGAGAGGGGGAAGCAGGCTCCCTGCCGAGCAGAGAGCTCGATGCGGGGCTCAATCCCAGGACCCTGGGACCATGACCTGAGCCGAAGGCAGAGGCTTAACCCACTGAGCCACCCAGGTGCCCCAGTAAGTAGTTGAGGTTTGTGCTGACTTTGAGTGTGGTCTACTCTTAATCTGAATTCAGAACGTTATCCAGACTTCCTTCCTTTTTGGCTTGTTCTCTGTACTTCTTGGTTTGACTTCAGTTTGGCCCTTTTCATGGTAGCAGAAATAGCTACTTCACCATCTTTATACCACACTGTTTGTAAATCATGTTTGTACTACACAGAGAAAAAGAGAGAATCTCTTTGAAAACCTGTATAAAGAACAGGGAAGCTTTTTCCAAAACCTTCATGGCGAATGGCATTTCATATATCATTGGCTTACATGTCATAGGACTTAAGTGGGTGGACTTCGGTTGCCTTAAACTAATAATTACCCAGTTCCCGAAGCTGATCCCACCTAAACCTCAGAGCTAAAAAAAAATATTTCCACAAAGAAATTTGGCATGTTGTGACCATGACGAAGGTGAGATTGTTTCTGGGCAGCAAACAGGTGGCTGTCTAGTACATTATGTTATAGTGAAAACTTAATACTATTTTTGTGGTTTTATAACTTGAAATCAGGGATTGGTTCTCATCCACATTGACCTGTCTGTAATTTCTGAAAGTGATGACAGGTACTTAGGTAACCAGTGTATAGAGTTAGTTTGGTGAATTTTCATGTTTTCTGGACATTTTACATGGATGTGATATGGGACATTCCTTATTACTTTGGCCTGGAAAGCTTTGTTGATCCTGGTGTCTGTGCACATCTAAACTTCTCATGTTCATGGCAAACTTCTGGATCTCTTTGAGTGCCCAGCAGTTAGACTTGTTGAAGCCCATGCCGTGGATGCACTTGTGAACGTTGATGGTGTGTTCTAGACAGTCACTATCTTGTTGATGGCAGAATGGCCCTTCTCACCGCTCTTTATGGGAGCCTTTCTGGTGGGCCCAAATTGGAAAGTTGAAAACCATTTTTTTAAAATGTTTTTTTTTTTAAAGATTATATTTATTTGACAGAGATGACAGGCAGAGAGGCAGGCAGAGAGAGAGGGGGGGAAGCAGGCTCCCTGCTGAGCAGAGATCCGGATGCTGGGCTTGATCCCAGGACCCTGGGATCATGACCTGAGCCGAAGGCAAAGGCTTTAACTCACTGAGCCACCCAGGCGCCCCTTGAAAACTATTTCTTTATGTTCTATTTACCGAATACATTATTTTGTGTGTCTTACCTTCACTTTTTTTAAATCTTCACTCTTTATTTAAATATTTAATATATAAAAAAATACATTAACGTTTAACATGTGTAAGGCATTTTGCTGAACACTGTGGTGGTTACAAAAATACATTTAGATGTATGTCTCCTCTTAAGGTTGGAGTCCAGTAAAGATGAGGCAGTAAAATGGTAGTTGAGAGATTGATCAACCTGAATTAAACCCTGAATATCAACTCTGAAGTAAAACGCTATTCCTGTCATTTATTAGATCTCTGGCTTTGGTTAAGTTCCTTAACCTCTTAATTCCTTCTTCCTTATTTGGAAATGAGATGGTACTTAATCCTCACAAAATCTCTATCAAGTATAATTAATGTAGTAAGATAATACAATACATGTAAACACTTAACAAAGTGCCAGTGTAAGGTAAACTGTGTGTGTGTGTGTGAGAGAGAGAGGGAGGGAGAGAGAGGGAAAATGGTAAATTCCATAAGAACAAAAAATAGCTGAAGTGCAGTGGGAGGAGTTTAGGTTTAGGTAAGATTGGCGAAAGCTTCATGGAAATTTGATAAAATTTTAGCTTCATGGAAATTTGATAAAATTTTAGTCGATCTCTAGCAACTTTTTTCTAACTGATTAGATTTAGGAAAATGGTCATTTTAGTAAAGTTTCCTAGAATAGTAAACATAGTATGACTTTCTTGAAACTTCACAAAGAATTGTCTCTGGTTTATTTTCTTGTATTCCTCAAGGACCTTACTCTTTTTTTTTTTTTTTTTTTTTTAAGATTTTATTTATTTATTTGATGGAGAGAGATCACAAGTAGGCAGAGAGGCAGGCAGAGAGAGAGAGAAACAAACTCCCCGCTGAGCAAAGAATCCGATGCGGAGCTCAATCCCAGGACCTGAGATCATGACCTGAGCCGAAGGCAGCGGCTTAACCCACTGAGCCACTCAGGCGCCCCAAGGACCTTACTCTTAAGCTGTCTCTTTTCCTCCAGTGTCTTACGTTCTCCTGAAGCTTCTGAAATCTGGCTTCTGCTTTTGCCTAAAAACTGTATTGTTACAGGTCACCAGTGGCCTCCTGTTTTTCTATAATATCTATAGAAATTTCTATAATTTTCACATTGGCCAGTGCTTTCCCTGTTTCACTTACTTGGTACTTACGGTTGTGATATGTATGATCATCGTGGGAAGTTTTAAAAAAGATGCTGACACACATCAATAAAACATAATTTGTTAAAATTCTGGTATATAGACATTCCAGCTAATTTTCTATGAATATATAAAAATGAGTTCATATGTGCTATTTGCTTTTTTATTTTTATTTATTTATTTTTTAAAGATTTTATTTATTTGACAGAGATCACAAGTAGGCAGAGAGAGAGAGAGAGAGAGAGAGAGAGAGAGAGGAGGAAGCAGGCTCCCTACTGAGCAGAGAGCCCGATGCGGGACTGGATCCCAGGACCCTGGGATCATGACCTGAGCAGAAGGCAGAGGCTTAACCCACTGAGCCACCCACGCGCCCTGTTTGCTTTTTTTAAATGGGCATTTTCTCATATCCTTATGTCTACATACGAAATTTAATGGCATCCTACTTGTAGTCTTTGAATATAACACATACTTAGTGTTTTCCTCTTAACCCCCCTCCCCACAGAACCAAAAAGCAATGAAAATGTCCTCGAGTATAGAAATCTGGATCATGTTCTAGGTCTAAACGTAAAAAATGTTAAGGCTTCTGATTGCTAAAAACCTAGAAAGGTTGTACTGATATACACTCCATCAGTGGTATTTGAGATTGTTTGCTTATTTGCATTAGATGTTCTATTTAAAAAAAATCCAGGGGCATCTTGGTGGCTCCATCAGTAAGCATTGGCCTTCAGCTCAGGTCATGATCCCAGGGTCTTGGAATCAAGTCCCACATTAGGCTCCCTGCTCAGTGGAGAGCCTGCTTCTCTCTCTCCCGCAGCCTGTCATTCTGCTGTCTATCGCTCTACAAACCAAATAAATAGTAAAATAAGTCCATATAGTAGGGGAAGAAAGGATACAGTTGTTGTCTCAAACTATTTGGTTTCTGCTAGATTTTGGATATTGAGGATTATTCTGTTATTTGTATGGACATAATTGGTTCCTGAATTACAATAGTGAATGGTCTGTTATTTAGAAAGGATTTTCTCACTCTGAGATCAGATACTCGATTAAATTTTTTCTAGCTTTAATGGATTTATTAAATTTTTAATGTCTAGAATTTATTTTGGTCTAAGTTACAAAGTTGGATCTAACATTAGCTTTTCCAAACTGTTACTCATTGGCCTTCACATATTTTTCTCAGTGATTTCAAATGCCACCTTTGTTTATTTATTTTTAAAGGTTTATTTATTTTAGAGAGACCATGAGAGCAAGAGTGTGGGTGAATGGGGTGGGGTGGTGGTGTGGAGGGGGCAGAGGGAGAGAGAGAATCTTCAGCAGATTCCCCCACTGATCATGGTGCTTGTTGCAGGGCTAGATCTCATGACCCTGAGATCATGACCTGAGTGGAAATTAAGGGTTGACTGTTTAACTGACTGAGCCGCCCTGGTGCCCCAACTGTACATATTTATTCACTGTATTCACAGAATTATGTAACCATCATCATACCCTTCAACTGTCATTCAAAATCCTCCATCTTCCCACCCTTAAGCAACAGTCTGTTTTCTCTATGTATTTGCCTATTTTGAACATTTCATAGAAATGGAATTATGTTGTCTTTTGTGACCGATTTCTTTCACTTAGCACATTTAAAAAAAAAAAAGATTTTTATTTATTTATTTGACAGAGATCACAAGTAGGCGGAGAGGGGGAAACAGGCTCCCTGCCGAGCAGAGAGCCCGATGTGGGGCTTGATCCCAGGACCCCGAGATTATGACCCGAGCTGAAGGCAGAGGCTTTAAACCACTGAGCCACCCAGGTGCCCATCACTTAGCACATTTTTAAGATTCATCCATGCTGGAGCATGAATCAGTACTTCATTCTTTTTATGGTTGAATACTATTTCCTTGTATGGTTAGAACATTTTGTTTTGCCATTCATCAGTTGATCAATGTTTAAGTTCCTTTTGATATCGTGAATAATGCTTCTGTGAACGTTTGTGTAAAAAGTTTTTCTGTTGGGGGAGGCTGGGTGGCTTAGTGGGCTAAAGCCTCTGCGTTCAGCTCGGGTCATGATCCCGGGGTCCTGGAATCGAGCCCCGCATCGGGCTCTCTGCTTGGGAGGGAGCCTGCTTCCCCCTCTCTCTGCCTGCCTCTCTGCCTGTTTGTGATCTCTGTCTGTCAAATAAGTAAATAAAATCTTAAAAAAAAAAATGCTTTTCTATTGACTTAAGTTTTCATCTCTCAGGTCTGTATCGAGGAGTGGTATCTTTAGTTCAGCTAATCATTGCATTTAACTTTATCAAAAACTGCCAGATGGTTGTCCAAAGTGCTGCACCATTTTATATTCCCCTTAGCAGTGTAAAGGTTCTAGTTTCTCCACATCCTCACCAGTACTGATTTGTTTGTTTTCAAATCAATATTTGTTCCTTTGGTGATTTTTTTTTTTTTTTTAAATGGATGGGAATACAGAGGCAAACACTTGGTTATTTTGAGTATTCTTGCCTTCCTACTGGGTTAAAGTGCTATCTCATTGTAGTTTTATTTCTTTTGGGGAAATGACCCTTCAGATCCTTTGCTTACTTTTTAATTGTTATTTGTCTTTTTATTATTTGTGAGTTTTTTATATATTCAAGACAGAAGTCCCTTATTAGATATAATTTGCAAATATTTTCACCCATATTGTGAATTATCTTTAGTTTCTCAATAATGTCTTTTGAAGCACCTCTTTTTGTTGTTGTTGTTAAGATTTATTTGAGAGAGAGGGCAGGCAGGGGGAAGGGCAGAGGAAGAGGGAGAAAAGAATCTTGGGCAGACTCCCCACTGAGTGTGGAGCCTGACATTGGGTGACCCTGAGGTCAGGATCTGAGCCGAAATCAAGAGTCAGTTGCTCAACTAACTGTGCCACCCAGGCGCCCATTAAGCACAAAAGGCCCCCCCCCATGGATTTTATTTATTTCACAGAGAGCGAGCACAAGCAGGGGGAGTAGGAGTGGAGAGGGAGAAGCAGGCTCCCTGTTGAGCAGGGAGCCTGATGTGGGACTCGATCCCAGGACCCTGAGATCATGACCTGAGCCGAAGGCAGACGTTTAGCCAGACTGAGCCACTAGATGTCCTTGTACAAAAATGTTTAATAATGATGTTCAATTTATCTGTCTCTTCTGTTGCATGTACTTTGGTGTCCTGTTGATTGCCAGAATCCATTGCTAAATCCAAAATCACAAGGCCTTACCCTGTTTTCTTCTAAGAGTTTTATAGTTTTGGTTCTTACATTTAGGCCTTTGAGTCAAATTTTTTGTACATAGTGTGAGGTAAGGTTCAGGCTCATTCCTTTGCATGAGGCTGTCCAGTTGTTGTAACAGCCGTCATAGAAAAGATACTCTCTACTGACTGGTCTTGGCACCTTTGCTGAAAATCATGGACCACAGATACATGGTCCATGTATCTGTTTTACTTCTTTCTTTCTTTTTTTTTTTTTTAAAGATTTTATTTATTTATTTGACAGACAGAGATCACAAGTAGGCATAGAGGCCAGCAGAGAGGGGAGGGAAGCAGGCTCGCCGCTGAGCAGGGAGCCTGATTCGTGGCTCGATCCCAGGACTCTGGGATCATGACCTGAGCCGAAGGCAGAGGCTTTAACCCACTGAGCCATCCAGGTGCCTCTACTTGCTTCTTTTCAGTCAGGATGTCTTTTTTTTTTTTTTTTTTTTTTTTTAAGATTTTATTTATTTATTTGACAGAGATCACAAGTAGACAGAGAGGCAGGCAGAGATAGAGAGAGGGGTAAGTAGGCACCCTGCTGAACAGAGAGCCCAATGTGGGGCTTGATCCCAGGACCCTGGGATCATGACCTGAGCGGAAGGCAGAGGCCTAACCCACTGAGCCACCAAGGCGCCCATGTCAGGATGTCTTTTATTTCGTATATTCATTTGGCTCCATCAGTGGTTCTCAAGAGTGTGATCTCAGGATCTTTGAGGGTCTCAGGGAGGGTTTAAAGGGGGGTCTGAGAGGTAAGACATTACTTGCCTTTTGGTTGATACTTTCACTGATAGCCACATTGCAGGAAATAAGGCTGTGGTTATATAGAAACGGTTGGAGTTAGGAGCTGATGGCCAAGAAAGAATTCTTGAGATGTCTTTGGTGCAAAAAGATGGTTTTATTAAAGCATGAAGACAGGACCCATGGACAGAAAGCGCTTTACTGGGGTCACGAGAAGTGACTTATTATATGCTTTCAAGTTCTGAGGGAGTTAGGGATAGTGGTAAGTCTCTAAGGAATTTCCAGGACCTTGAGGGGGGCTAGCTATTGTTAGGAAAAGGTCACTTTATTCTTTCTTTATTTTTAAAAAAGATTTTACTTATTTGACAGAGACAGTGAGTGGAAGAGAACACAAGCATGGGGAGTGAGAGAGGGAGAAGCAGGCTTCTTGTGGAGCAGAGAGCCGAATGTGGGGCTCAATTCCAGAACCCTGGGATCATGACCTGAACCAAAGGCAGATGCTTAATGACCGAGCCACGCAGGCGCCCCAGGAAAAGGTCATTTATTACTGTCTAATGAAACCTTAGTCATGAGACCCTGCAGGTGTATCTCGGTGGGTGCTTGGGGGATGATTGTCGACCTATATCTTACGGGGTAGAGAGAAAGGAAGTTTCCAAAGGAATTTTTGTATGTTAAGACTTACAGGATAGGGGGTGGGGGAGAGGGTGAGGTATTGGGATAATGTTAAGCTAAGATTGCCTTTTGCCCCTAACAAAGTGTTAACATGGAAGCAGCTGAGTTCCTAGAGGAAAGGAATGTTACTCTGCCTGTTTCAAGGAGTTGTCAATGGCTTATAAGTAGTAAGGAAATTTAATTTTCCTTTTGCCTTTGCTTCCCACATTAGTGGTACTTAAGTAGTTAATCTTCACTGCCAAGCACTTGCTGTCTGACAAGTGGCATCCTTGATGAAGCAATGATAATTAATTTTATTAAGTCTCAACACTTGTGTACATGTCTTCATATATGCTGTGATGAAATGAGAAGTACATATAAAGCTTTTCTCCTACATACTGCAGTGTAAGATGGTTGTCTTAAGGAAGTGCGATCATATGATTGAGTTTTAAGCCGAACAAGCTGCTTTTCTCATGAAACAAAACAATTTTTATTTGCAAGAATGACTCAAAGGTTATCCAGATTTGGGTATTTGGCAGACATTTTCTGGAATGAATGAAGCAAGTAAGTCATTTCAAAAAAGACAGTGTTAGTTGCCAGAGATAAAATTGAGCTTTCAAGAAAAAATTAGAATTTTGGAAAAATTGTACCTGTCGCTGTGAGTTGGACAGCTGCCTAGTAGAGTTTTGATGAGATTGAGGGGAATATTAATAATATAATTTTTTGATATTCTGTAATGAAATATGTCAACATTGGAAAGATCTGTGTAACTTACTGAACCAGTATTTTCCATAACACCATTGCATGATGTTACAAACACATTTATGGGCTAAAGTTCTATTCAGGGAGTGAGATAGATCGATGGATGGATTTTAATGTAACAGTACTGATAATGGTTTTAAGACTTTGTATTGCAACTTAATCTTTAAGAAATTAACAGTCATTGAGTTTTGGTGTATTATCAAAGAAGACTATCCAAAATTATCTGATAAAGCTATTTAAATACTTCTATTTCCATATTCATATATTTTAAGGATGGACCTCATACACTTCACTAAAAAGAGTATGTGGCAACAGAGAGAAGGCAGAAGCAGTTAGTGAGAATCCAATTGTTTTCTATTAAGCCAAACCCTAAAGAGATTTTTTAAAAATTTAGAAACTTGTGACTCAAGCCACTGATTTTTTTTTTTTAACAGAAAACAGGCAATGAATTTGTTAATTAAAAACTTTTTAAAAAGATTTTATTTATTTGACAGAGACAGAGAGGGAACACAAGTGGGAAGAGTGGTAGAGAGAAAAGCAGGCTTCCCAGCAGAGCAGAGTGCCCGAGGTAGGGCTTGATCCCAGGACACCTGAGCCGAAGGCAGTCACCCAGTGACTGAGCCACCCAGGTGCCCTGAGTTTACTGTTTGTAAACTAACACAATAAATATGGAAAGAAATAAACTGTAAACATAAGCTCTTTGAAGTCTTCAGTTTCTGAACATGTAAAGGAATGCTGAAAACAAAGTTGGAGAACTGCTGGGGTGCCTGTTAAAATTTTCTTCTTCTTTACTCTTGTTTGTATTATTCTAATCCTTTAAATGTGGACGTTACCCAAGGTTTAGTCTTTTGCTGGGGCGCCTGGGTGGCTCAGTGGTTTAGGCCACTGCCTTCGGCTCAGGTCATGATCTCAGGGTCCTGGGATCGAGTCCCGCATCGGGCTCTCTGCTCGGCAGGGAGCCTGCTTCCCTCTCACTCTCTCTGCTTGCCTCTCTGCCTACTTGTGATCTCTCTCTGTCAAATAAATAAATAAAATCTTTAAAAAAAAAAAAAAGTTGAAGTAAGGATTCAGTATACTACCATGATTGTATCATTTTTTAGACAACTTTGAGTATATTTCTAACCCTGAGCAATTTTCAAAGCATTAGTCTAATATTCTTAATTTCATGCTAGACATTTTTTTTTAAAAGATTGTATTTATTTGACAGAGAGATCACAAGCAGGCAGAGCAGCAGGCAGAGAGAGGGGGGGGGAAACAGGCTCCCCGTCGAGCAGAGAGCCCGATGCGGGGCTCGATCCCAGGACCCTGAGATCATGACCTGAGTCAAAGGCAGAGGCTTAACCCACTGAGCCACCTAGGCGCCCCATGCTAGACATTTCTATTTAACTATCTTCCTATCTCAGATTTCAACAAGTGAAACTGAATCCTTCATCTTGTTCTATTTATCATGTTTGCTTCTTTCCCAGAACCTTTCTTAATTGTATGAATTTCTCACACTACAATCTGTTTTAGGATTTCTAGTACTTTCCAGACTTTAGTGCCTCTGGAAATTTAATGTACATATGAATCACCTGAAGATTTTCTTTAAAATTCAGATTCCAACTCTAATGGTCTGGAATTTTGCCTGAAATTCTTCATTCTAACAAACTTCCAGATGATGCTGTTGGTCCTTGGAACCCCTTTGAGTAGCAAGGCCATAGAATACTTCTAATTTCATTTATTCCACTCCTGTTTTTTATACTGCTGTTGTAGTGTGTTTTCATTACTTAGATTTTGAAAATTAAGACCTTATTTAATTTATAAAGTTAATACTCAGATTCATACTTATTGCTGCTCTACATTCTTTATTTCATCTTTGGGCTTTTGTCTGGGATCATTTTTCCTTCAGCATTTCTTTTGGTGTGGTTCTGTTTTTGATGATTTTTGCCAGTATTTTCTTGTCATCTAAAATGAAGAGGAATGGGGTACCTGGGGGGCTCAAGTCATTAAGTGTCTGCCTTCAGCTTAGGTCATGATCCCAGGGTTCTGAAATCGAGCCCCGCATCTGGCTCCTTGCTCAGTGGGAGGCCTGTTTCTCCCTCTCTCACTCCGCTTGCTTGTGTTCCCTCACTTACTGTGCCTCTCTCTGTCAAATAAATAAAATCTTAAATAAAATGAAGAGAAATGCTTGCATTTTCATACAAGCACACACTGAAATGGAATATTGAATTACAGATTGGTAGTTACCATTGCTTCTTTCATTAAGTCATTCAGTTCCACCCCCCCCCCCACCACCCCTGTTTAAATTGTTTCTTCTGCGAGGTCAGCCCTCAGTTTTGCTTCTTTGAAGGTGTTTTTTTTTTTTTCCCCCATTTGTCTGATTTTTAAGATTTTTCTTTTTGTCTTTGGTCTTAGGATTTCAGCAATTTTACTCTAATATGTCTGTATCTGTTTTTGTATTTGCTTGGGATTCATTCTTTATTCTGGTTTGAGTTTTGAAAATACTAGTATTGGAAACCATTTTCTCTTCAGATATAGCTCCTGCCTCATGCTTTCATTACCTTTTGGGATTTCATTTATATAAATGGCTATGCTTTTTCATCTTCCTTGTTTCTCTTGAGCTCTTCAAAAGCCTGCTTCTCCCTCTCCCCCGCTAGTATTCACTCTCTTGCTGTCTCTGTCAAGTAAATAAATAAAATCTTTAAAAAAAAATCAAAACTATGCATATAATCTAATATTAAAGCCATCTACTGAGGTCTTAATTTTAGTTACTATATATTTTAGTTTTAAAGCTTTTGATTTCTTTTTTAATAATTTTCAGAATTTGCTGAAATTCCTTATCACCTGATACGTTGAATATTTCTCTTGTAAAGTTCAGTTCTCATGACTCTACTGTCTGATTTTCTGTCTTATTCTTTCCCACTGTTTTTTTTCTTAAGATTTTATTAATTTTTGAGAGAGACAGAAAGGGAGAACAGGGGAGAGGGGCAGAGGGAGAAGCAGACTCCCTGCTGAGCAGGGACCTGTTGTGGGACTTGATCCCAGGATACTGGGATCATGCCCTGACTCAAAGGCAGACGCTCAATCAACTGAGCCACCCAGGCACCCTTCTTCTGTTTTTGACTATGTGGTTTTTGTTCTTGTTTTTTGGTATCTTGGCAATTTTTTCTACTTTCCTATAGAAATTTAAACTACGTAGAATCACCTGTAGGAGTGGGGAAGGAAGGTGACAATGATTTTATGTAACCTTTGCCCCAGTCAACACTTAAGCAACTCATGGACAATTTTGTTTTCTTTGTACGCCAGCCCACTTCCTTTTCTACACATTGGATGACTTTGAAGCATATCTGGGTATTACATGTTACTTGTATATATTTCAGTACAGTTCTCTTGAAGACAAATATTTAAAAAATAAATAACCACAGGGGCGCCTGGGTGGCTCAGTGGGTTAAGCCACTGCCTTCGGCTCAGGTCATGATCTCAGGGTCGTGGGATCGAGTCCCGCATCGGGCTCTCTGCTCAGCAGAGAGCCTGCTTCCCTCTCTCTCTCTCTGCCTGCCTCTCTGCCTACTTGTGATCTCTCTTTGTCAAATAAATAAATAAAATCTTTAAAAAAAATAAATAACCACAATATCATTGTCAAAGTTAAAAAATTAAGAATTCTTTCTTTTAAAGTAAATTCTGCCCCCAACATGAGGCTCAGACTCATGACCCTGATATCGAGTCGCATGCTCTACCAACTGAGCCAGTCTGCCCAAGAATACTTTTTTTTTTTTTAAAGATTTTATTAATGGGGGCGCCTGGTTGGCTCAATGGGTTAAGTCTCTGCCTTTGCTCAGGTTGTGATATCAGGGTCCTGGGATCGAGCCCCACATTGGGCTCTCTGCTCAGCGGGGAGCCTGCTTCCCTCTCTCTCTGCCTGCTTGTGATCTATCAAATGGGTAAATAAAATCTTAAAAAAAAAGATTTTATTTATGTATTTGATAAGAGACATAGGGAGAAAGTGAACACAAACAGGGGGAGTGAGAGAGGAAGAAGCAGGCCTCCCGCTGAGCAGGGAGCCCAGTGTGGGGCTTGATCCCAGGACCCTGGGATCATGACCTGAGCTGAAGGCAGATGCTTAACTGACTGAGCTACCCAGCCGCCCCGCCAAAAGAATACTTTTTTTTTTTTAAAATACCAAACACTTTATTTATTTTTAAAGATTTTTATTTATTTGACAGACAGAGATCACAAGTAGGCAGAGAGGCAAGCAGAGAGAGGGGGAGAAGCAGGCTCCCTGCTAAGCAGAGAGCCTGATGCGGGGCTCGATCCCAGGACCCTGGAATCATGACCTGAGCCGAAGGCAGAGGCTTTAACCCACTGAACCACCCAGGCGTCCCCAAGAATACTTTCTTAATATGAAACCTTTAGTAGTCAAATTTCCCTCATACTCTAAAGTTAAAAATTTTTTTTTTTTAAGATTTTATTTATTTATTTGACAGAGCAAGAGAGCACAGGCAGGCAGAGGAAGAGGGAGAAGCAGGTTCCCCACTCAGCTGGGAGTCCCATGAGGGGCTCGATCCCAGGACTCTGGGATCATGACTTGGAGCCAAAGGCAGTTGCTTAACCAACTGAGCCTCCCAGGTGCCCCAAATATACTTTATTGATATGTAATTTTTATACAACATTATTGTACCAATTTTAAATATATGGTTTCATTCATTTTGATAAATGTAAGCACCACCACAGTTGAATATTTACACCAACCACCATCTTTGTCACTGCTGATTTGCTTTTCTCTCTCCAGCTTTATTGAGGTATAATTGACCTATAACATGGTATAAGTTTGAAATGTATGACGTGATAATATGCATATATTGCAAAGTGAGTATCATAAGGTTAGTTAAAATATCCATCACCTCACATAATTATTTTATTTTTTGCTCTAGTGGCGAGAACATTTGAGATTTCCTGTTAGTGATAACTTGCATACACACACACACATATGTAGAAAGTATATAATACAGTATTTATTTATTTTTTTTAGTAATCTCTGCACCTAATATGGGGCTGGACCTTAAGACCCCGAGATCAAGAGTTGCATGCTCTTCTGAGCTAGCTGGGTGCCCCATTCTTAATCAGGGTCCTCATTCTGCCACCATGCTGTACAATAGATTACAAGAACTTACTCATCTTTTATTTAGAAGTTTGGACCCTTTGACGGTCATCTTGCCATTTCTCCCTCCCTCTGGCCCTTGGCAACCACTAGTCTATCCTCTTTTTCTGAGTTTTGCTTGTTTAGATTCCACATAATAAGTGAGATCAGACAGTATTTCTTTTTCTGTCTTACTTATTTCACTTAGCATAATGCCTTCAGGGTCCATCCTTGGTGTGCCAAGTGGCAGGATTTTCTTCTTTTGTATGACTGAATAATCCATTATATTTATACCACATCTTCCTTGTTCGTTCATCAGTGGATGCTTAGGTTGCTTCCATTTCTTGGCTGTTGTGAATACTGCATTGAACATAAGAGTGCACATAATCTCTCTGAGAAAATGATTAAATTTCCTTCGAATTATAAGTGGGACTGCCGGATCATATATGGTAGTCCTATTTTTGCATTTTTTGAGGAACTTCCTTACTGTTTTACTTCATGGCCGGACCAGTTTACATTTCCGTCCGCACAACAAGGATTCCCTTTTCTCCACATCCTAACCAGCTGTCCTCATGGCTGTTTGACAAATGTAAGGTAATAGCTTATTTTAGTTTTTTTTTTTTCCTAATATTTTATTTATTTAACAGACAGAGATCACAAGTAGGCAGAGAGGCAGGCAGAGAGAGAAAGGGGTAAGCAGGCTCCCTGCTGAGCAGAGAGCCCAATGCGGGGCTCGATCCCAGGACCCTGGGATCATGACCTGAGCCGAAGGCAGAGGCTTTAACCCACTGAGCCACCCAGGCGCCCCGCTTATTTTAGTTTTGATTTGCATTTCCCTGATTAGTGATGTTGAGCATCTTTCACTTACCTGTTGGCAATATGTAGGTGTTTGAAAGAATGTTTGTTGAGATCCTTTATCCATTTTTCTTAAAGTGAGTTATTTAATTATTTTGTTGTTGAGTTGTATGAGTTCCTTATATATTTTGGATATTAATCCTATATAAAGATGATTTGCAGATATTTTCTCCCATTCTTTAGGTTGTTATTTTTGCTGTGCAGATGTGCTTAGTTTGATGTAGTCCTGCATGTCTATTTTTACTTCCGTTGCTTTTGCTTTTGGTGTCGTATCCAAAAAAATCATTGCCAAGTCCAGTGTCGAGCTTTTTCCTAATTTCTTGATTTTAGGTCTTAGTCAAATCTTTAATCCATTTGGAGTTAATTTTTGTGTGTGTAAGATAAAGGTCCAGTTTTATTCTTTTGCCTGTGAATATCTAGTTTTCCCAGCATCATGTATTGAGTATTCTTGGCTCTCTTGTCAAATATTAGTTGAATATATATACATGGGCTTGTTTCTGGCCTTTCTACTCTGTTCCTTTGGACTGTGTGTCTGTTTTTATGCCAGCACCATACTGTTGTGATTATTACAGCTTTGTAATATAGTGGGTTTTTAAAAAAAAATTAAAGATTTTATTTATTTGTCAGAGATTGAGAGAGTAGGGGAGTGGTAGGCAGAGGGAGAAGCAGGCTCCCCTCAGTGAGGAGCTGGATGCAGAACTTGATTCCAGGACCCTGGGATCATGACTGCAACTGAAGGCAGATGCTTAACTGACGGAGCCACCTAGGCATCCCTATAATACAGTTTGAAATCAGGAAGTGTGATGCTTCTAGCTTTGTTCTGAGGATTGTGGTTTTGTTTGAATTTCATAATTTTTATTTCTGTAAAGAAATCTTTTATTAGGGTTTTGAGGGATTGCATTGAATCTACACATGGCTTTAGGTAGTATGGACATTATAACAATATTCTTCTGATTCGTGAACACAATTCATTTCTGTCTTCAGTTTCCTTCATCACTGTCTTATTGTTTTCAGTATACAGATCTTTCACTTTGTTAAATTTATTCCTACGAATTTTATTGTTGTTGATGCTATCGTAAGTGGGATGTTTTCTCTATTTCTTCATTTTTTAAAAAATAGATATTATTTGGTGGGGGTGGGGTGGGGTGGGGCACAAGCAGGGGGAGTGCCAGGCAGAGTTAGAGGGTGAGAGAGAAGCAGGCTTCCAGCTGAGCAGGGAATGTCGGACTGGATCCCAGGACCTCGGGGTCATGATCTGAACCAAAGGTAGATGCTTAACTGACTGAGCTACCCAGGCGCTATTTTTTTCTTTTTTTCTTTTTTAAGATTTATTTATCTGAGAGAGAGAGAGAAAGGGAAGGAAGGAGGGGAAGAGGGAGAGAATCTTTAAGTATTCACCCTGCAAAGTGTGGAGCCCTGTGTAGATTCAATGCAATCCTTCACGGGCTGGATCTTCCAGCCCTGTGATCAGGACCTGAGCTGAAACCAAGAGTCAGATGCTTAACCAACTGTACCACCCAGGCACCCCTATTTTTCTTAATGTAGCATCTATCACTGTCAGTTTTCCTCTTAGGACTTCTTTTGCTTCATTCCGTCAGCTTTGGTATGTTGTATTTCCATTTTTGTTTGTCTCAAGATTTTTTTTTTCTCTTTTTATTTGCATTTATTCTGTGTAGAATTTACTTCAGGGCGGTAAGTTTTTGTTTCTTCACTTTCTTCTGGAATATCTTTTTCTCTGTGTAGCCTCCTCTTCTGTTTTAGGAACAATCAGCTCTTTTTCAGTAAGAATCATCTCAGTGTGGCAAGGAGAGCTCAATGTACAGGTTGATCTGACCATGAGCCCTGTAAGTTCTGCGTCACATCTTGGGTGCTTTGTTCACCTGAATGTGCTCAGTGACTAGAGAATTGACATCTAAAGCCTTAAGTTCACTCTCTGCATTTTTAAGCATGTGCAGGAAAAATTCAGCACTCTTCTTGGGCCACTGACTCTGTCCAGCCCCACTGTTTGGCCTGGGCACACCTACCAACTGCACCACTATAGTGACAGAATGTAACACGTTGCTTTTAGCTACTTGTCAGATATGCATACCTTTGATGTCCTGGGCTGTTTTACATGTGTTCTTAAAGTGAACATGAAGATTTAAACCTCTTGATTTGCATGATTTCGTAGGGTTTTCTGGGTCAGGCGAATAGTGAACCATTTTCAGAGGTCACCTCAGGCCACTTAGGGAAAGAGGAGCTTGTCCCAAGATTTCTTCCCTTTTTTTTTTTTTTTTTTTTTTAAGATTATTTATTTATTTATTTGCCAGACAGAGATCATAAGTGGACAGCGGTGGGCGGGGTGGGGGGAGGGGAAGCAGGCTCCCTGCTGAGCAGAGAGCCCAATGTGGGGCTTGATCCCAGGACCCTGGGATCATGACCAGAGCTGAAGGCAGAGGCTTTAACCTGCTTAAAATGCTCAAATTTTTTTTAAGGAGGCCCCATGCTATGCATGGAGCCCAACATGGGACTTGAACTCACAACCCAGAGATCAGGAGTTGGATGCTTAACTGACTGAGCCATCCAGGTCCTCTGTCTCAAGATGTTTTTTAATTTGATTTCTTTGACTCATTGGTTGTTCAGAAGTGTGTTGTCTATATCCACATATTTGTGAATTTTCCATCTTTCCTCCTCTTACTGATCTGTTTTACGGTATTATGGTTGGAAAAAGGTACTTAGTATGATTTCAGTCTTTTTAAGTTTGCTAAGACTTGTTTTGTGACCTAACGTGTAATCTGTCCTGGAAAATGTTCTCTGTGTACTTGAAGAGAATGTCTGTTCTCCTGCTGTGAGATGGAATGTTCTGTGTATGGCTGGTCCATTTATTCTTTTTTTTTTTTTTTAAAAGATTTATTTATTTATTTGACAGACAGAGATCACAAGTAGGCAGAGAGGCAGGCAGAGAGAGAGGAGGAAGCAGGCTCCCTGCTGAGCAGAGAGCCCGATGTGGGGCTCGATCCCAGGACCCTGGGATCATGACCTGAGCTGAAGGCAGAGGCTTTATCCCACTGAGCCACCCAGGCGCCCCTGGTCCATTTATTCTTAAGTGTAGTTCATGTCCAGTGTTTCTTTATTGATTTTCTGTCTGATCTGTCCATTGCTGAAAATGGAATATACAAGTCCCATGCTCTTACTGTAATGTTTTTATTTCTTTATTTAAATGTAGTATTTGCTTAATATGTATTTAGGTACTTGAGGCTTACATGAAACATCTTACAAATAATAGTCTGTGTTAAGTTAATAACTCTGTTTCTACTGCATATAAAACCTCTTCCATGGGGCTCCTGGTTGGCTCAGTTGTTAAGCATCTGCCATTGGCTCAGATCATGGTTCCAGGGTCCTGGGATCAAGCCCCATGTCAGGCTCCCTGCTCAGCAGGAAGCCTGCTTCTCCCTCTCCCACTCCCCCGCTTGTATTCCCTCTCTGTCTCTGTCTCTCTCTGTCAAATAAACAAAATCTTTAAAAAAAAAAAAGGAAAAAACCCCCCAAAACCTCTGCCCTTTTACTGCCATCCCCCAGTTTCATTTTTATTTTATTTTATTTAATTTATTTATTTGACAGATAGAGATCACAAGTAGACAGAGATGCAGGCAGAGAGAGAGAGAGGAGGAAGCAGGCTACCCGCCAAGCAGAGAGCCCGATGTGGGGCTCGACCCCAGGACTCTGGGATCATGACCTGAGCCGAAGGCAGAGGCTTTAACCCACTGAGCCACCCAGGCGCCCCCCCCCCCCCCAGTTTCATTTTTGATGCTACCATATATCTTTTTTTTTTTTTTAAAGATTTTATTTGGGTGAGAGAAAACATAAGGGGGGTGAGGGGCAGAGAGAGAGGGAGAAGGAGAAGCAGACTCCCACTGAGCAGGAAGCCCAGTGGGAGTCTGCTTCTCCTTCTCCCTGGATCCCTGGACCCTGAGATCATGACCTGAGCCAAAGGCAGATGCTGAACTGAACCACCCAGTGCCCCCATTTATATCTTTTTATATCCTGTATCCATTAGCAAATTGTTATTTTTGTTATTTTTAATAATTTTGTCCTTTAAGGCTTTTACTAGAGTTAAGTGATTGATATACCACCATATTATAGTATTAGATTATTTCAAATTTGACCATACTCTTATTTTTATAAGTGTGTTTTATATATATTTTAAAAGATTTTGTTTATTTGGGAAAGTGTGTGCGTAGGGGGCAGGGACAGAGGGAGAGAGACAAGCAGACTGCAGTAAGTGAGGTCCAGTCCCATGACCCTGAGATCATGAGCCTTGTGCTTTGATTGACTGAGCCAGCCAGGTGCCCCAAGTGTGTTTTGTATTTTCATGTACTAAATAATATTTCATTTAATTTCATTTTGAAGAATTCCTGTTAGCTTTGTATTCAAGGCAGGTATACTGGTGGTGAGCTCTCTCATTTTTTTTCTGGGAAAGTCTTTATTTCTCCATTTCTGAGGGACATTTTTGCTGGGTAAAGTATTCTTGGTTGGCAGTTTCTCTCTCTCTTTCTTTGGCAGTTTTTTTCTTTCAGCATTTATTTAATGGATCATCCCATTCTCTCTGGGCTTATGTGAGGAATTTTTTCTTTTCTTTTTATTTTTTAAAAGATTTTATTTCTTTATTAGCACAGGCAGTCAGGGCGGCAGGCCGAGGGAGAGGAGAAGTAGGCTTCCTGCTGAGCAAGGAGCCGGAAGCTGGCTAGATCCCAGGACACGGAATCATGACCTCAGCTGAAGGCAGATGGTCAACCAGCTGAGACACCCAGGCACCCTAATTTTTTCTCTTCCAGAGTTAATTTTATTATAATATGTATTGGAGATCTTTCTGAGTTGAAATTTTTTGCAGCTATGAACTTCATGAACTTGAGTGTCCAAATCTCTAATCACATTTGGGAAGTTGTCTGCTGCTACTTCTCTTTTAAATAAAATGCTGCCCCCCTTTCCCTTTCTTCTGGGACTCCTACAAAAATACATTTCTTTTAATTGTATTTCTTTTAATTGTATCCTGTAGTTCCCTAGGCTTTCTTCAGTCTTTTTACTTTTGAATGTGTTAATTTCAAATCAACCTGCTCTCTGCAGATTGTTCCTTCTGCTTGATCATGTCTTCTTGTTGCATTTTATTACATTTTTATTTCATTCATTGTGTTCTTCACAATGTGTTCTTCACATTGAAGAACACATCGTGTTCTTCATTTTGTATACTTCAGCTCCACAACTTCTCTTTGGTTCTTTTTAAAAAATTTGTCTCTTTTTTTAGAACTTCTTACTTTTTATCTGTGTATTGCTTTTCTGATTTTGTTGAATTGTCTCTGTGTTTTCTTGTGGGTCACCAAGCTTCCTTAAAACAACTGTTTTGAGGGGCGCCTGGGTGGCTCAGTGGGTTGGGGCCTCTGCCTTCTGCTCGGGTCATGATCCCGGGGACCTGGGATCGAGCCCCGCATCCGGCTCTCTGCTCCGCGGGGGGCCTGCTTCCTCCTCTCTCTCTGCCTGCCTCTCTGCCTGGTTGTGATTTCTCTCTGTCAAATAAAAAAAAAAAAAAATTAAAAAAAAAAAAACAACTGTTTTGAATACTTTTTTTTTAAAGATTGTATTTATTTATTTGACAGACAGAGATCACAAGTAGGCAGAGAGGCAGGCAGAGAGAGAGGAAGGGAAGCAGGCTCCCTGCCGAGGAGACAGCCCGATGCTGTGCTTGATCCCAGGACCCTGGGATCATGACCTGAGCTGAAGGCAGAGGCTTTAACTCACTGAGCCATCCAGGCGCCCTGGAAATTAGAATTTTTGTATGCCTTTTTTCTTTTTCTTTCTTTCTTTCTTTTTTTTTTTTTTTTTGAGATTTTATTTATTTATTTGACAGAGATCACAAGTAGGCAGAGAGGAGGAAGCAGGCTCCCGAGTGAGCAGGGAGCCCGTGGGGCTTGATCCCAGGACCCTGGGATCATGACCTGATTCGAAGGCAGAGGCTTTAACCCACTGAGCCACCCAGGTGCCCCTGTATGCCTTTTCTTGATCCTGTAAAGCTAAGACGAGTTTGACAGTCTCTTGTTTGCTTCTGTAAGGCAGTGCTGAATTGTCAAGTTTGTGTGCTTTCTCCCAGTTCTGAAGAGTCAGGATAGCTTTTTGTACTCGTTCACTAGCTATCTATAGATGCTTGCTCTCTCTCTGCCCTTGTGCGGGGGGGTGAACACAGGTAGCTAGCCACAGAGTGAGAGCATGTGTGGGTTAGGTGTGTGGAGAGTTGGGGCCGACCATTTACCAGCTGGCAGCATCCTCAAGATAAGGCAGCTTGTGGGTGGGCTTCCAAATGAAGTCCATGTTGCAGTTAGTAGGTTCCACATCCCATTTTATATCTTGTGAGAGCCATGATGTTCTTTCAGCCACTCCCTGCCGTCATGTAGTGCCTCAGTATTCTGGGTGGGGTAAGAACGAAACAGGTCTCTTTGGCAGTGTCCCACACAACTGGGGAGGCTTGGTGCTCACTTACATGCTCTGATTTTCTCCGAAGGGAGAAATCACAGATTAAGAAAATCTCTCCTGGCTCTATGCTGTGGGGACTATGGGGAAAGGGTGTGGCAGGTGAAGTGAAACTTTATTTTACCCTTTTCAGTATGTTTAGTCTTGGATTTTTTTGTTTGTTTGGTTTTGCTCTAGTGGTGTGTTGGAACTTCTCCACTGGACTCCCAGATTTCTGCAAAGGCACTGTTTCTACAGTGTTCTTTGGGAGGCAGATGGTAGAAAATTCCCATTTTAATGACCTCACTCTTGACTGACATGCTTTATGCCATCCAGACAGATTTGTCTTTTGTATGGGTATATCATAATGGAAATAAATTTTATGTACTAATTGTATCAGGCATTTTTTCCACTTAACATATGGTTATAAGCTAATCATTATTAATGTATCAGTAGTGTGTTGGTTTTTAATGCTGAATAGAATTCCTTGAGATATACATGCATGCACATGCACTAACTCTCATATATGTATATATATAAATCGATCTACTTTTTGGACACTTACTTTTTTTCTAGTTTAAGGCTCTTTGAATAATTTGTTGTTTTGTTCATTGTATTTTTTGTGTTTTGTGTTTTGTTTGGTGACCTGCCAGTACTAATCCTTATAGATTCTAGCTGTTCTGCAGTTTGTAGTTACTGATGTCTCTTTAATTTTTTTAGTTTGTAATTCTTTTCTGTTTTCATTTTTAAGGATATATTCTTTTTTTTTTTTTAAAGATTTTATTTATTTATTTGACAGAGAGAGATCACTAGTAGGTAGAGAGGCAGGCAGAGAGAGGAGGAAGCAGGCTCCCTGTGGAGCAGAGAGCCCAATGCGGGGCTCGATCCCAGGACCCTGAGATCATGACCTGAGCCAAAGACAGAGGCTTAACCCACTGAGCCACCCAGGCACCCTTTAAGGATATATTCTTAAGAGTCATTCGTCAGTCAGGATAGCCTGGTGGTCTTGCTTGAGTTGTTTTTTTTGGGACTGATTTGATCTTTAAGTTCCTATCTTCCTTTTTTCCCTTGCTATTTGTTGAAGAAGCTGATTCCATGGATCATTCAGACAGAGATTTTTCAGTCTGAATATTGCTTATTGTATCCTTGTGTAATTATTTAATGTTTTTTAGTTTCTATATCTATAATTTGATTATTAGATTTAGAAGCTTGATCAGATTCAGATTAGGTTTCTTGGCAAGAGTGTTTAATAGGATGTGTTGTATTATTCCATCAGAGCACATAAGGTCATGTCGTGTGTTTTGTAATGTCAGCAACTATTGTTATTTGTAGCGATGCCATACCTTTGTTATAGTTCATGGGTTGGAGGACTTGGTGCAGAAATCTAAAACCAAAATTTTGTTTTCAGTGGTTTCCTTATCTCTTCCCCCAGTATATCTTATTCTGTCATGGATTTGTTGTCAGGATCTTCTACCTGATGGTGTGTTTGGCTTGCAGGGTCTCAGGTGCTGTTACCTTGTTAACCTTTTGTTTGGCATGTACTTCTTTTATAAATGTACTTCCTCTTGCCTATCTTTTTCCCACATGTAACCATTCTCTTGGTATAGATGTGTATCATTACAGTATATGTATTTATACTATGATGGTACATGAGTCCATAATAATACAGTTTGTGTGTGTGTGTGTTAAATATTAACAAATGGTATCAAACTGTATCCTTTTGCAACTTTTTCACTGATATTTTGGAATTTGAATATTAGACATTTTGATACACAGATTCAGGGTTTTTTTTTTATTTTTTAAGGATTTTATTTATTAGAGCATGAGCAGGGGAAGGGTCAGAGGGAGAGAGAGAATCTTCAAGTAGACCCCCCCCCCACTAAGGATTAAGCCCTGACATGGGGCTCGATCCCAGGACCCTAAGATCATGACCTGAGCAGAAATCAGATGCTTAACTGACTGAGCCGTCCAGGTCCCCCACTTATTTATTTATTTATTATTTTATTTATTAACAATATTATGTATAATATTACATTAAATAATATTGTTATATTTATATTATTGTATTTGTGTATTATATATAATAAATATATATCAAATAATAGTAAATAATATTTTAAATTAATTTTTTTTAAAGATGGTATTTATTTATTTATTTGACAGAGAGAGAGAGAACACAAGTAGGCAGAATGGCAGGCAGAGAGAGGAAGGAGCAGGCTCTCCGCTGAGCAGGAAGCCCAATGCAGGGCTCGATCCTAGGACCCTGGGATCGTGGCCTGAGCCAAAGGCAGACACTTAATGACTGAGCCACCCAAGTGCCCCCCCCCGTTTTATTTATTTTTAAAAAGATTCTATTTCTAAGTAATCTCTGCACACAGCATACGGCTTGAATTCACAACCCTGACATCAAGGTCATGATTTCTACCAACTGAGCCAGGCACTCTCAGTTTCAGTTTATTAAGTCAATTACCCCTTTAGTTTCTAATAGGCAGTACTTTTCATTCATTTCAGTTTGGGTTCTGCTCCTCTTCCTCCTCTAAAACTAGTCTTTTTAATTAAAAAGAGTCCCTATCTTCCAGTTAAAATTTTGACTTAGATTTTTTGCAAACTGCCCAGGAATAAGGGATACATATGGTTAATATTTAAACTTTAATTGCCATCCTGAAATAGGTATAGTATGAATGCTTATAAGAAATAAGTTCTGGGGTGCCTGGCTGGCTCAGTCGGTACAGTATGTGACCCTTGATCTTGGGGTTGTGAGTTTTAGCTCCACATTGAGTGTAGAGATGACTTAAAACATCAAATAAAACTAAGGAAAAAAAGAAGTTCTGGATAATGGACCTTATTCTTTTTTTGTTTAAATTTTTAATTTTAGTTTTTAAAATATTTTTTATTTTTAACTTCTTAATTTTATTTTAGGGAGAGAGTGTGCTCCATAGAGGGTGCATGTGTCAGGGGAGGGGCAGAGGTGGAGGGAGAGTGAATCTCAAGCAAATTCCTTGCTGAATGTGGAGCCTGGAGGCGCCTGGGTGGCTCAGTGGGTTAAAGCCTCTGCCTTCGGCTCAGGTCATGATCTCAGGGTCCTGGGATCGAGCCCCGCATCAGGCTCTCTGCTGACCAGGGAGCCTGCTTCTTCCTCTCTCTCTGCCTGCCTCTCTACTTATGATCTCTGTCTGTCAAATAAGTAAATAAAATATTGGAAAAAAAAAAAAAAAGCTGAATGTGGAGCCTGACTTGGGCCTTGATCCCATGACCCTGATAACATGACCCGAGCAGAAATCAAGAGTCAGTTGCTTAACTGACTGAGCCACTTGGGCACCCCAAGATTTTTTTATTTACTTATTTCTATTTAAATTAAGTTAATTTTTTAAAAAAGATTTTTATTTATTTATGTGACAGAGACAGCAAGAGAGGGAACACAAGCAGGGGGAGAGGGAGAAGCAGGCTTTCCCGCTGAGCAGGGAGCCCCATATGGGGCTCAGTTGTAGGACCCTGGGATCATGACCTGAGCGAAGGCAGACGCTTAATGACTGAGCCACCCAGGTGCTCCTAAATTCAGTTAATTAACATAGTATATTATTGGTTTCACAGGTAAAGTTTAGTGATTCATCGGTTGTGTATAATACCCAGTGCTCATTACATCAATTGCCCCCCTTAATGTCCATCACCCAGTTACCCCATCTCCCCCACTCCCCTCCCCTGTAGCAGCCCTTAGTTTGTATCCTGTAGTTAAGGGTCTCTTATGGTTTGTCCCCCTCTCTGGTTTTGTCTTACTTTATTTTTCCCTCCCTTCCCCTATGATCATCTGTGTGTGTGTTTTTTTTCCTTAAATTCCACATCTAAGCAAAATCATATAATTGTCTTTCTTTGATTGACTTATTTTGCTTAGCATAATACCCTCTAGTTCCACCTATAACATTACAAATGGTTAAGTTTTTTTTTTTTTTGATGACTGAGGAATATTTCATTTTGTATATGTGTGTGTATCTACACATATATACACATCTTCTTTATCCATTCATCTGTCGATTTCCATAGTTTGGCTATGGTGGACATTGCTGCTGTAAACATGGGGTGCAGGTGTCCCTTCTGTTCACTGTGTTTGTATCCTTTAGGTAAATACTTAGTAGTGCAATTGCTAGATTATAGGGTAGCTCTATTTTTAACTTTTTCAGGATTTTTATTTTTAAGTAATTTGTATACCCAATATGGGGCTCCAACTCACAATGCAAGATGAAGAGTCACATGCTCCATCTACTGAGCAGATTGAGCATCAGACTCTTGATTTCTGCTTGGCTTATGATCTCAGGTTCATGAGATGGAGCCCTGTCTGGCTCTGTGCTCAGTGCAGAGTCTGCTTCTCCATCTCTCTTCCTGTTCTCCTCCCCTGTTCATATGTATGTGCATGTTCTCTCTCTCTAAAATAGATAAAATCTTTTTTAAAAAAGTCTAAAAAAATAGAATGGAGTTGGCAAACTGTGGCCCAGTGTACCAGATCATTCAGCTGCTTGTTTTTAACATGGCTATGGTCGTTTGTTTACACGTTGTGTGTGGTTCCTTTCAAGATAACCATGGCACAGTTATCCAGGTGTGGAAAGAGACTCTATGGCCTTCTAAGCCTAAAGTATTTACTTTCTGTCCCATTAACAAAAAATTTGCTGACCAGATCTTGTACAGTTCAACATTTTCCATTAGAAGACTTATTTGGACCACCTGTAGTTTCTGAAAACTTTTTTCCTTTCTGAATTTAACTTTAGATTCCTTTCCTAGTAGTATATACTGTTTATGAAATGCCAGTATGTCAGTCAAGCTCCAGTCAGGGAGTTGAAAGGGAATTTATGAATGGAAGTACTTACACAAATGTTGGAGGTAAAAAACAAGTGGAACCTGGACAACACCCAGAGACGATGATGATGACAGCTATGATAACTGAGGAATAGCCAGTCTCCCCAGAGGCTAGGGAAATAAAGGAAAAAGGGTTGTCAGAATCTAAGAATCACTTTCAATCACTTGGAGGTGGCCCTGTGAAGAAGCTAGGACTTAAAGGAAGGAATGCTGTCTGGCTACTGCTGGTACCTCTGAGAGGAGTACCATGAGATTGGTTTTTGGATGCTGCCACTTGGAATCTGCAGTTGCTGAGTGATGCTTTCATATATAGAAAGTGAACACGTCTTTGGTCTCCTCCTGCCTTCTAGTCTTCTAGTGCTGTGTAGACAGTGGAGGAGCATCTGAAGCCAGATGGAAATGAAAAATGTAGTTTGCAGAGTTCCAGCCCCAGCATCACAAAGCTTAGAACAGAAGGGGGGGATTTGAAGTAGAGAGACAGCACTAGAATAATTGGAGGAAAGTGTCTTCTCTCTCGCTCCCCCAATACATCTGTTAAAAAATCTGAAATATTTGCATTTAGTTTAGACTTCTTTTTTTAAAGTATTGGCTTTAATACTGGTTTAGTATTACTTATTCCTAATATTAAAAAAGTGTTTTTTCTACTTTATTTCAGTATCAGATATAGAAGGTGGTGATGGACTGCAGCTCAGAAAGGAACATACTCTCAAAATATTTGCTTATATCAATTCCTGGACACAGAGGTATGCATCTTTAAGTACTTTAAAGACTAACTTTTTGAGTTGTACTTTAAATTGACATGATTTGTCATGAAATTTCCCTTTTAGAATGTTGTATACCTATAGTCAATAAATGACAGTTCATCAGTATTTATTAAACCTTCCTTTCTTAATCATGAGGCTACTCATGGTTTTGTTTTTTAAAACAATAACAATAACAACAGTTTCTTTAACTCTTATTATTTAGAAATAGGGAAGTGAATGAAATTCTAAAAATTATTTTGAGAGGGCACCTGGGTGGCTCAGTGGGTTAAGCCGCTGCTTTCAGCTCAGGTCATGATCTCAGGGTCCTGGGATCGAGTCCCGCATTGGGCTCTCTGCTCACCAGGGAGCCTGCTTCCCTCTCTTTCTCTCTGCCTGCCTCTCTGTCTACTTATGATCTCTCTCTGTCCAAAAAAAAAAAAAAAAAAATCTTTAAAAAAATAAATAAAAATAAATAAATAAATAAAAATAAAAATTATTTTGAGAGATTGAAGAATTTTTAATGGCATAACTAGAGACGTTTAATCCATTAAAAAATTAGTTTGTGGTAATGGACACTTTAACCCTTCTGGAAGCCATTTGTTACTCCATATATATTCGTATAATATATAGGTCTATTAGACCAGTTTTTAAGAAATACATATATTGTGGGGTGCCTGGGCATCTCTGTTAAGTGTCTGCCTTGGGCTCAGGTCATGATCCCAGGGTCCTTGGATCAAGCCTGCATCCTGCTCCTTGCTCAGCGGGAAGCCTGCTTCTCTCTCTCCTACTCCCCCTGCTTGTGGTCCCTCTCTTGCTGTGTCTCTCTCTGTCAAATAAATAAAATCTTTAAAAAAAAAAAAAATGAAATACATATGTTGAGAATATAAAGAATAAAACTTGAGGAAATAAGGTAATTTATATAATCAGAATTTGCAAGTTCCTGTTCCCTTAACATGATTTTATCTGGGCCTAGCTAAATATTCTCTTTTGCTTGTGTGCCTATCTCGTTTATTAGTCTTCTAAAATTTTTATGGGTAAAGAATGTTTGAAGCTTTGTGTGCAATGATTAGTGAACATGTTAAGTGCAGCTAAAATAAATAAGTGTCCTGAGGCCCACAGTCTAGCTGATCATAGAGTTTATCTTCAAATCTCATTTGTTCTACAGTAATATCCCTTTTCCTTATGTTTTCTCCTCCTTTGTTGATAAAGTTGATACACATGTTTTTTTTTCTACAAAAGATTGTAGATTTTTTACATGCTATCATTATTGGTATCTCTTTTCTGAGTCTCAGCCGGCTAAATTACCTTTAGCTAAGTTTAGAAATGAGAGCGGTTCCTCTGTTCCTTTCACTATGGGTAGAGTAGGTGATTGGATATTTCGTAATACTAATGTTAGTGATTTAAAATTAGCATCAGGGATGCCTGGGTGACTCAGTCACTTGAGCATCTGCCTTCAGCTCAGGTCGCAATCCCAGGATCCTGGGATCGAGTCCCGCTTGGGGCTCCCTGCTCAGGGGGGAGCCTGCTTCTCCCTCTGCCTATACTCGCTGACTGGCTCTCACAAATAAAACCTTAAAAAAAAAAATTAAAATAAAATTAACATCAGTATCAAAAGGATTTGCTGAGAAATGTTGCATTTGAGTCATAATTTTGGATTTATTTACTGTAACTGTAGCTAGGTAGCAACATGTTATGCCACTAAATAAAATGAAGTCCAGGGAAATGATGCAATTTTTTTAATGTCTCACCCCCTAGTTATTGGTTGGTGCTGGGTAGGGGTTCCATGTTCCATTCCTAGTCCACTTTTATCATTGATACATACTCTTAATCCTTGTATCAGGAATTTTTAACCTGAATGGGAGTGAAATTACAAAATAAATATTGATATGTACCATTTTAGACCTATTTGTAGGTTTCATCAGAATGTCAAAGAATGTTTGCCCCCAAAATAGGAGATCCTCTTAATTTTATCTATTGTTGCTGTAGAGTATAGTGGTTCAGTGTGGCTGTCGAGCCAGAGTGATGTGGTTTTGAGTCCTGCTTCATCACCTGTTGGATAATTATGACAGACTAGTTAGCTTCTAAGTTCTTACTTCATTTGTAAAATGAGAATAATAATAACGTTACTACTGTTTTAGATTGTGAAGAGACCAAGTGCTTACTTAGCACAGTACCTGACAGAAGATCTTAATAAACACCTGGTTTTTTTTTTTTTAAAGATTTTATTTATTTAATTCACAGACAGAGATCACAAGTAGGCAGAGAGGCAGGCAGAGAGAGAGGGGAAAGCAGGCTCCCTGCTGAGCAGAGAGCCCTATGCGGGGCTCCATCCCAGGACCCTGAGATCATGACCTGAGCTGAAGGCAGAGGCTTTAACCCACTGAGCCACCCAGGCGCCCCAATAAACACCTGTTTTAATTAAAATTGTTAAAATTTATTTTGGAAAATAATATACATGTTGAAGGTTATGTAAGCTAAAGTGTGAAAAGCTGAACTAAAACATAATTTGTAACCTTCATCATTTTATTCACATGTCAGTAAGTATGAGCAATTTTTAGCTGGTAGTAAAAAAGCACCCAAAAGTAGAATGTTACACTCTTCATTGTTCATGCTGAAGAGGAGACAAGTGACAATAAAATATCCAGGTGGATCACAGTGTTTTGTGATAAAAAAAAAAAAATTTGTCTAGGGGTGCCTGGGTCGCTCAGTTGGTTAAGCATCTGCCTTTAGCTGGGGTCATAATCCCAGCATCCTGGGATTGAGCCCTGCATCAGGCTCTCTGCTCCTCGGGAAGCCTGCTTGTCCCTCTCCCTCTGCCTGCCACTCCCTGATTGTGCGTGCGCGCTCTTTCTCTCTCCCTGTCAAATAAACAAAAATCTTAAAAAAAATATATATATATATATATATATATCTTTATCTTTGTTTATTCTCCCCTCCTCTCATGTCTCCGACCTCCCTGAGTTTCTTTCTTGGGCATCAGAAAATACTGTTGCCTAGATTAAGATGGCAGGTTTTGTAGGTGATAATTAGCAACTAATAAGGCATGGTTAATCTTCAAAAGAGATTTTGTTGTTGTTGTTGTTTTTATTTTATTTATTTATTTGACAGACAGAGATCACAAGTAGGCAGAGAGGCAGGCAGAGAGAGAGGAGGAAGCAGGCTTCCTGCTGAGCAGAGAACCCGATGTGGGGGCTCGATCCCAGGACCCTGGGATCATGACCTGAGCTGAAGGCAGAGGCTTTAACCCACTGAGCCACCCAGGCGCCCCTCAAAAGAGATTGTTAACTTAGGGCCCATGACTATGGAGGTCCATAAATATATCTTAGCACACTGATGAACCCATGACATTTCATTACAAAATGTTCTTAAAGGTTTTCTGGGAGAAATATGTTAATAGTTTTCATTAGCTTATTAGTGGTTAAGAATCCTTATTCTAATATATTGACTAAAAGATACGTAAAAGCATATTCACTTAAAATAGTATATTGATAATTTTTATAAACAACTGTATTAAAACTTTATAATTTTCCTCCTATTTAAGTATGTACTCACTGTGAAATTCCTTGAGAAAATAAAGAGAATCGATGTTTATTTATTTATTTATTTTTAAAAAAGATTTTATTTATTTATATGATAGAAGACAGCAAGAGAGGCAACACAAGCAGAGTGAGAGAGCCCCAGGCTCGATCCCAGGACCCAAGACTCTGGGATCATGACCTGAGCCAAAGGCAGCTCCTAACAACTGGGCCATCCAGGCACCCCGAGAATCAAAGTTAAAAAAGAAAAAAAAAAAAAAGGCCGCGGCGCCTGAGTGGCTCAGTGGGTGAAAGCCTCTGCCTTCGGCTCAGGTCATGATCCCAGGGTCCTGGGATCCAGCCCTGTATCTGGGCTCTCTGCTCAGCGGGGAGCCTACTCCCCCTCCCCCCCGCCTGCATCTCTACCTACTTGTGATCTCTCTCTCTGTCAAATAAGTAAAATCTTTAAAAAAAAAAAAAAGGAAGAAGAAAAAAAGGCATGCTATTACCCAGAGTAACAACTGATGATTTTTTTTTGTATCGCCTTGGCATGAGGTTGTGAATCATAAAGTTTAAAATTTTGCAAAAACGTGAGTTTCCTACATCTATGTTTTATAATCTGATTTTTCATACACAGTCAAGTATAATTAATCTCTTTATGTCATCAAATCTTATTTTTAATTCCTGTATAACAGTCATACAGCTGCTGTTTCTTGGTTCTGTCTGTAAGCTCAGGAACATTATTATATGTTTGTTTAAAAGGTTATCATTTTATTAAAATTGCACTTGGGACTGGAATGGGAGGAAAACTAATTCAAAGTGGGGAGAGAAGATTAAGAGAATAAATTGAAGAATACAAGTTAATAAAAGAGCATATAAAGGTTTGAAAGTAATATGGATGATAAAAGCATTGAATAACTTTGTTTGTTTGCATGTTTGTTTTGGACTTGTTAAATTTTACCACAAAACAGGCTTAGGTTTCTGTCTTGTAAATTCCTCTTTTCTTACCAGGTATTTTAAGGCCTTTGGTTGGCTTCTGCCATTCTGCGTTTTAGTTTTATTTCCGATGCGGAACTCGATCCCAGGACCCTGAGATCATGACCTGAGCCGAAGGCAGCAGCTTAACCCACTGAGCCACCCAGGCGCCCCCATGATTTGTCTTCTAAAAGAGAATTCTATTAGATCCCTGCCTGAGCCGTAGGCAGACACTTAATGACTGAGCCACCTGGGCACCCCAAACTTATATTTTAAGTTAACTCTACATCCGATGTGGAGCTTGAACTCATGATCCCAAGGTTAAAAGAGTAACATACTTTGTTGACTGAGACAGCCAGGTGCCTCAGTAAACTTTATTTTTATGAACAGTTTTAGTTGCTGTTGCTTTTGAATAGATTATGTTCTATACCCTTTAAAGCTCTGGCTTTTATTCTGGCATTAAGAAATTTTATTTTTTAATTTTTTTTAAGATTTTTATTTATTTATTTGACAGGTAGAGATCACAAGTAGACAGAGAGACAAGCAGAGAGAGAGGAGGAAGCAGGCTCCCTGCTGAGCAGAGAGCCCGATGTGGGGCTCGATCCCAGGACCCTGAGATCATGACCTGAGCCGAAGGCAGAGGCTTTAACCCACTGAGTCACCCAGGCGCCCCTGACATTAAGAAATTTGGGGATATTGATAAATTCAGTGAGGTATTGATATTGACCACTATTTACAGTAGTGCTTTTCATGAATCAGTTCATAAATAAAAACTTTTGCTAAGGTTAGATACCATGGATTAGCAGTTCTTTCAAGTGTTACATAGTACCAGGCCAGGAAGAAGTTAGATCCATTGGAATTTGTGCTGTTTGATGGAATTACAGAATCAAAGTTAAAAAATCATTGAGACATGTAGATTCTTCATGAATGTTCAGTTAAAATTTTTTTATAAATTGGAGCTATGTATTTTATGCTAGGCATTTAGAAATTTTATATATTTTTTTCAAATTTTATTTCATTCCAGTATGGTTAATGTACAGTGTTAGTTTCAGGTGTACAATATAGCAACTCAACATTGCTGTATATTAGTACTCATTAAGATGAGTACACTTTTTTTTTTTAAAGATTTTATTTATTTATTTGACAGAGATCACAAGTAGAGAAGGCCTCACAGAGAGGCAGGCAGAGAGAGAGGGGGAAGCAGGCTCCCTGCTGAGCAGAGAGCCTGATGCGGGGCTAGATCCCAGGACCCTGGGATCATGACCTGAGCCGAACGCAGAGGCCTTAACCCACTGAGCCACCCAGGTGCCCCAAGATGAGTACACTCTTAATCTCCTTCACCTGTTTCACCCATCCCTCCACCCACATCTTCTGTGGTAAACATCAGTTCTTTATAGTTAATAATCTGTTTTTTGCTTTCCTTTTTGTTTTTCTCTTTGTTTGTTCATTGTGTTTCTTCTACATATGAGTATGATCATACGGTATTAGTCTTTCTCTTACTTATTTCACTTAGCATTAGGCACTCTGGATCCACCCATGTCTTTGCAAATGGCAAGACTTTTTTTTTTTTATTCTTTATTTAAATTCAGTTAACATACACTGCATTATTAGTTACTAGGGTAGAGTTCAGTGATTCATTGGTTGTATATAACACCCAGTGCTCATTATATCCATTGTCCTCCTTAATGCCCATCACTGAATTACCCCTTACCCTGACCTGCCTCCCCTCCAGCAATCCTCATTGTGTTTCCTAGGATTCAGCTTCTCTTATGGTTTCCCTCCCCTCTCTATTTTCATCTTTATTTTTCCTTCTCTTCCCGTATGCTCATCTGCTTTGTTTCTTAAATTCCACAAATGAATGAAATCATATCGTATTTGTCTTTTTCTGACAGATCTATTTCCCTTAGCATAGTACCCTCTGGCTCCATCCTGATTCTTTTCCTTACGGTTGAGTAATATCCTGTCGTGTGTATATATGTGGTAAATCATCTTCATTCATTCAAGTATCAATACACTCGGGCTGCTTCCATAGCTTGGCTGTTGTAAATAATGCTGCAGTAAACATAGGAGTGCATATATCCTTTCGGATTAGTGCTTTTGTATTTTTAGGGTATATACCCAGTAATGTGATTACTATATCATGGGATAGTTCTATTCTTAATTTGTGCAGGAACTTCTGTAATGTTTTCCACATTGGCTGCGCCAGTTTCTGTTCCCACCAACAGAGCAAGAGGGTTTCTTTTTCTCCACATCCTGGCCAACAGTTGTTTCTTGTGTTTTTGATTTTGGCCATTCTGACAGGTGTGAAGTGGTATCTCATTGTGGTTTTGATTTGCCTTTTTTTGATAGTGATGTTGAGCATTTTATCACGTGTCTGTTGGTCATCTGTATGTCTTTGGAGAAATGTCTGTTCATATCTTCTGCCCATTTTTAATTGGATTATTTTTTTGTGTATGTGCATTGAATTGTAGTAAGTTCTTTATATAGTTTGGATACTGACCCTTTATCATGTATGTTATTTGCAAGCATCTTCTCCCATTTGGTAAGTGGCCTTTTTTAGTTTTGTTGGTTGTTTCTTTTGCTGTGCAGAGACTTTTTATTTTGATGTAGTCCTGATAGTTTATTTTTGCTTTGATTTCCTTTGCCTCAGAAGATACATCTAGAAAAATGTTGCTATGGCTGATGTCAGAGAAATTACTACCTGTGTGCTTTTCTAGGATTTTTATGGTTTTCAGGTCTTATATTTAGGTCCTTAATCCGCTTTGAGTTTAATTTTGTGTGGTGTAGGAGAGTAGTCCAGTTTAAGTTTTTTGCATGCAGCTATCCATTTTTCAGGATGCTTTGGCTATTTGAGGTCTTCTGTGATTCTACACAAATTTTAGCATTGTTTGTTCTAGATTTGTGAAAAATGCTGTTGGTATTTGCATAGGGATTGCATTAAATCTGTAGATTGCTCTGGGTAGTATGGACATTTTAACGATATTTGTTCTTCAAACCCATGAGTATGGAATGTCTTTCTGTGTCTTTATATTGTCTTGAATTTCTTTCATCAGTGTTTTATAGTTTTCAGAGTATAGTTCTTTCATTTCTTTGGTTAAGTGTATTCCTAGGATTTTTATAGTTTCAGGTCTCACATTTCGGTCTTTAATCTGTTTTGAGTTTAATTTTGTGTATGGTGTGAGAAGGTGGTCCAGTATCATTTTTTTTTTTTTGCATACTGCTTTCCATTTTCCAATACCGTTTGTGGAAGAGACTGTCTTTTTCCCATTGTATCTTCATTACTTCTTTGTGGAAGATTAATTAGCCATGTAATTGTGGGTTTATTTCTGGGCTTTCTGTTCTGTTCCATTGATTTATGTTTGTTTTTGTGCTAATACTTTACTGTTTCGATTACTGATGCTTTGTAATACAACTTGAAGTCTAGAATTGTGATACCTCCAGATATATTTTTTTTTTTCAAGATTGCTTTGTGTAGTTGGGGTCTTCTGGGATTCCATACAAATTTTAGGATTGTTCTAGTTCTGTGAAAAATGGTGTTGGCATTTGGATAGGGATTGCATTACATCTATAGATTGCTTTGGAGGTAGTGTGGATTATTTTAACAACATTTGTTCTTTGGACCCATGAGCATGGAATGTCTTTACATTTCTTTGTGTTGTCATGAATTTCTTTCATCAGTGTTTTATCGTTTTCAGGGTATAGGTCTTTACCTTTTCGGTTAAGTGTATTCCTAGGTATTTTATTATTTTTCGTGTAATTGTTAATGAGATTGTTCTTAATTTCTCTTTCTGCTGCTTCATTATTAGTATATAGAAATGCAGTAGATTTCTGTACATTGATTTTGTATCTTATGATTTTACAGACTTCATTCTTCAGTTCTGGTTTTTTGGTGGAGTCTTTAGGGTACTGTATATACAGTATGTCATCTGCAAATAGTGAAAATTTTATTTCCTCATTACCAATTTGAACCCTCCCACCCCCCGCCCCTCTTTTTCTTGTCTGACTGCTGTGGCTAGGACTTCTACTATTATGTTGAAGGAAAGTAGTGAGGGTGGACATCCTTATCTTGTTCCTGACTTTAGGGGGAAAGCTCTCAGTTTTTCACCGTTGAGTATGATGTTAACTGTGGGTTTTTCATATTAAGGCCTTCATTATGATGAGGTATGTGCTCTCTAAACCTACTGGCATATTCTTAAATGTAAGCATTCTCTGTTCAAGCAGCATATAACTCTACTTGCTAAGAAGGTCTTATCAGGCTACTAGAAGGTGTTGGAAAAAATAGGATATCAGCTTAGATAGTGGAAGGGTATGTCTGAGATTAGTTTATAAATAGACATAATGTGTACAGAGTTTAAAAAATAAACAGAAAAAGGCCTGTAATAAAGTTCATTGCCCCATCTCCCCAACTCCGCTTTTGCTTTCAGATGTTGGCTTTGATATTAACCTCTGTATTATAAAGTAGTGTTATTATACTGCTGTTACTTCATGCATCAATTTTAAGCAAACTCAATAAACTTTCTTTTCTGATATATAAAGATTGCTTTTTTAAAACTTCCCTTTTCTCTCTCAGGGCACTTCTAAAAATACCAGTTCTGGTCAATGGTGAGCCAGAAAAGGTTCTATGGCTCATTTTATATTTTACAAGAAATAAATTCTTGTTTATCTTTTGTTATCTTTTTTCTTTCCTAGAGTTTACTGGCTGGTTTTTAATAATTTTTGAGTTGTGGATCACTAATTCTTTTCAGATTCTTCAACCCTTCTTAGTACTAGTTTTTACATTTTTTATGCATGATTATGTGATCTCATTTCCTTCCCTTTCCCCTCTCCTGAATTTCCTTGGGCCTTTATCTTCCTATTCCATTTGTTGGTTTCTTATTAGGGCTACTAAGTAGCTATCTTCTCTTCAGATCATCCTTGAAATTTCTTTTGCTTTTCTCTTTTGGATCTCAGGGTTCCTGGATTCCATGTTGACCTCTTTATTGGTTTACTATTTTTGCTTTGTCAGAATGACATCTTTTCTGAGAAAGGGTGTATAGGAGACCAGTGTATTTTTAGATCTTTCAGGCCTAAAAGGTTCTCTTCTGCCCTTAATCTTATTGAAGACTTCTGGATGCAGAATTCTAGGTAGAGAATGATTTTCTTTCAGAAATTTAAAAGTCTTGCTTCCTTGTGTTTTACCTCCTGATACAGCTTTGAGGATTTTAAATTTGTTTATTTATTTAGATTTATTTATTTATTTTTGAAAAAGGTTTTATTTATTTATCTGACAGAGAGATCACAAGTAGGCAGAGAGGCAGGCAGGGGGCGGGGGGAAGCAGGCTCCCTGCTGAGCGGAGAGCCCGACCCGGGGCGCAATCCTAGAACCCTGGGATCATGACATGAGCCGAAGGCAGAGGCTTTAACCCACTGAGCCAGCCAGGCGCCCCTGATTTATTTATTTTTTATTATAGAGAGAGAGTATGAGCTCCCTCAGAGGGGGAGGGAGAGAGAATCTGAAGCAGACTCCCTGCTGAGCATAGAGCCATTGTGGGACTCAATCTTATGACTCTGAGATCATGTCCTGAGCTAAAATCAAGAGTCAGACGCTTAACCTACTGTACCACCCAGGTGCCCCTTATTTTTATTTTTATTTTGAAAGTAAGCTTTACATCCCACTGTGGTTCTTGAACTTAGGACCCTGAAATCAGAACTTGCATGTTCTGCAGACTGAGTGAGCCATCCAGCCGCTCCCCTTCCCCCAGTATTGCTTTGGAGAGGTATTAGCTGTTTTTATTCCTGAGCTTTTCTTTGTCACTCTTCTCACTCTCCGTGAAAGCTTTTAGGATGTTTATTCTCCCCTTTGGCTTCAGTAATTTCATGATAGATGTTTTGGTGGAATTTTCAGATAACGAAATTTTTGATACACTTTTTTTTTCTCTCCATTTTTTTTTTTAATCTATTCTACTTTCTAGGATATTTTTTCACTTTTGACCTTTTGTTGAATCTTACAAATTAATATACTTTTTTTTTTTAAGTTTTATTTATTTAAGTAATCTCTGTACTCCATGTGGAGCTCAAACTCCCCACCCTGAGATCAGGAGTTGTATGTTCTTCTGACTGTCAAATTGCTGTAATTCTAGTTGTTGTCTTTTTTTTTTTTTTTTTTAAGATTTTATGTATTCGACACAGAGAGTACAATATGGGGAGTGGCAGGCAGAAGGAGAGGGAGAAGCAGGCTCCCCACAGAGCAGGGGGAGCCTGATGTAGGACTTGATCCCAGGACCCTGGGATCATGACCTGAGCTGAAGGCAGTTGTTTAACTGATTGAGCCACCCAGGTGCCCTCTAGTTGTTTTTTAACTTGTGACTGATATGTATGCAAAAGCTATGTAATGTGTATTTGTACACATTGAAGGACTCTTATTTTGTAGTTTGAATGCATTTTTTTTTTAAAGATTTTATTTATTTATTTGACAGAGACAGAGATCACAAGTAGGCAGAGAGGCAGGCAGAGAGAGAGAGGAGGAAGCAGGCTCCCCGTTGAGCAGAGAGCCCGACACGGGGCTCAATCCCAGGACCCCGGGATCATGACCTGAGCCGAAGACAGAGGCTCCAATCCACTGAGCCCACCCAGGCGCCCCTTGAATGCATTTTTTAAAATGGTATTCTGTTCTTGTTTCAGTAATCCAGAATCTTTTTTTGACTCTAAGGGTATAAATTGATTAAAACCTTTTTTCTTTCTGCATTTTATTTATTTTCTCTGAATTTCCTTTTACCATTTGTTTTGATCTGCCTTTGGCAATGCAGCTTTCCTTGCAAGTCTTAACTGTTTATGCTTTCATGGTTAAGAGATGGGCACTGAAAGATGGATTGGAAGTTCTGCGTGGGTAGGATTATCTGAGGTATTGGTCTACACTGTAGGATGGTAAAGTGGTGAGCTAGCTTCATTACCATGGGTAAATGGGCTTTTCTCATAGGTACTCATATTCTCTAAGAAAAATAAATCTTTGGGCTTGAGTTATCTTAGTCTGGTTGATAGGCAGGGAAGGTTAGTTGGGGAGGTTCATTCAGTCATATTATCACTTAGTTTTCTTTTCTGTTTCTTATATTATCCCTGACTTCTTTAACATCTGGTGTTCCTGGGTTTATCTTGTTCATTTTATGTACAAAAAACTTCTTGTTTCCCTGGGTCAAGTAGGAATACTGTTGTGGCTGTCTGGGTTGGGAATCTACAGGTTTTAACTGTACCTTTCATTTAGTCCTATTTTCTGCCTATGCTTCATCTCTGCCTTTAGATGAACCTGAGGTTCTTTATAGCTGAGCCTTTTCAGTGTTCTGTAGGGTGGATATTTTTGTTGATAAATCCTTCCGTGGCCCTTCCAAATTTTATTCATTTGCTCTAAGTCATGTGCTATTCCTCCCTTTTCTGTTGTCTAAAATGTGTTGCTACTTGTTATCTGTTCTTCCATTCTCTCTTTCCTTATGGAGTTAAGGATCTTTTTTTCTTTTAGTGTATTTGTAGTGGATTTTTAAATAGAACAGAAATAAACTTAAGTGTAAAATCAAGCTGGGCTTAACTGAAAGTGATGATTATTTATTTAAAAACACTTTCACCTCCTGCATTGTGGGTAGGGATATAGAGAGAAATGCTGTATTGAGAGTTCAAATACCTAGACTTTTCAGAATGGAGTGTCATACAATAAAGTGTGTAACTTGCATAATTATTTTAAAATGTGTTTATTTGTGTATCTTCACTTAGACTCAGCTCTCCTTGAATTTGTATATTTTGGATCTGTAAGGACCTAGATTCAGTTCTGTATTAATTTCTGAATATATTACTTTTGTCTTTTTTTTTTTTTAAGATTTTATTTATTTATTTGACAGACAGAGACCACAAGGAGGCAGAGAGGCAGGCAGAGAGAGAGAGAGAGGAGGAAGCAGGCTCTCTGCTGAGCAGAGAGCCCGATGCGGGGCTCGATCCCAGGACCCTGAGATCATGACCCGAGCTGAAGGCAGAGGCTTTAACCCACCGAACCACCCAGGCGCCCCTACTTTTGTCGTTTTTTTTTTTTTAAGATTTTATTTATTTGACACACAGAGAGCACAAGCATGCGGAATGGCAGGCAGAGAGAGAGGAAGACTCCCATGGAGTAAGGAGCCCGATGTGGCATTCGATCCTAGGACCCTGGGATCATGAGCTGAGCAGAAGGCAAATGTTTAACTGACTGAGCCACCCCTATAATTTGGTCTTTTAAAAATTAGTTTCCTAGTCAGTTAAATGCTGCCATTGCCTGCCAATGAATTTTTTTTCCCGCCAGTGAATTTTTAAAGTAAATTTGATTGGCTCTTTGACTTTCTTAATCCAAATCTGACTTCAGGGTGTTTTTTGGAAGGAACTAAGATTTTTTTTTTCCACTAAAGAAAGATACTCAAGGGGCTTCTGGGTGGCTCAGTCAGTTAAGTGGCAAACTTTGGCTCAGATCATGATCCCAGGGTCCTGGAATCAAGGCGTGCATCAGGCTCCCTGCTCAATGGGCAGTCTGCTTTTCCCTCTCCACCGCTTGTGCTGTCCCATGCTCTATCTCCCTCTCTCCCAAATAAATAAATAAAATCTTTAAAAAAAGATACTCAGGGGATGCCTGGGTGGCTCAGTTGGTTACGCATCACTTTCGGCTCAGGTCATGATCCCAGAGTCCTGGGATGGAGTCCCACTTCGGGCTCCTTGCTTAGCAGGGAGCCTGCTTCTCGCTCTTCCTGTTCTGCCTGCAGCTCTCTGTGCTCCTGCTCTCTCTGACAAATAAATAACTAAATAATCTTTAAAAAAAAAAAAAAAGGCAAATCTTAAAAATAAAAAGATACTCAGATGTTTAGTCCTTCACTTTGAGCTTTAAAAAAAGGCAAATCTTAAAAATAAAAAGATACTCAGATGTTTAGTCCTTCACTTTGAGCTTTTCTTGAACCTAAAGAGAAACTGTTTATAAGAAAAACTTCAGGGGGCGCCTGGGTGGCTCAGTGGGTTAAGCCGCTGCCTTCAGCTCAGGTCATGATCTCAGGATCCTGGGATCGAGTCCCACATCGGGCTCTCTGCTCTCTGCTTGGCAGGGAGCCTGCTTCCCTCTCTCTTTCTCTCTGCCTGCTTCTCTGGCTACTTGTGATCTCTCTCTCTCACTGTCAAATAAATAAATAAATAAAATCTTAAAAAAAAAAAAAGAAAAAGAAAAACTTCAGGAATAATATGTTAATTTTTCTTCTTGTAGAAATTGTGGTAATACAGAACTTTAAAAGTGGAAGAGTTCTTAGAGGTAAAATTCCTTTCATTTTGTCACTGAGAAGACAGGCCTGTATTATTTATCTATTTCTGTGTAACCTATTACTCCAAAAGTAGTATCTTAAAACAGCAATAAACATTATCCTCAGAGTTTTTATGGATAGGAATTTGGTAGTGGTTTTGCTGGTTGGTTCTGGCCTGGATTCTTCAGGAGGTTACAGTCAGGTGCTTGGGTGGCTCAGTCAGTTGGGCGTCTGCCTTTGGCTCAGGTCATGATCCTGGGGACCTGGGATCGAGCCCTGCACCGGGCTCTCTGCTAGGTGGGGGGCCTGCTTCTCCCTCTCCCTCTGCCTGCTGCTCCCCCTGCTTGTGCTCTCTCTGTCAAATAAATAAAATCTTTTTAAAAAGGTGGGGGGGGGGTTGTGTCAAGTTGTTCGCCAGGTTGCAGTCATCCCAAGCCTTATGTGAGGTTTGGAGGGCCTGCTTCCAAGTTGGCTCACTTAACTTGGCTGGCAAGTTGGTGCTTGTTGTTTATAGGACCAGTGCTCAGTTTTTTCACCTGTGGACTACAGCGTGGGCTCCTTGACTATTTTACAACATGATAACTGGCTTCCCTCAGAGCAAGTGATCCAGAAGAGAGCAAGGCTGAGGGGCAGTGTCTCTTATGACCTAGTTTCAGATGTCACACAGTCATTTCTGCCACATTCCATTGATTAGATGTTAGTCATTAAGTCTGTTCCACATTCAAGGGGAGGAAAATTGAGTTTCCCTTTCTAAAGGGAAGAATATTCAAGAATTTGTGGCTGTACTTCAAATCTGCTACGCTTTGAGAAATGAAATTACGTCTCCATGGTCATACAGGGAGTTGGTGCTCTGTTTGGACTACAGTATAGATGATTTTGATAATATAACTCAGTAAAAATTGTAAGTAAAAGTTTACTCTCGTCCATCATTGGCTACAGTTACTCTTTTTTTTTTTTTTTCCCCTAAAGATTTTATTTGGGAGAGTGTGATCATGCGTGCAAGAGAGCACAAGTTGATGGGGAGAGGTGAAAGTGTTGAGGGGAAGGGAGAACCAGGCTCCACTCTGATCAGGGAGCCCACCATGGGGCTTGATACCAGACCCCCGAGATCATGATCTGAGCTGAAGGCAGACATTCAACCGACTGAGCCACCCTGTGGCTCCTGTATGTAGTTAATCTTATAATCTGGTAGTTGAGTATCATTTATTTGATTTACCCGACTCTTTTAATTATTCAGTATTGCCAGGCATTATGCTAACTGAACATATCTAAGAGAACTAGATTTGTTTGTAATAATTACTGACTCTTACTGTATTTTTATATGTATATATACATACATACATACATGCATACACACGTATGCATACCCTAAAGGGTGTTGAGTGTGTATATTATTTCTGAATGCCCTTAATCAGCCATAGTGTAGGGATATCCTTCCGAAGTTAGGCTTCAAGGAAATTATTATTATTGTTAAGATTTATGGGGCGCCTGGATGGCTCAGTGGGTTAAAGCCTCTGCCTTCGGCTCAGGTCATGGTCTCAGGGTCCTGGGATCGAGCCCCGCTCGGGCCCTCTGCTCAGTGGGGAGCCTGCTTCCTCCTCTCTCCCTGCCTGCCTCTCTGACTACTTGTAATCTCTATCAAATAAATAAATAAAATCTTTAAAAAAAATAGATTTATTTATTTACTTTAGAGAGAGAGCATGAATGAGTTGGGAGAGGGGCAGAAGGAGAGAGAATCCTGAAGTATACACCCTGCTGAGCGTGGAGCCAATTGCAGGGCTTAATCCCAGAACCCTGAGACCATGACCTGAGCTGAAATCAAGAGCCAGCCACTCAACCAACGGAGCCACCCAGGCACCCTGTCTTCAAGCAAATTATTAATGTTAAAATACAACTTTTTAAATTAGTTAACTACAAATCCCTTTGTGTAAAATAAATTAGCTTTACTAATAAGGTTTTTATTTTAGCCAGTTTCCTCATATTTGATAATCATGTATTTAGTACTCAGTACTTAGAGAGGCAAAGATATATGCTACAGTTCTTGTTTTTAAATAGTACTTTGTGTAGAAGGGCAGATAAATATACATATAAAATTGAAAACTGTAATTGTTATCCTAATATGATGACCTTTTACTACCCAAAGTACCAATTTTTGGTGGGATGCTATCTTTATAAATTACTGTTGTGCTACCCTGTCAGGAGGAAGTAAAAACCGGGGCGGGGGAGTACTTTAGTATTTGCTTATTTTTATTTTTTATATTAAAATACATAATGGTTATTTTTCTAGAAAGCATTTATTGAAAATTTTTCTTTCTCTTACAGGCAGTGTCTATGCTGCTTCAAGGAATATAAGCATTTGGAGATTTTTAACCAAGTAGTGTGTGCACTTATTAACTTAGTGATTGCCCAAGTTCAAGTACTCCGGGACCAGCTTTGTAAACATTGTACTACTATTAACATAGATTCCACGTGGCAAGATGAGGCTAATCAAGTGGAAGAACCACTGAATATAGAAAGAGAGTGTAAAGAAGGAAGTACAGAAAGACAAAAATCAATAGAAAAAAAATCAAACTCTACAAGAATTTGTAATCTGACTGAAGAGGAATCCTCAAAGAGTTGTGATCCTTTTAGCTTATGGAGTACAGATGAGAAGGAAAAACTCTTACTATGTGTGGCAAAAATTTTTCAAATTCAGTTTCCTTTGTATACTGCTTACAAGCATAATACTCATCCTACTATAGAGGTACGTAATACTCATCCTACTATAGAGGTACGTATAGATATTGTGAATGTAACACCAAGTTACCATTATGTTGACAGTTTCTCACTTAAGAATAAATACACAGAGTAGTTGTTGATGGAAAACTACAAAAATCACTATGGTTAGGAAAAATATTCCAGTTCTCTCTAAACTATTTCTGCAGCAACTTGGGTTGAACATTTGCTTGACACAGTCCTGTTAGGGAAAGATTTACACGTTGAACTCATAAAAGTTAAACTGTCAGTGATCTAAACATTGTGCCGATATACATCTATGTTCTGCTTACTATGACACTTTCAGAAAGTAGTAACTGAAGAAGAAGATGATTGTGGAATTTTGAATTTCATTCTTAGAAACATTGGTAACAGAATTTGGAATTCCTTTCATTAAGAAGACTTAACAAATATTCCTTAATAGTTTTAAATGATAGTACTATCTTTTATAAATGAAGATGCGTGATTCATTCCATTAGTGATATTTTTATAACTTTTCCAGGAGTTTAGAAACCCACCTTAGGTTTATTTAGATAATGACATTGCTTTGTACACATCGTGGCAATCGAGACAGTTATAGGATAATGTATTATGTAGGTGGCATATATATGAAACAACAGAGATTTCTTATATCTTATGATTCTCTGAGTTGTCCGGGCAATTCTTCTGTTGGTTTTATGTGGCCATTGTAGGCAATTGTATTTACTTTTTAAAGTTGGAAGACTTTGTAGGTCCAGCGTGGTGTCACATGTCTGACAGTTGGTGCTGGGTGTTGTCTAAGGCTCTTGGATTTTCTCCATATGGCCTCTCATTCTCCACTAGAGTTGATTGGCTTCTTTACATAGTAGTCTTAGCATTGATCCCGGAAGATGAATGTGTAAGCTATAAGGCCTCTTGAGGTCTAGCCTCTGAAACAAAGACACAGTATAAATTCTGCCACATTCTCTTGGTTGAAATAATTAACAAGGGCAGCCTAGATTCAAAGGGGTATGAAGTACACTTCATCTCTGGAGTGTAGGAGAGGCAGCATTTCATATAAACTTTAACATATCTACCACATGCTTTTAAAAAAAGTCTGCCAATTTTCTCTGGCTTATTTGTTCTATAACCTTCATACTGACTTCATTAAACTTCTTTCTTCATCTTAAAAAACAAAACAAAACAAAAAAACCCAAAACAGTCCTTTACTGAAAATGCTTTCACATTGAATTGAGACTACTTAAAAACATAGCCCAGGAGGTAAGTATTTTCCTTACTGGAATTCTACATAAGAATATTTTAAATCAGATTGTGTTCTGCCTTCTAGAATTCTTAGTCTGTGATTTTTTTCCTTATAGAATCTTCTAATGAATCTTACATAGATTGAATAAACATCCTAAAAAAAGTGTCAGCTCAGAATCCTTTTTCAACAAATGGGATCTGTTTGTACAAACCGGTGAAATTGAATCTCAAATGCACGTGAATAGTGTTTTTAATGCCTTAAATTGGTAATTGAAATATGCAAAAAATAGATCAGTTAGGGACCCAGATATGTGAAATTCATGCAAAGTTTCTTCATAAATTTAAGTTTTTCCAGTTAAAATCTCCTAACAGTAGAACCATGGCTATACCAAATCTGCTGTTTTCTTCCTAAAATCAGTTTGCTCACTAGTTTGTCATTTTTTAAAATCATTAGAAAAGAAATAATCTCCAAATGTAAGCATAGTCACACTGTCCTACTTTCTCTTTTGAAATAAAGTGCCTCATTACTATTCTTGAGGATCATTCCATGTGACTAGTTGGTTGAAAGCAATAGTTGCATTAGGTCTTTGAAGTAAAATTCTAATAAAAAACAACCTTAGATATAATGTAACATAGTGTTACACAGAATTCTCTCCTTAATACAGAATTTGTGTGTTTCTGTAATACTCTGTTCGTAATATAGCCAGCCCTTTCCTGGGTTTCTAGTAAGTTAGTAATGATTTGTTACAAATACTTCAAAAATTTGGAGTTTCTATCCTAGTGGCCATGTGGTTAAATGGCAACAGTCCTATTTAACTTGGATTTTAATTTAATTTTTACTTTTCTAAAGAGGCACAAACTGGCTAAGACTATTTACTTATTAATTTTTTAAAAAGATTTTTATTTTAGGGGCGCCTGGGTGGCTCAGTTGTTAAGTGGCTGCCTTTGTCTCAGGTCATGATCCCACTGTCCTAGGATCAAGCCCCACATTGGGCTCTCCGCTCAGGGGAAGCCTGCTTCTCCCTCTCCCTCTAGCACTCCTCCTGCTTGTTTTCCTTCTCTCACTGTGTCTCTCTCTGTCAAATAATTAAGTAAAATCTTTCAAAAATTATTTGTGAGAGGGAGCACAAGCAGAGGGAGTGGCAGGCAGAGGAAGAAGCAAGGAGCCCCATGTGGGGCTTGATCCCAGGATTCTGGGATCATGCCTGAGCTGAAGGCAGACACTTAACTGACTGAGCCACCCAGGCATCCCTGCATCCCTGGCTAAGACTCTTAGAAGATAATTCAGTACTCATGTGATAGTATTAGATAACTGTGACTTTAGAATTTAGTCAGCCATCTTAGTTTATATAAGAGGGAACTGGCTTTTTTTTTTTTTTTTTAAAGGTTTATTTTCTTCAGTAATCTCTATATCCAATGTGGGACTTGAACTAATGACCCCATGGTCAAGAGTTGTATGCTCTTCTGAATGAGCAAGCCAGGTGCGCCAAGAAGGAACTGGCTTGGGTTAAAAGTTCTGGTCAGGTTTGCATAGCATATTGCTGAAAGAGTTGTAGAATTCAGTTCATTCTGTATACTGCTTCTTAATCACTTAATCGCTGTAGCTCTTGTATCCATTGCTAGGAGAAGATAGGAACTCAGAGCCTTTCCTCCCCATCTCTTCCTGTCTGTATCCTTTCTTTTCTATCAAAGTTGATAGTATTTTAAAAGATGTAATTAGAAATAAGTATTAATTCAGGTTGAATCTTTTTTGGAGGGCAGGGAGCTATTGCTTTTTTTTTTTTTTGTATTCTTTTCTTAGTCCTGAATCAGTGTGTAATTCTATGATGTGTTGCCCTAGTATTTTAAGTTTTCATTCTAAGTAAAGTAAAATGAGTATAATAATTAAAGAAGAGAAACCACTGTGCTTATTAAGTGTGTGTGTAATATGGTTGGGTAGAGTAAATACGTACGTTACATTCCAAAATTTGTGAATCTAGTTTGGTTTTCTCTTTCCACTTTCCACTGACTGTTTCTATTTATCCTTTATTAAATTAAAAATATTTTAAATTTACCCTTTTAATGTATACAATTTAGTAAGTTAACAGTATATTCCCACAATTGTGCAACCTATCCCTACTGTCTAATTCTTATACAGATTACTTTTTTTTTTTAAAGATTTTATTTGACAGATCACAAGTAGGCAGAGAGGCAGGCAGAGAGAGAGGGGGAAGCAGGCTCCCCGCTGAGCAGAGAGCCCAATATGGCGTTCCATCCCAGGACCCTGAGATTATGACCTAGCCTAAGGCAGAGACCTAACCCACTGAGCTACCCAGGTGCCCCCGGATGACTACTTCTTCTTCTTCTTCTTTTTTTTTTTTTTTAAATGATTTTATTTATTTATTTGACAGAGATCACAAGTAGGCAGAGAGGCAGGGAGAGGGAGAAGCAGGCTCCCCGCTGAGCAGAGAGCCCCATGCGGGGCTCGATCCCAGGACCCTAGAATCATGACCTGAGCAGAAGGCAGAGGCTTTAACCCACTGAGCCACCCAGATGCCCCTGGGATGACTTCTTTTTAAGCAAAAATTGTATTCCTGATCCACTGGCTTTGAGTTTTTCATAGTTTGATCATGGGGCAGCATTTGTTAAATTAGATATAGAGTTACTTTCTGGATACTCAGTTATTTCTTTATTTTCTCTTTTAAAGTAATAGGCAGATTTCTTTTTACTTCTCAAAGTAGAATGGCATTATCTTAATTTAGTAATTGTAAGGTTTTCCTAAAAAGACAAAAATTGAGCAGATAGGTTTCTTAAGGCCTGTGTAGGGTTCATCTAAAATTAGAACTTTTGAAACAAAAATGATGTTGATTAAGCTTTTAGGAAGGTATCCTGGTGGTGGTCCTACTGTTGTTACCTTACCTATAGATCTGTGTTAACTCTTTATATACTACTTAAAATGAGATTGTAGTGACACCTTAGGATAATGTTTTCTTGTACCCAGAGTAGAAATAAAAAATGGTAAAACAGTCTTTCTTTGTAGCCAGAATAGTTGTAACCAAGTCCATGAGCAACATTTTGCACATCAGAGTAGAATTTTGTTAGGGTACTTTCTAGCTGTGTCCCTGATGGGCATTAGAAATTTTGACTGGATTCTAAAATTACAGCATGGTTTACCTGGTCTGTGAATCTGTATTCAATACCACTGGTGTTCTTACATTCTAAGAAGTACTTGTTGAAGACAAAAGGTTTGATGAGAATAATTTAAAGCTTTAATTGTGGTCCTGCCAGTGGAAGCTCAGGAATAGATTTAGGTTTAGTACATTTGATTTAACACATGTTTTGACCTGAAGTAGGACAGTTTTTTTGTTATTTGGAAATGTGAAAGTTTTATATGATGCTCTCAATCATTTGTTTTCAAACTTTATTTCAGCAATAGGACTTAAAGCATTTAACAGCAGTGAATGACAGGTTTCTTTGGCAAAACTTTTTTCAGGTGAAAGTATCTAGCTTTCTGATTATAAAAGTAACAGTTTCAGTGTGACTAAAAATTATAAAATATACAAATATAGACCTTGAACCTGTCTTCTTTCTCCATCTCAAAAAAAACATAGGAAATTAGTTCAGATTATTTCTGGACACATAAAAAGTAATGAAAATCAGATCGTGTTCATAAATCCTGATTTTTAAAAATGTAAAAATTCTTTTTCTATGCCTGTACATGTGGGCCCACCTTAGCTTTTTAAAGGAATAACTTACGATAAAAATCAGTTGCTTAAAGTATATAATTTAATTATTTTTAGTCAATGTACAGAGTTACATAAGCATTACCACATTCCACTTATAGAACTATTCAGTCATCTCAAAAAGATCCTCCGTGGCATTTCACCTTATTTTTGAAAGCTGCGTAAGATACTGGATGGTTATGCTGTAATTTAATTATGCATCCAATGAATGGGTATTTGTTTCTAACTTTGAGATATTATAATTTCAGGGAGCATCATTAAACATTTTCTAGCACTACCTTTATTAGTTGTTGGGATAAATAACCAGAAGATGGGTCAAAGGGTCAAACCAGAATTCCGGGGTCAAAGGGAATGTGCATTTTAAATGTTGATAGATACTGCCAAGTTGTCATCAAACAAGGTCATTATGAGTTTGTTCTTACCAGCAATGGATGAATATGCTTTCAAGTAGTTTAAATCATATGTATACAAAGCACATTGGGTACTTGGGAGTGTACATCTGGGGAATTCCAGAGCATGGTTTTAGAACCACTTAATTAAGTTATAATCTATTTTTGTAACAGTTATCCCAGTTATTTATAGAAACATTATTGTTTAAAAAGGCAAAATAATATATAGTACATGGCTTAGAAAGATTTCTTTAGAGAGGCTTAAAGTATATTTTTAGAACTGAACCTTACTAGTTTCAGTTAGGAATAATGTTATTCATGACGAGAAACATTTGCAAGACTCATTTCAGGTTTTATAAACTCAGTCTTTAGAATATTTTTTTTTTTTATTGACACAGAAAATTGTATTTTTTTTGAGATTATTATTTTGTAGGGTAACCTAATTGTGTTTATTTTTATTTTTGTTTTTTTTTGTAAATCAGGATATATCAACCCAAGAAAGCAACATACTAGGGGCATTCTGTGATATGAATGTAAGTATTTATGTTTTTCTTATTCTCAGGTTTATGGAAAATTTGCTTTTTTGTTCATATAGGTCTTTGAGTTTATTTTTATGTCTTATTGGTATCTTTTCCACGTTGTTAATGAAAATTATTCCTGATGAGTTTTAAACAATATTTTTTTTCCTCAGGATGTAGAAGTACCATTGCATTTGCTTCGTTATGTATGTTTGTTTTGTGGGAAAAATGGCCTTTCTCTCATGAAGGATTGCTTTGAATATGGAACTCCTGAAACATTGCCATTTCTTATAGCACATGCATTTATTACAGTTGTATCTAATGTAAGTATTGTTTGGAGTTGGTTTTAATCTTGGGAATAATGTCTAGGATTTTAATAACATGAATTTTATGTCCAAAAAAGATAGGTTTTGAGTCATTTGGTGCATGTACAATAATTTTTTCTGTATTATTTTTTGAAAAAATTGAGTATAGAAGTCTTTTTAAAAAGGTCTTGTAATAAATATGGAATTTGTATACTTTTTTTTGAATTTGTATAAGTTAATGAATTTAAGTTAAATGAGTAAATTTAGCCATTTACTACTTCTCTTTAAAATATATGATAGGTAGCTGTTCACAGAAGTCTTTGATTTTAATTTCCCTTGTCTGGGAAATTTTTGGCTTTTTAGATTTTTAGTTACCTAAAAATGGGTTTTTAGTTACCTAAAAAAAAAAGCTTAGGGTACTACTATAGTGTGCCTGACTTTCCTCTGTAAGAGCTCATAACATTTTTCTGCATTTGTAAAGAAGATTAATGATTTTATATGTTGTGAATGTCAATTACTGTGAAGTATAATAGATACGGAAGCAGAAATACTTTTTCTTTTTTTTCCCTTGGGCTTCTCAGAGACAGATTTTTACGAAACGATGGTTTATGGCAACCTGTACTTTCCAACAGCATTTGTTCCCATTGTGTCTGTGTCGTTTTGGTAATTCTTGAACATTTCCAACTTTTTCATTATTCTTATATCTGTTATGGTGATCAGTGATTACAACTCATTGAAAGTTCATGCAACGGTTAGCATTTTTTAACAATAAAGTATTTTAATTCAGATTTGTACATTATTTTTAGACCTGCTACTTCACACTTAATAGACTACAGTATGTTATAAACACAACTTTCATGTGCACTAGGAAACCAAAAAATTAATTTGATTTGCTTTATTGTGATACTAGCTTTATTGTGGTGGTCAGAACTGAACCTGCAGTATCTCTGAGGTATGACTGTAATGAAATTGAGCACTGTTTCATAGGCATATTCACCATTTGGTTATTTTATGAGAAGTACCTGTTCAGGTCTTTTACCTGTTACAAAAAATCCCATTGTCTGCTTTTTCCTTACGGATGGGTACAGATTTCTTACATGTTTTATATACAGATCTTTTGTCTGACACACACATATTGCTAGTATCTGCTTTCACACTGTGGTTTGCTTTTCATTCTTTTTCTGTTAAGAGCTATTATTACTCCTTAATCTTAATGATTTGTCATTTATCAGAGAAGTTTTTTGTTAAGGTTATGTTTTCATTTGTGGATGAAGTCTTTCTTATCCTAAGATCATAAACTTATTTTCCTGTGTTCTGGAAGTTCTATTGTGTCACATTTTGATTACAGCTCAGTCGGAACTGATTTTTGTGTATGGTGTAAGTGATGGATCAAGATTAATTTTCTTTTTTTTTAAGATTTATTAATTTATTTTAGAGAGCGCATGAGCAGGAGGGGCAGAAGGAGGGGGACAAAGTATCTTAAACAGACTCTCTGCTGAGCATGGAGCCTGATGTGGGGCTCAGTCTCAAGACCCTGAGGTCACGACCTGAGTCAAAACCAAGAATGCCACCTAGGAGCCCCTAATTTTCTTTTTCTTAGAAACAAGCATTGGTCCTAACACTTTAGCAAAGACAGTCCTTCCTTCATTTCCCAGTACCATTTTTGTTATAAATTAGATGTCTTTGTGTGTCCATGGGTCTGGGATCTCTAGTATATTACATTGTCTCTTTGCCTAATGATTAGCTATCTGTACATCGTAATCTTTGGAGCTTTATAGCAAGACTTGCTGTCTGGTAAAGCAAGTTCTACCTTCCTGTCATTCTTATACTTTTTTTAAAGATACAACTGACATATAATGTTATATTGAGGTATAGAGTGTAGCAAATCAGTATTAGTATATATTGTGAAATGTTTGTCACAATAAAGCTAACATTCATCTGCATTCATAGTTAACAGAATTCTTTTTTTTTTGTCATGAGAACTTCTAAGGATTATTCTTAGCAACTTTCAAATATGCAATACAGTATTGCTAATTATAGGCAAGATGCTGTCTGTACATTACCTCACCTACCCTGTCATTTTTATTTATTTATTTTTTTTAAAGATTTATTTATTTGACAGACAGAGATCACAAGTAGGCAGAGAGAGGGGGGGATGCAGGCTTCCTGCTGAACAGAGAGCTCCATGCGGGGCTCGATCGCAGGACCCTGAGATCATGACCTGAGCTGAAGGCAGAGGCTTTAACCCACTGAGCCACCCAGGCGCTCCATCACCCTGTCATTTTTAAAGAGTGTTTTTTCTCCTCATGGATCTTTCTATTTAAAATCAATGCCTGATTTCTACATATAAACCTTTTGGGTTACCGTGATTCTGTAGATCAGTTTGGGGAGAATGGTCATCTCTGCAGTATTGAGTCTCCTTATCTGTAACTATGGTAAATGTGTTTTTATTTACATGTCCTTAAATTTCTCTATTTTTCTGTTTCTGTATAGGAGTTTATATGTCTTTTGTTTCTTAACAATTTTTATTTTTATCTATTTTTTTCTTTGAAGTAGTAGGCTCCATTCCCAGTGTGGGGCTCAGACTCATGACCTTGAGATCATAAGTCTCATGCTCTACAGACTGAGCCAGCTAGGCACCCCCAATTTATAATTTTTTTAATCATTTTGTTTTATTTCATGATGACAAATTCCCGTCCTCTATATCCCTCATCTCCTCACTCTCATCCCTTCTGATAAACATAAGTTTTCTATAGTTGAGTGTCTTGTTCTGTCTCTTTTCCCCCCACTTTTGCTCATTTGTTTTGTTTCTTAAATTCCACAAATGAGTGAGATCATACGGTATTTGTCTTTCTCTGATTTATTTAGTTCAGCATTATACTCTGTACCTCTATCGGTGTCATTGAAAATGGCAAAATTTCATTCTTTTTTATGGCTAAGTAATATTTCATTCTGTATGTGCCACATCTTTATCCATTCATTTGTCAATGGGCACTTTGGCTGCTTCCATAGTTTGGCTATTGTAAGTAACACTGCAATAAACACAGGGGTGCAGGGTTGCCCGGGGAGGGGAGGGTAAGGGGAGGGTGGCGGGGTTATGGACACTGGGGGAGGTATGTGCTATGGTGAGTGCTGTGAAGTGTGTAAACCTGGTGATTCACAGACTTATACCCCTGGGGCTAACAATACATTATATGTTAATAAAAAAATTTAAAAAAAATAGGGGTGCATATATTCTTCTGAATTAGTGTTTTCATTTTTTGGGTAAATAGCCAGTTGTGTGATTACTAGGGTAGTTTCTAGTGTGATCCTAGGGTAGTTCTATTTTAATCTGTTGAGGAACCTCCATACTTTCTTCCATAGTAGCTGCACCAGTTTGCATTCCTACCAGCAGTGGCATCCTCACCAGCAATTGTTGTTTCTTATGTTTTTGATTTTGGCCATTTTGACAGGTGTGAGTGATATCCCATTATAGTTTTGATTTGTTTTCCTGATGATGAGTGATGTTGAGCTTCTTTTCATGTGTCTATTGGCCATCAGTATGTCTTCTTTGGAGAAATGTCTGTTCATATCTTCTGCCCATTTTTAATTGGATTTTTTTGTGTGTATGTGTGTTGAATTGTATAAGTTCTTTATATATTTTGGATATTAACCCTTTATCAGATACTTCACTTGCAAGCGTCTTCTTCCATTGGGTAGGTTGCCTTTTTTAGTTTTGTTGGTTGTTTCTTTGCTGTGCAGAGACTTTATTTTTATGTAGTCCCAATAGTTCATTTTTGCTTTGGTTTCCTTTGCCTTAGGAAATATATGTAGAAAAATGTTGCTATGGCTGATGTCAGAGAAATTACTGCTTGTGCACTTTTCTAGGATTTTTATGGTTTTCAGGTCTTACAATTAGGGTTTTAATCTGCTTTGAGTTTATTTTTGTATGTGGTGTAAGAAAGTGGTCCAGTTCATTCTTTTGCATGTAGCTGTCCAGTTTTCCCAACACCATTTGTTGAAGAGTCTGTCTCCCCCATTGTATCTTCTTTTCTTCTTTGTGGAAGATAATTGACAGTATAATTCTGGGCTTTCTGTTCTATTCCATTGACTTACTTATCTGTTTTTATGTCTATGCCATACTGGTTTTTTTTAAGATTTTATTTATTTATTTTAGAGTACACGAGCAAGGGAGGGGCAAAGGGAGAGGGAGGTAGAGAATTCCAGGCAGACTGCGCTGAGTGCAGAGCCTGATATAGGCCCAGTCTCATTCCTGAGATCATGACCCACGTGGAAACCAAGCAGATGCTCAATGAACTGAGCCACCAGGTGCCCCCCAGTATCATACTATTTTGATTACTACTGGTTTGTAATACAGCTTGAAGTTGTATTATCTGCAATTGTTTTACTTCCAGATATGTTTTTGTTTTTCAAGATTGCTTTGGTTGTATGAGGTCTTCTGTGGTTCCATACAAATTTTAGGATTGTTTGTTCTAGTTCTGTGAAAAATGCTGTTGGTGTTTGCGTAGGGATTGTGTTAAATCTGTAGATTGCTCTGGGTAGTATGGACATTTTAACAGTACTTGTTCTTCAAACCCATGAGCGTGGCATGTCTTTCTGTTTCTTTGCATTGTTTTGAATTTCTTTCATGAGTGTTTTATAGTTTTCAGAGTATAGGTCTTAAGTGTGTTCCTAGGTATTTATTTTTGGTGCAATTGTACATGGAGTTAAGTGTGTTCCTAGGTATTTATTTTTGGTGCAATTGTACATGAGGTTGTTTTCTTGATTTAAGTTTCCGCTGATTCATTATTAGTGTATAGAAATGCAGTGGATTTCTGTACGTTGATTTTATGTCTTTTGAATTTACTGGTTTCATTTATCAATTCTAGTCTTTTGGTGGAGCCTTAAGGGTACTGTATAGATGGCATCATGTCATTTGCAAATAATGAAAATTTCATTTCCTTCTTAAAATGTCTATACCTTATTTTTTTTCCTTTTTCTTGTCTGACTGCTGTGGCTAGGACTTTTTACAAAATGAGTAAAAGTGGTAAGAGTTAACTTTCTTGTCTTGTTCTTGACCTTAGGGGAAAAGCTCTTAACGTTTTTACCACTCAGTCTGATGTTGGCTGTGGGTTTTTCATATAAGGCCTTTATTATGTTGAGATATGTTCTATTTAGACCTTCTTTGGTAAGGGTTTTTACCATGAATGGATGTTATACTTTGTCATATGCTTTTTCTGCACTTACTGAGATGATAATACAGTTTTTTTCCTTTCTCTTATGGATGTGATGAGTCATGCTGATTGACGAATATTGAGCCATCTTGCATCCTGGGAATTAATGCCACTTGATTGGTGTTGTATGATTTTTTTTTTTTAATATTTTGTTGGATTTGGTTTGCTAATAATATTGTTGGGGGATATTTGCATCCATATTTATAAGAACTGTTGGCCTCTAGTTCTTAAGTGTCTTTATCAGTTTTTTTTTTTTTTTTAAGATGTTATTTATTTATGTGACAGAGATGACAAGTAGGCAGAGAGGCCGGCAGAGAGAGAGGAAGGGAAGCAGGATCCCTGCCAAGCAGCGAGCCCAATGCGGGGCTCGATCGCAGGACTCTGGGATCATGACCTGAGCTGAAGGCAGAGGCTTTAACCCACTGAGCCACCCAGGCGCCCCTTTTATCAGATTTTTATCTCAAGGTGATACTGGTCTCCTAGAATGAATTTGGAAGTTTTCCTTCCTCTTCTGTTTTGTGGAATAGTTTAAGAAGAATAGGTATTAATTCTTTAAATGGTTGGTAGAAATATCTAAGAAGCCATCTCATCATGGAATTGTGTTTTTTTACAGATTCAGTTTCATTGTTGGTGATTAGTCTATTCAAATTTTCTATTTATTTCTGCTTTAGTTTTGGTAGGTTATATGTTTCTAGGAATTTACACATTTGTTCTCAGTTGTTCAGTTTGTTGGCATATAGGTTTTCTTTTCTTTTTTTCTTTTTTTAAAGATTTTATTTATTTATTTGACAGAGAGAGATTACAAGTAGACAGAGAGGCGGGCAGAGACAGAAGGGGAAGTGGGCTCCCTGCTGAGCAGAGAGGCCGATGCGGGGCTTGATCCCAGGACCCTGAGATCATGACCTGAGCGGAGGGCAGAGGGTTAACCCACTGAGCCACCCAGGCGTCCCGGCATATAGGTTTTCATCATATTCTGTTAAAATTGTATTTCTGTGGTGTTGGTTGTTATTTCTTCTCTTTTGTTAGTAATTTTGTTTCTTTAGGTCCTCTCTCTTTTTTTTAGGAGTCCATTGTAGAGGTTTATCACTTTCGTTTACCTTCTAAAAGAACCAGTTTCTGGTTTCCTCTGTTCTGTTGTTTCTTTTTAGCTTGCATATAATTTATTTCTGCTCTGATCTTTTTTATTTCTTTTCCTGGGTTTGGGTTTTGTTTTTTCTTTATCTAGCTCCTTTAGGTGTAAAGTTATGTTGTTTGAGATTGTTCAGACTTCTTGAGGTAGGTGTATATTGCTCTACACTTTCCTCTTTAAGATTTTTAATAAAAATTTTTATTTTAAAAAATTATTATTTTTTTAAAGTCTTAATTTATTCAGAGAGAGTGAGAAAGGGAGTATGAGCTGGGGGAGGGGCAGAGGGAGAGAGAGAAGCAGATTCCCTGCTGGGCAGGGAGCCCAATGTGGGGCTTGATCCCAGGACCCTGGGATCATGACCTGAACTGAAGGCAGATGCTTAACTGACTGAGCCACCCAGGTGCCCTGTAAGCTTTTATTTTTAAGTAATGACTATATTCAAAATGGGGTTTGAACCCACACCCTGAAATTAATAGTTGTATGCTCCACTGACTGAACCAGCCAGGTGCCCCATACACTCTTCTCTTAGAACCACTTTTGCTGTATCCTAAAGATTTTGGACTGTTGTGTTTTCATTTTCATTTGTTTCTGTGTAATTTTTTATTTTTTCCTCTGATTTTTTTTCATTGATAGTTTTAAAGATTTCATTTATTTATTGACTCAGAGAGAGAGTGAGTGAGCACACACAAGCAGGGGAAGTGGGAGAGGGAGAACAGGCTTCCTTTGGAGCAGGGAGCCCAACACAACGCTTGATCCCAGGATCCCGGAATCATGACATGAGCCAAAGGCAGATGCTTAACCCACTGAGCCACCCAAGCACTCCCATTCATTATTTAGTAGCATGTTATTTAACCTACATGTATTTGTGTCCTTTCCAGAGTTTTTCCTGTCGTTGATTTCTAGTTTCATAGCAATGTGGTTAGAAAAGATGCATAGTATGACTTCGATTGTTTTTAATTTTTTGCGATTTGGTTTTTGGCCGAGAATGTTCATGTGCACCTTGAAAGGAATGTGCATTCTGTTTTAGGATAGAATGTTCTGAAAATGTCTGTTAAATCCATGTCCAGTGTGTCATTCAAAGCCACTGTATGATTGTTGATTTTCTGTTTGGATATAAGTGGAGTGTTAAAGTCCCCTACTACTATTAAATTACTACTGATGGGTGTTCTTTCATGGTTTGTTGGCTTTAGTGATATAGCCGGATTCCTTTCACTTTATTGTTTGCATATTACTGGTTTTCGATTTGTGGTTGCCCTTAGGTTTGTATATAACACTTTCTGCATATAGCAGTCTGTATCAAGTTGGTGGTCACTTAAGTTTTTTTTTTTTTAAAGATTTATTTATTTTAGTGAGATAGAGCACTGAGCATGAGTGGGGAAGGGGCATAGGGAGAGAATCCTCAGGTAGACTCCCCACTGAGTGATGGGCTTGATCCCACAACCCATGAGATCACAACCTGAGTTGACACCAAGAGTCAGACAGCCAACCGAATGAGCCACCCAGGTGCCCCTTAAGTTTATTTTAATGGTTGTATTTTTTTATATTTTAGTTTCCATTATAGTTAACATATAATGTTACTAGTTTCTGCTTAAGTTGAAATCTCTTCTTTACCCTTCTCTCAACGTTTTAGGTATATAGTGTCATATTTTTGAGGTATATAACATTGTCCTTGGACAAGTCCGTATGTTTTGCTATGCTTACCATAAGTGTAGCTACCGTCTATCACCATGCAACAACCCCAGTATAATATGATGGACTAATTTCCCCATGCTGTATCTTTTATACTTGTGACTTACTCATTCCATAAATGAAAGCCTGTATTTACGACTCCTCTTACCCTATTTTGTCCATCACCCCACTTCCCTCCCCTTTGGCAACCACCAGTACTTTGTATTTATGGGTGTTTCTGCTTTTCATTAGCTTTGATATTTATTGTTTTATTATTAGTATTATTAGTTTTGATATTCATTGTTTTGATATTTATTTTTTTTAAAGATTTTATTTTTTTATTTGACAGAGAGAGATCACAAGTAGGCAGAAAGAGGCAGGCAGAGAGAGAGAGAGGAGGAAGCAGGCTCCCTACTGAGCAGAGAGCCCAATGCGGGGCTCGATCTCAGGACCCTGAGATCGTGACTTGAGCCGAAGGCAGAGGCTTAACCCACTGAGCCACCCAGGCACCCCTGTTTTGATATGTAGATTCCATGTGTAAGTGAAATCATGAGGTACTTTTCTTCCTCTGTCTTATGTCACTTAGGATAATACTCTGTAGGTCCATTCATGTTACTGCTTTTGGGAAGATACCTTTCTTTCTTATGCCTGAGTAATATTTTATTGTGTATGCATGCATATATGTGTAGAATTAATTTTTTGAGGAACCTCCATACTGCATCCACAGTGGCTGCACAGATTAAAGTCCCACCATCATTTTTCCCACCCTCACCAACACTTAATTGATCTTTTTGATTCTCACCATTCTGGTAAGTATAAGGTGATAACTCTTGTGGTTTTGATTTGCATTTCCCTGATGATTAATGATGTTGAGCATCATTAGTAATGTCTGTTTGGGCCCTCTGCCCATTTTAAATCAGATTGTTTATTGTGTTGTATAAGTTCTTTATACATTTTGGATATTAACAAATATCAGCTATGCCATTTGCAAATATCTATTTAGTAGGTTGCCTTTTAGTTTTGTTGGTTTCCTTTGCTATGTAAAAGCTTCTTATTTTAGTGTAATCAGAATAGTTTATTTTTGCCTTTTTTTTTTTTTTTTTTTGCCTAAGGAAACATATCTAGAAATATATTGCTGAGGTTGATGTTCAAGGGATTACTCCCCATGTTTTTTTGAGAAGTTTTAAATCTCACATTTTAGTTCTTTAATCCATTATGAATTTGTTTTTGTGTATGGTGTGAGAAAGTGGCCCATTGTTATTCTTCTGCATGTGGCTGTCCAGTTGTCACAACACTGTTTATTGATGAGACTTGTTTTTTCCTCATTGTGTGTTCTTGCTGCTTTTATTGTGGATTAATTGACCATATATTCATGGGTTCAATTCTGGATTCTCTGTTGTCTTCCATTGATCTATGTGTTCGTTTTTGTGCCAGTATTACACTGTTTTGATAACTAGAGCTTTGTAATAGAACTTTAAGTTTGGAATTGTGATGCCTCCCACTTCCCTTTTCTTTTTTAAGATTTTTCTGGCTATTTGGGTGTTTTGTGGTTCCGTACAAATTTTAGAATTATTTCTTCTGGTTCTGTGAAAAATGCTGTTGGTATTTGGATAGGGATTGAATTGGATTTGTAGATTGCTTATGACCATTTCGTTGGTAATAATTCCGTCTTCCAATCCATGAATGTGGAATCTTTTTTATTTGTGTCTTTTTCAGTTTCTTTCATCAGTGTTTGATCGTTTTCAGAGTATAGGTCTTTCACCTCCTTGGTTACGTTTATTCCTAGGTATTTTTGGTGCAATTATAAATGGCTTTTTAATAAAATTTACTTTTCTGCTGCTTTGTTAAGTGATACTGGTTTTAATTCTTCATTTTTAAAGATTTTATTTATTTATCCATTTGAGAGAGAGAGATCGATCACAAGTAGGCAGAGAGGCAGGCATAGGGGGAGGGGGAAGCAGGCTCTCTGCTGAGCTCGATCCCAGGACTCTGAGATCATGACCTGAGCCGAAGGTAGAGGCTTAACCCACTGAGCCACCCAGGTGCCCAGTGCTTCATTTTTAGTGTAACGACTTAGTTTTTTTTGTACTGTCTAGGACCTTCTGATCAATATGAATTAAAGGCGTTCTTGTTTTATTCCAAATCTTAGAAGGAGAAGTTTTAACATTAAACCATTAGTATAGTGTTTGCTATAAAACTTACATAGGTATTTTTGATCAGAGTGGAGCCATATATTTTTTATTTCCAAATTTTTTTCTGTGTCCTTGCCTTTGGTAAGACTTATAATACTAAGTTATTTGATAATTTGCTTAGGATCTTTGTTCTTACCTGATATTTAAGCCATTATTTATGAGACTAAAACTATAAAGTAAGCATATTTTGAAAAAATTAAAATTTTTAGGTTGGCGTACTTACATTAAGAGTTTAATTCAGTAAATTGTTGATACTGTAATCTATAAAATATATTTCCTTTAGTTGAATATTGAAATGACTAGAAATCATAGGTAATTTAGTATTTTTTAGAAGGAAGAAAGATTTTTTATTAAAAACTAAGGTGATTTATTAGAAAGCTAATTTAGCACTATGGTATTTGTGTTGCTTTCATATGAAGAGGTATAGAGTATCCTGTAGTAAGATGATATTACCAGGATAGGTAATTAATACTCCCTTTTGAGCAAGAAGGTAACATTCGTTAGATTGATACTATGTATATTTCAAAATGTATATAGGTTACTCACCTGATTTGTGTGTAATCCTGTTTTTTAGTTTATTCTTTTTTAAAATATGTAAAAATATATAGTTTTAAAACCAACAAAATATTTAGTGTTCTTATTCATAGTTACAGTGATTGTATTATGTGTATTTCACATAATCATTATACATTAATGTCATATTTGTTTCTTTATAGATTAGAATATGGCTACATATCCCTGCTGTCATGCAGCACATTATCCCTTTTAGGACCTATGTTATTAGGTAAGTTTATAAAATCTTTTCCTCTTGGTTAACAATGTAATACACTTAAATAGTTCTTAACATAGTGTAGAATTATGTTGTTAGAAAGTCCCTTGTACTGTACTCATATCCTCTAGAGAAAATTTTAATTGACAGTTTGGTGTATAATATTTTTTTATGCTCACGGAGGCTCATATTTAATGTTTATTTTTTTTAAAGATTTTATTTATTTATTTGACAGAGATCACAAGTAGGCAGAGAGGCAGGCAGAGAGAAGGAAGCAGGCTCTCCACGGAGCAGAGAGGTGGGGCTCGATCCCAGGACTCTGGGATCATGACCTGAGCCGAAGGCAGAGGCTTTAACCTACTGAGCCACCCAGGCGCCCCTTAATGTTTACTTTTAAGCAATTTATGTTGGACCTTTTTTTCTTAAAGATTTCTTTCTTTCTTTTTTTTTTTTAAAGTAATACTTACACCCAGCATGGGGTTCAAACTCAAAAACCTCTACCTAGATCAAGAGTTGTATATTCCAGCAACTGAACCAGCCAGATTCTTCTGGACCTTTTTTTTTTTCTTTTACATGAATGTATAAAGAGGTTAACAGTGTTTACATGGTAGTCCACCTTATGCAGTCAACAAAGATATATGAGGATATTATGTTCTAGGCATTGGGGATATAGCAGAGAAGAAAAGATTTCTCTTTTTGTGCAGACTCTGTACAGGAATATAGAATGTAAGCTTTTAAGTTGGAAAGAGTATGACATTAAAGAAAGTAGAAGCAGACTGTTGTGGAATATAATGTGTAGGGAGGAATAATTATTAGATGAGGTTGGATAAGCAAGGGCAGGTTATTTTGGACCTTAAAGCCATTATAAAGAGTGGATTTAATTTTAGCAAGGGAATCTATTCAGTGGTTTTCAGCAGGTGAGTCATGAAGATTTTTAGCAGATGACTTCGGCTTTTAAATGTATCATAAATTGTAGGATTGTTGAAGTAGAAGCTGGGAGACCAGTTGAAAGGTTAGCGTAGTACTGGAAAGGAATGATGGTATGATGGTTACTGGTGCAAGGATTGCTTATGGTGATTTTGAAAATTGAATTGATGTACGTGAAGATAAAGTGAATAGGATTGGTGATTCTGGGATTTAAAGGGGTGGACATCACTTAAGCCCCCCACCTCAATTTCTCTTTTGTGCTGTATCATTAACGGAAATGTGAAAGACTGGGAGAACTTTGAGACTTAATTTCGAGATGCCTGTGGAACATTTAAGTGGCACTGGTGAATTGGGAGTATAAGCATATAATTAAGAACAGTACCATTAATTGAGTTATCAGAATAAGGGCAGCAGTTATTAAACACTTCATGGAAGTGAATGAGAGGTTATCTGGGTAGAGAAACTAGAAAGTGAATAGAAGTGTGTTGAGGATGGAACCTTTGTATCAGTTTGCTTTTGCTGAGTAAGAAAACCACCCCCAAATCTTAGTGACTTAAAATAACAGCCATTTATTATTTCTCACAGTTCTTGGGCTGACTAGTTCTTTTGTTTTGGGCTGACGTGGCTGGAACTGCATGCTCTAAAGATAGCACCTCACTCATGTATCCTCTGGTTGACAGGTTGAGTATTACTGGAAGTGGAGGCGAGTTCCTGTTCATCTTACAGTTGTGTAGTTGTTAGTTGGGGCAGCAGTCATGTCTCCCTCATCCAGCAGCCTAACCTGGGTTCCTTTTCTTGGTGATGGAAGAGTTCCCATCAAGAAAGGGCAAGCTCCAAGGCATTTTAAACTTCTGTTTCTGTCACATCTTTTATTGTTCCATTGGTTAAATCAGCTTTCGTGGTAAAGCTCAGAATCAGGGAGTAGAGAAATAGATGACACCTCTTGATTGGAAGAGTGGCGAAGTTGTATTGCAAAGACCTGTGTAAAGTGATAGGAGTAGTTTGGGGCCATTTTGCAATCCATTACAAACCTCAAGGATGTTGAAAGGTTGGATAGAGGAGGAGGAACTAACCAAAAAGAACAGGCAGAACTTGAGGAAAACCAGTGGTTTGTGATATCTGGAAGCCAAATAAAAAAATTTTTTTTTTTAAAGATTTTTTTTAATTTATTTATTTCACAGATCGTAAGTAGGCAGAGAGGCAGGCAGAGAGAGAGAGGAGGAAGCAGGCTCCCTGCTGAGCAAAGAGCCTGATGTGGGGCTCGATCCCAGGACCCCGGGACCATGACCCGAGCCGAAGGCAGCGGCTTAACCCACTGAGCCACCCAGGCGCCCCGCCAAATAAAATTTTTTTTAAAAAATATGCACATTTAAAGAGGTTTGCCTGTGTGGGGGGTAGATGTACTGTTACATATGAAAGCAGCAGGAGCTGTGTACATGACAGGTATGAGAATAAAAAGCTTCAGTGGAGGTGCAAGTTAAATGACTTGGCTCTTGGCAGTTTCTGCTTCAAGTTGGACTCAGCAAAGGACATAGTGGCCTCAGGTCACAATATTTGAAGCATCACTTAGGAATAATTTAAATTGGGAATGTTAATCCTAGGATGTCAGGTTCTACTTCACTAAACATTTTGGAGGTATGGAGCAAATGAATATTATTGAATTATTGAAGAGTTTTTAGGAGTATTTTGCAAGTTTTTAATGTATGTTTTATTTCTGAATTGTTTAAGGTATTTATGTAAGCTCTCTGATCAGGAGTTAAGACAGAGTGCGGCTCGAAACATGGCTGACTTAATGTGGAGCACAGTGAAAGAACCATTGGATACAACATTATGCTTTGATAAAGAAAGCCTAGATCTTGCATTTAAGTACTTCATGTCACCGACTTTGACTATGAGATTGGCTGGACTAAGTCAGATAACGGTAGGCTATATTTATTTATTTTGAGTCATTTTTAATTTGCCTTTCGCACTGTCATCATCATCATCATCATAATACCTGCTGTTTATGGAGCATTTATGTGAGGCATTGTGCCAAGTATTTTACATGTTTTACTTTGTATGGTCCTGATAATTTCAGTATTTTCCTTATTTTATTTTTTTAAAAAAAGATTATTTTGAGAGAGAGAGACAGAGCACAAGTTGGGGGAGAACATAGGGAGAAGCAGGCTCCCCACTGAGCAGGAAGCCTGATGCTGGGCTAGATCCCAGCACCCTGGAACCATGACCTGAGCTGAAGGCAGACACTTAACTGACCGAGCCACCCAAAAGCCCTGCAAACAATGTTTTAAATAGAAACATGTATAGTAATACATATCTCATCTTGGGGATGAGATAGGGAGGAAGACGTGGTATCCATAAGTCTATATTCTTGCATAATAGCAGTTTGCTAGAGCTAAGAAGTTAGCTGAATCCTTTAGAATGGATGTGCTTTTTCTGGTATACCAAGGTCTCCATGAACTTTACTCCTTTGTAGTATAGTTATTCTTGGAGTAACTAGATTTTACCCAGGTCTTGGACTTTGTAAATGTAGAAAATACTTGTTGACATTTTTCTGAAGTAAATCATAAATTAATTTATTGAAGAAGCCTTTCCTTAAATTTTATTTCTGTAGTGTGACATACCACTTGCTTGCATTAGGTTTTTGTGTTTTTCCCTTATTTAGCTTTGTTTTCTTGTTTTATCATATGTACTTAGTGGAATAAAGCATGAGGTATTACTGGTACGATGAGATTATTTTATTTTAATATGACAAAAGAAATAACCAGACTAATTGGTGAGTGTGTATGTGAATCTTTCTGTCTTATGTTTTATAATTTTGATCTGGTTATTGATTTTATGTATATCAAACCATGTTTCTTAACAGTTGGTAACATACCAGAAAAAATTTGTAAAAATACCTTTAATTTTTTTCTCTAATTATAGAATCAACTTCACACCTTCAATGATGTATGCAATAATGAATCCTTGGTATCAGACACAGAAACGTAAGTAGGAATATTAATTTATACATAAGTATATCATTATATTGTGCAGCTGCTTATATGGTAAATAATAATTGTGACTGTTAGGTTTGAAGTATTTACTAGAAATTCTTTGCCTTGTGGCTTCATTTGTATAGTTTTGAATAAGCTGTCAGAACAGTACGTTGAAACTTTTTGCTTTTTAAAAGGTGTACCAATACATAGTATTAGTATATATGTTTATAGTTGTTATGTTCATGATAATTTCATCCATTTATCAGTAAAAAATGTCCCACTTTGTCTCTTTGAAACATTTTTTAGCTTAAAGTTTATTTTGTCTGATGTTAGTATAGCCACTGCAACTTTATTGTTTTCATGGTATAACTTTTTCCATTCTTATTTTCCCCCCCATTCTCTTACTTTCAACCTGTTTGTGTTTTGGATCTAAAGCCTGCCACTTATTTATTTATTTGTTTGTTTGCCTGTTTATTTATTTTTAAAGCTTGTCATTTAGAGGCAGGATTTAAAAACCAAATCCTATAATCTCTCTCTCTCTCTCTTTTTTCTTTTTCTTTTTTTTAAAGAACCCTGAGATCAAGAGTTGTGTGCTTTCCTCTCTGAACCAGCTAGGCACCTTCATCTCTGCCTTTTGATTGGAGTATTTAATCCATTTATTCTTAATGTCATTCTGTATTTGGATTTACATCTGCCATTTTGCTGTTAGTTTTCTGTATGCCACCTTTCTTGTTTTTCTGTTTCTCCTTTACTGCTCTTATCCTAGTATACCATTTTAATTCCATTGATTTTTTAATACTTGAAAAATTATTTTCTTGGTGACGACATTATAGGTTATAGTATGCATCTTAGTTGCTTAGTCTTTAGATCAATAATGGAATTTTAGTAAAATATTGAAATATTGTTCTAGTATAGTTCTATTCCTTTGTTTCTGATGAGAGGCCAGCTGTTAAACGTACTGTGGTTCCCTTGTACACACATTTCATTTTCTCTTTCTGATCTCAAGATTTTGCTCTTCATCTTTGCCTTTTAACAATTTAATGATGAGCTATGCATCTCCTTGTGTTTATCTACCTTAGTTGGAGTTTGTTGTGATTTCTGGATATGTAGATGACCTTTTTTTTTTTTAATCAAAATGGGACATTTTGGCCATAATTCCCATAGGGTGGTTTTTTTGTTTGTTCTGCCTACTCCTGGGAGTCCACTTACATGTATGTATCCAGAGCCCTGAATAGTTGTGATTGATAATGTTGTTTAGTTCTATACTTGGCTAAGTTATAGTCACAGTTCTGAATTAATAGGAAAGTCCAAGGACTCCTTACAATATCCTTGAAGATATTGAAAGAATGAGGTTTATTTTTTATTAGTTGTTGAAGTGTCTTTCTGTATGTTATGCAGGTCAGAGAATTGACTCATGGATCATAGCTTTTGTAGGGCTATCCAGGAATAGGTAAAATATATCATTAGTATTTTTATTTTTTTTAAGATTTATTTATTTCAAGCGAGAGGAAGAACAGAGGGAGGACAAGGAGAGGGAGAGAGAGGATGGGCACAGAGCCTGACACAGGGCTTGATCCCATGACCCTGAGATTATGACCTGAGCCAAAATTTAGAGTCAGATGCTTAACTGTCTGAGCCACCTAGGTGCCCCATTTTTTTTTTGAAGATTTTACTTATTTTTATTTTATTTTATTTATTTTTAAAGCCTTTTGAAAAAAAGAGGTTTGTTTTATTCATCAGAGAGAGAGCAAGTGAGCGAGCACAAGCAGGGGGAACAGCAGGCAGAGGGAGAAGCAGACTCCCTGCTGAGCAAGGAGCTTGATATGGTACTTGATCCCAGGACTGTGAGACCATGACCTGAGCTGAAGGCAGACGCCTAACCAACTGAGCCACCCAAGCATCCCTTTATTTATTTTAGAGATAACACATATATGGGGGGCATCAATAGTTTTATTTTAATCTTTTACCTTTTGAGGCACATGTATCTAATTCATAGCTTTTTTCCCTCTTTAGACTTAAATGGCTTTTTAAAAATTTTTATTTATTTGTCAGAGAGGGAGAGAGTACACAAGCAGGGGGAGCATCAGGCAGAGGGAGAAGCAGGCTCCCTGTTGAACAAGGAGCCTAATGCGAGACTTGATCCCAGTACTCTGGAATCATGACCTGAACTGAAGTAGATGCTTAACCTCCTGAGTCACTCAGGTGTCCCTTAAATGGCTTTTTAAATTCTTGTAACAAAGATAAATTATTTTATCTTTTCAGTTTTTTTGTGTGTGTGTATAATTAAGGTAGATGGGAAGATATGGGAGCTCTCACGGCAAGTCCTATTTTGTCTATTTTCTTCCATACAGAATATACCTATCCCTACTTTTTTCATTAAATAGCCATTTAAAAATGTTTTTAAAGAAATAGGCAATCTGAAGAAGCCTATATCTATTAAAAAAATTGAATTAAGAATTACTGACTTTGCTTAGGTGCTTTGATTTTGGCTCAGTTCATGATCTCAGGGTTGTGAAACCAAGCCCTGTATTGGGCTCTGTGCCTGTTTAAAATTCTCTCTCCTGCCCCAACCCCTTAAAAAGAATAACTGACTTTGCAAAACAGGAAGCACCAGGCCCACTTGTGTTTACTAGTGAATTCTACCTAATGTTTAAAGAAGAAATTTAAGGAAGAAGTTACCCTAATACCAAAACCAGACAAAGACATGTAAGAAAACTATAGCCCAGTATGTCTCATGAACACAGATGCAAAAATTTTCATAAACTATAAGCAAATCAAATAGAACAGTGTATAAAAAGAACTGTATACCACAACCAAGTGAGTTTTATCTCAGGTATGCAACGCCGGTTGAATTCATGTAATCTATCACATCAACAGGTTAAGGAAGAAAAAGCACATCATCATATGAATAAATAAAGAAAAAGCATTTGGCAAACTTGAACACTTAAGATAAAAACTCAGTAAATAAGGAGTAGAGGGTAGCTTCCTCAGCTTGATAAAAAACCTACAGATAACATAATATTAATTGAACCTCAAAGGTTTTCTGATGCAGGAACAAGGAAAAGTGTGTTCCCTCTCTTCATGTCTTTCAACATTGTACTGGAATCCTACCTAATGCAGTAAGGCAAAGGAAGGAAATAAAAGTTACACAGATTGGGAAGGAAGAAATTGGTCTTTGACTGGAGATGACATGATTATCTATGTAGAAAATCTGAAAGAATTCACAGACTCATGGAACCTAGTGATATAGGACAGCAAGGTTACAGGATACACAGTTAGTGAAAACTCATTTGCTTTTCTTTTTTTTTCTTTAAAGATTTATTTATTTGACAGATAGAGATTACAAGTAGGCAGAGAGGCAGGCAGAGAGAGAGAGAGGAGGAAGCAGGCTCCCAGCCAAGCAGAGAGCCCGATGCGGGGCTCGATCCCAGGACCCTGGGATCATGACCTGAGCTGAAGGCAGAGGCTTTAACCCGCTGAGCCACCCAGGCGCCCCTCATTTGCTTTTCTATGTATCAGCACAGAACACATGAAATTTGAAATTTATTATTTAAAAAAAATAATAGCATGAACAGGGAGGGGCAGAGGGACAGTCAGACTCCCCGCTGAGTGGGGAGCTCAGTGTGGGGCTTTATCCCAGGATCCTGAGATCATGACCTGAGCTGAAGTCAGATGCTTAACTGAGCCAACCAGGCACCCCTGAAATTTGAAATTTAAAATACAATACCATTTATGTTAACAACACAGAAGTGAAATACTTGGGTATAGATCTTCATATTTTGTAAAATTTCTATGAGGAAAATTATATACTCTGATGAAAGATACCAAGGAACTAAATAAATGAAGAGACACTCCATGTTTATGGATAGAACATGCAAAAATATAAAGATAACATTCTTTCCAACTTTGATCTTTAAATTCATTGAAATCTCAGAATCCTGGCAAGTTATTTTCTGGATATCAAGAAAATAACTCTAACATTTATATGGATAGACGGAGGACTCATAATAACCAAGACAGTATTGAAAGGAAAAGAATGAAGTTGGAGGACTGATGCTGTCCATCTTCAAGACAAACTGTAACATTGCAGTAATCAAGACAGTGTGGTATTGGTGACATAGATTAATGGAACAGAATAAAGAGCTCAGAAACAGACCATATAAGTATAGTTAATTGATCCTTGTCAGAAAAGCTAAGGCAATAATACCATGAAGCAAAGATAGTCTTTTCAACAAATGGCATTGAAACAATTGGACAACCAAAGAAAGAATGTAGACAAAGACCTCATACACTTCATAGAGATTAATTAGAAATATATCCTACACATAAACAAAATGCAAAACTGTATAACTCCTAGCAGATAGGAGAAAACCTAGGATGTCCTTGTGTATGGCAATGACCTTTTGGATACAATACCATAATCCATGAAAGAAAGAATTGATAAGCCTGGAGCATTTAAGTTAAAAACTTGTGCTCTGTGAAAGATAGTACCAAGAGAATGAGAAGATAGCCACAGGGAGAGGGGAAAATATTTGCAAAAGATATATCTGATGAAGGACTGTTACCCAAAATTTACAGAGAATCATGAAATTCAACAGTAAGTACATGAACAATCTGAATAAAAAGTATGCTAAAGATTTTCTCAGCTGTCTTGCCAATAGAAGAGACACAGATGACAAACACATGAAAAGATGCCCTATATCTTTAATTAGGGAAATGCATATTAAAACATTACTGAAATTCCACTGCACATCTATTAGAACAAAATTCAGAATACTGGTAACACCAAATGCTGACAAGGATGTGGAGCAACAAGAACTCTCATTTATTGCTAGTTACACTTTGGAAGGCTGTTTGGCAGTTTTTTACAAAACTCAGCATACTCTTACCATAGGTCTCACAGTTGTGCTCCCTGATATTTACCCACAGAAGTTGAAAGCTTACATCTCTACAAAAGCCTGCATACGGAGAAATCTTATGTCGAGTGAAAGAAGCCAGATTAAAAAAATTATGGGGGGGGCACCTGGGTGGCTCAGTGGGTTAAGCCGCTGCCTTCGGCTCAGGTCATGATCTCAGGGTCCTGGGATCGAGTCCCGCATCGGGCTCTCTGCTCATCAGGGAGCCTGCTTCCCCCTCTCTCTCTCTCTCTCTCTCTCTGCCTGCCTCTCTGCCTACTTGTGATCTCTCTCTGTCAAATAAATAAAATCTTTTAAAAAAAAAAATTATGGGGGCGTCTGGGTGGCTAGGTGGGTCAAAGCCTCTGCCTTCGGCTCAGGTCATGATCCCAGGGTCCTGGGATTGAGCCCCGCATCAGGCTCTCTGCTCAGCAGGGAGCCTGCTTCCTCCTCTCTCTGCCTGCCTCTCTGCCTACATGTGATCTGTCTGTCAAATAAAATATTAAAAAAAAAAATCTTAAATTATGTGGTGTATCTTTTTTGACACATGAAATTCTAGAAAATGAAAACTATAATAAAGCAGATCACTGAGGAGTATGGTTGTGGAGACTGGAAAAGGGATGGATGACAGAGGGTCTTAAAGATACTTTTTGGGTTAATGTGTATGTTTGTTATCCTGATGGTAGTCATGAATTCATAGATGTATACCAAAGCTTAAATTCATCAAACTGTGCACTTGAAGTGTCCAGTATATTATAGGTCATATATATCTCAAAGGTGTAAAAGACTATTAACTGATAAACTCACACTATCTTATTGGTAAAACTAATAAAATAAGTTAGCTTCTATGCCTATGAGTTATTAATTCTAAAAGAGAATTGGTAGCTCTTCTTAAAAAATGAAGGATAATCTAAAACTACTGTAAGATGTTTACTTTTTGAAATGAAGAATGAAATGTTGGTAAATGTAACTAAGGTGTTCTGCATCATCAGTTGATCTGTTTAGGGATCACTTAATCACCTTAATCAGTTTATTAATATCAGGCAGGGACTTTCAGTTTGGCTTTGAGAGAATTTTCTTCTTTTAACCCTTTTGGTAACCTATTTTTCTGGTGTTATCTTACTATAGAGGGCATATTGGGAAATCTTCCCTGAATGATGAAGTGCCTACAGTGGAAATTAAAAAGTGGGAAGGCATAGTCTTCCTCACTAGAGTGAGAAAATATGTTGCTTTTTGTTACACTTGGTATTTTCACCTGTGTACTCCTTTTTTCCAGATTTGTCTTTGCTTGTTTGTAAATTCAGGCAATATTACCATTTCTTTTAGGTTTTTTTTTTTTTAAAGATATTTTTATTTTAGAGAGCACAAGCAGGAAGGATGTTGGCAGAGGGAGAGGGAGACAGAATCTCAGTCAGTTTCTATGTGAAGCATGGAACCCAACCCAGGGTTCAGTCCCATGACCATGAGGTCATGACCCCAGCCAAAGCCAGGAGTCAGATACCAACCAACTGTGTAGGCTGTGCAAGCTGCACTCTTAATTATTCTTTGTGGTACTCTAACCAGTTAATTGTCTGTGGTCACTTCTTTATAATTTATTTGTGGTCACATTTAAGTTTGGGGATCACATTTAAGGAGAATCTGGCTGGCTCAGACAGTGGAGCATGTAGCATGTGACTCTTGATCTCAGAGTCATGAGTTCAAGTTCCACATTAGGCATGGAGCCTACTTAATAAATAAAACTCACCTTCAAAAAACATTAAGGTTTTCAACTGAATTTGCCTTTTTGGCTTGGGAAAAAATGATATTAATAATTTTTTAATGTGTTAACTAATTTTATTATTTGATTTTAGGTCCATTGCAAAAGAACTTGCAGACTGGCTTATAAGCAACAATGTGGTAGAGCATATATTTGGACCAAATTTACATATTGAGGTTTGTGGACAATTACATGACTCTCTGCCCTATTAAGAGAAGAATACTTTAGAAAATTAGCTGGAATAATTTTTTTCTTTTCCAGATTATCAAACAGTGCCAGGTGATTCTGAACTTCTTGGCAGCAGAAGGGAGATTGAGTACTCAGCATATTGATTGTATTTGGGCTGCAGCACAGGTAATATTAACAGCTCACATTTATTAAGTTCTTCCTTATGATTTGTTCTAAATGTTTAATTCCCTTATGAGGTAAGTTCTCTTATCCTAAATTTATAACTAAAGAAACTGAGACAGAGAAAGTTGGGCATGGAATCTCTGAAGTCTGGCTTGAGAGTCTGTGTCTTACTATATTACTGGTAAATTGAAAGAAATGAAAGTCAGTCAATTGGACATTCTACATGAAACCATCTTGGTTTATTAAGAGACACTTACCTGTTTTTTGTTGATATAGTAAATCTTTCTATCCTGAATATTGTATTGGTATTTTTCTTTCCTGTTACACTGTTTTCTTCAGTTTTTTGAATAAGCATATATCTACATGGTTCAAAATCCAAAAAATAAATATAGACGTGTATGTTATGTATTTTCTCCCCTCCTGTCCCTGTTTCCCAGGAATACCATTCTTCTAAGATGCATCATAGATTTCTACGTAAATAGCTAACTGTAAGCTTTTTTCTTATCTTCCTCTTTTTTTTTTTTTTCTTTTGGTCCTCTTTATTACAAATGTTGCATACTAAGTGGACTTGGTTTTTTTTTTCTTCACTTTATTGTCAGGATTACTGCATATCAATATCTGAAACACCAATTTTTTAAAGAGGGCATAGTGTTTCAGTACATGCATGTATGATAATTTAATTAACCAATTCCTATTCATAGGCATTATTTTTTCCCCAATCTTTTCTGTTACGTCTTTTTTCCCCAATCTTTTCTGTTATAAATCTTTTCTGTGTTAAAGTAAGTTCTAACGTGTTCATTTCATCCATTTTCCCTCATCTTCCTTAGTACGTTGTGTCCTTACACTTCTTGATATTTGCTAACCTGATGGTTGAAATGTGTATTTTAAATTTGCGTTCTGTTTATGTGAATCACGTTGCAAATCTTGTGTTTAAGAGCCATTTTTGTTTACTCTGGATATTCTTTGTCATTTATCAGAGATTTTACTTGTTCTTTTTTGTAGGAGATCTTTATATATCAGTGAAATTGGACTTGTGTCTGTGTTAAGAGTTAGGACTGTTTTCTACTTTGATGTTGTCATTTGGTTAAGGTGGTTTTTGGTGTTTGGTTTCAAGTTTGTAGTTTCAAACTTGTGGTTGAATTATTTTTATGTCCTGTGGATTTTGTCTTACGGTGTGCAATATCTTTTCCACTCCAAAGGGTTTTTTTGTTTGTTTTTAAGGTTTTTATTTATTTGACAAGTAGCAGAGAGAGAGAACAAGTAGCAGAGCAGCAGGCAGAGGCAGAGGGAGAGGAAGAAGCAGGCTCTCCACAAAGCAGGGAGCCTGACGTGGAGCTTGATCCCACATGACCTGAGCAGAAAGCAGCTGCTTAACTGACTGAGCCACCCAGACGCCCCTTTCCCACTCCAAAGTTATAAAAAAAAGTTCTCCTTTAGTTCCTTTCTGTTTCAAATTTTATATTTTAGGGTGTTTTTTTTTTTTTTTTTAAGATTTTATTTGAGAGAGCCAGAGAGAGAGGGATGAGGATGGTGAAGATGGGCAGAGGGTAAGGGGACAGTAGCCTTCCCTCTGAGCAGAGAGCCCGACATGGGGTTCCATTCTAGGACTCTGGGATCATTCATGACCTGAGCCAAAGGCAGATGCTTAACTGACCGAGCCACCCTGTATTTTAGTCTTTGAGCCATTTGGAATTACTCTTGGTTCAAGGTGTCATTTATCTAACTTTTTACCCCATTTTTTTGTTTATGTAGTTGTCCCCATTCCACTTGTTCAGTAATTCTTCTTTTCCTTATTGAATTGAGATACCAGTTCATTTTGACTAGGTCAGTTTCTGGAGTCTGTAGACTGTCATGATCTGTATAACCAGGGATTGGTAAACTTTTGGCTTGGTAAACAAGGCTTTTGGGCCGGCCACTTCATTTTGTAAATATTTTTTGCAACATAACCTTGTACTTTATTTGGCATATTGCTTGTGGCTACTTCCATACTACAGTGGCAGAGTATAGTACTTACCTGTATAATACTTAGCACTTTAAATCCTGAAATAATTTACTGTCTGGTCCTTCAAGAAAACATTTGCTGATCATGGGTTTAACTTATGTCTTTACTTTTTTTTTTTTTTTTTTTTTGAGTATCCTATCTGACAGGGCTGGTTCTTTTTTAAAATATATTTTTACATATTTTTAAAAATATATTTTTAAAGAATTTCCCTGGAAATGCCTGAGTGTCTCAGTCACTTAAGCATCTGCCTTTAGCTCAGGTCATGATCCCAGAGTCCGGGGATTGAGTTCTGCATTGAGCTCCCACTCAGCGCGGAGCTGCTTCTCCCTCAGCTCTGCCTGCAGCTCTTCTAGTGCTCTGTTGCTCTCTCCGACAAATAAAATCTTTAAAAAAATTTTTTTCTTCAGTTTTTTTAATGTAAATTTGAGCATTGACTTATTCTTTAAAAATATTATAATTTTAATTGTCATAATGGTGAATTTGAAGAGTCTCTCTATCCAGAGCTTAATACTGTTTTTTTTTTTTTTTTAAGATTTTCTTATTTCTTTATGTAACAGAGAGATCACAAGTAGGCAGAGAAGCAGGCAGAGAGAGAGTGGGGGAAGCAGGCTCCCTGCTGTGCAGAGAGCCCGATGTGGGGCTCGATCCCAGGACCCTGAGATCATGACCTGAGCTGAAGGCAGAGGCTTAACCCACTGAGCCACTCAGGTGCCCCTGTTTCTTGTATATCTTTCAAAATTTTAAAGTTCCTTGTATATATGTTTAATTTTATATTAAGCTTATTCTTAGGAATTTAAGTTATATTTATTATTGCTATAATAATAGCCATTTTCTCCCATTATACTTACTCTGTCCATTGTATTTCTTTTCCTTCCATTATGGTTGATTACTGCATATATTCATAAACTTTTTATATGAACAGTTTCAAATTTTTGATAATGATTTTGTGTTTTGGGGTGCCTGAGCGGCTCAGCTGGTTAGGCATCTTCCTTCCACTCAGGTCATGATCCCAGGGTCCTGGGATCGAGCCCCACATCAGGTTCCCTGCTCAGAGGGGAGTCTGCTTCTATACCTCTCTTTCTCCCCAGCGTTCCCCTTGCTCTTGTGCTCTCTCACTCTCTCTGTCAAATAAATAAGTAAAATCTTTAAAAAAAAAAATTGTGTGTCTCGAGACCTTATGTCTTAGATTGGTTGTGGTAATTTTTCAATACCTTTTTTTACTTTCCATATTTAATATTATATATTTATACATCACTCTCATTTTAGTAAGTTAAAGAAGCACTTTCTGTTTCAGAACAAAGGGAAAATTTTTAAAAAGTTTATGCATTTTAGCAGATTGAAAGTTTTTATTTTGTTCAGAGCAAGACCAGGAGAATGGGAGAATAATGATAAATGTATCATTACAGAATAAAAAGCTAGAAATAGTAGAGAGTTCTTTACTGAAACTTTATCAAATTGATAACTCATAGTATAGCCTGTTAAAGGTTTTAGCATTTTGCCCTAGCAAGAATTTGAAGCAACTTTAGTAAGGGAATAATTAAAAATTGTGGCATAATCTGTGAGACAGTTTGCAAACACTTAAACTATCTATAAAAGATTAACTATATAAAATAAGTATATTTTAAGGGTTAATTTAATTGGGTCTTTCTGTGGTTTGTTACTTACCACTTCTGAATCTACTACGAATTTAGAATGATCAGGAATTTTTACATTTTGAGTTTGTTTTTTTAAATTTGAGCACTGGGGGGTAGGGAAGGAAAAGATGAAACAAGATGGGATTGGGAGGGAGACAAACCATAAGAGACTCTTAATCTCACAAAACAAACTGAGGGGTGGGGGGGGTAGGGAGATAGTGGCTGGGTAATGGACATTGAGGAGGGTATGTGCTATGATGAGTGCTGTGAAATGGGGTATGCCTGATGATGCACAGACTTGTACCCCTGGGGCAAATAATACATCATATGTTAATAAAAAAAATTTGATCACTAAATAAAATTAATTTCAAAGCATTTGGGGTTGGTTAGTTTCTTACAGTCTTACCTTAGTCTTTTTTTCTCCCATGTGGAGTAAGTTTTTGAGGTCAGTTCGCTCATCTGAGATACATACATCCATATACACAATACACACACACACACACACACACACACAGAGTTTCCTCATGGTAATTGCATTGTCTGCTGCTCTTTTCATTGTATCAAAACTCTTGTATTGTAATCCAAGGAGATGACAAATGGATTTGAAATTGATAGAAAAATTATCTGTAAATATTTGAAAAATGCTTATCTTTGTAATTAAATGTAAGTTCAAATAATGTAATAGCATTTTCATTTATTGGATAATTCCCATTATGTTTAGTAATGCATTATATTGACCAGAGTGTGCTGTAACATTTGGGAAAAAATATAGCAGTTCTATTTCTGGTAATTTATTCTGTAAATACATGTACATAAAGATGTTCACTACAGCATTGACCATACTAGCAGAAAAGGGATGTCACTGTAGGACTACTTTAATAAATTTTGGGAAATTCATTTAATAGTATCCTTTGTAGCCATGAGAAGGACCAAAAGTGCTGTATTACGTTCATGTGGAACAATATGTAAGAAATAGTTTTACTAAGCACTGCGTAGGTAGTAGATCTTTTATTGAGAGAAAATCCTAAGTATGCAGTGTATTCTTGCAATGTATATTTAAAGAGTTATAAAAAGAGGATGCACATGTATGTCTATAACATATATACATGCGGTTTGTGCTTATGAATGCCTGGAGCTATTTTGAAAAATACACAAGAAATTTTAATAGGTTTATTTGTGGGTATATGATTTGGGATAGATGGAAGACTTCCTTTTCATTGTCTATGTTTATGTAAACTTTGAAACTTTTACATGGATTTATTAGTTTTTCAGTAAATACAGAGACTAGAATATAAAGTTAAAGTAAATATTTCGACTTTTTAAAAAAATATTTTATTTATTTGACAGAGAGAAATCACAATTAGGCAGAGAGGCAGGCAGAGAGAGAGGAGGAAGCAGGCTCCCTTCGGAGCAGAGAGCCCGATGCGGGGCTTGATCCCAGGACCCTGGGATCATGACCTGAGCCGAAGGCAGAGGCTTTAACCCACTGAGCCACCCAGGCGCCCCGAAGTAAATATTTCTACATTTAAATGACTTTCCACCATTTAAATTTATCTATTCTGGTTTGATTTGGTTACCTTTGTATTTGCCTCTACATAGTCATAGGACATCAAAAAATCCCTTCAGAATCCTTGTACTCTACTGGATTATATTAAATGCTTCAGATTTGAAGGATGCTTGTGTAAATGCATGTAAATTACTGATACAGTAATTTTTAAAAAAGATTTTATTTATTTGACAGATCACAAGTAGGCAGAGAGACCGCCAGATAGAGTGGGGGAAGCAGCCTCCCTGCTGTGAGCAGAGACCCTGATGCGGGTCTCAATCCCAGGACCCTGAGATCATGAGCTGAGCTGAAAGCAGAGGCTTAACCCACTGAGCCACCCAGGCCCCCCTGATACAATACTTTATCTTAATATGGAGCTAAGTGATTTGGGGTCGATCTTTGTATCAATGACAAAATTCAGATTCTCTAGGATTTAGTAGGATTTGAATGTCATCTGATTCAGATGTGCTTTATACACATAATTGTCAGATTCTTAAAAGGATTAGCGTTGACTAATTTTAGAAGCACTGACCTATACTCTAATGCTTATTAGCTTCTGCATGTGTACTAGTGTACACATTTAGATTACTGCTTTATGAGACATTACATACTACTAGTATGTGAAGTTATGACTGCTTGAGTTAGAATCTGGGCACTGTAATATCCTTCTCTGTTACATCTTAGAGATTTGAATTCTTTGCTTCCTGCCTTAAGAGTTCTTAACATGAGCTGTGTTCTTTTTATGTGTTGTTGGGTGTCTTCATTTATGCCTTTGTGATCCATTCATATTTAAGAAAGATGACAAGGTAAGTGGCCTGGGTATTGTTGGCTGCTGTGAAATACTTTTTTATTCGAGATTTCTCAAGTGGACTCCTGTTTGGAAACATTTTCGAGGGTAGTAATGGTAAAACAACTTGTACTTTTCTCATTAAAGTCACTACTAGGCTTTCTGCCTGTGTGACTTCTAAAAGAGAGTGAAAAGGGATACCAGTATCTGTGGTTAAAAGCTATGGTTTTATGTATTTTTTACCCAAGGGAGAGCCCTGGCAGCTGGGTAGAATAAATAAGTTGGCTTTTGCTGTTTTTCTGACTGATGGCTGACAAATACAGTTATTAAGAGTATTCAGGGAAATCCTGTGTTTTTATTTCCATATCTCCTGCTGTCCATCAAATCTAGGTCTCTGAGTCTGGTATCATCCCCAGTTACAGTGGGAAGGTTGACTTATCTCCTCTGCAGCTCACTCACAAATTACTCTGAATTACATCCTTCTCCACCTGTACGTTTTAAAATGCATTCCTTTCATTTTAGTCTTTTAGAAGTTTGTTGAAATCCTTGTATCTATTACTAATTTTCGTTTTCTTTGTGGGTTTGTTTCTTTTCATTCTAAAATACAGTGATTGATTCTTTTCTATAGAAGATGAGGGAATTCTCATTATCTTTTCTCATTTTCTGCTTCCCTGTTTTTACTATATTTGTACTTTATCAATTTATATGTTTTAAATTCTACACTAGAACCATAATTTCTACACAGTTGTTTAGTGCTAATTTTGTATTTAGGTATATGACTCACCACCAGTCCTTTGTCCTCATTTCTGTTTCATTCCAGAATAAATGAGTATTTATTCATGTGGATTTCATTGAGTAGCCTTTGTTTTCCTAAAGAGAAATTTGTGAGTGTTCTATTATGGGTTACTATATACTTGAGATATCTGTTTTCTTTGTACTTGAAGTGTTTGAATGATAGATACTAAAGCCACTCTTATTTCCCCTCAAAACTTTGTAGTAGACATGAGTAGTAGTTTGAATTTTGGATTGATGCCTTTTAACACTTATATTTACTTTTTCTCTTATTTTCTTCATTAATTCTTTTATTGTGATACAAATATACATTAACATAAAATTTACCATTTTAACCATTACTAACTATACAGTTCAATGCCATAAATACATTTAGTGTAGTGTAACCGTCTCCAAAGTCTGTATCGAAAACTTTGACACTATGTGCAACAAAAACGCTATACTTATTAAACAATAACTGTTCATTTTTCCCTCCTACAAGCTCTTGGTTTCCTCTATTCTACATTCTGTCTAAATGAATATGCCTCTTCTGGGTACCTCAGTTAAGTAGAATCATAAAATATTTGTTTGACTTGTTATACACAGTGCTTTTGAAGGTTTATCCCTGTTACCACCTATATAAAAATTTTCTTTTTATGGCAAATAGTCCATGGCTTATATATACCACATTTAGTGTATTCATTCCTTTCTTTCTTATTTTCTTTCTTTATTTCCTTCCTATTTATTTATTTGAGAGAGAAAGAGAAAGAGTGTGGGGAGGGACAGAGGGAGAGAATCTCAAAGCAGCTCAGTCCCACAACCCACTTGCTTTGCACTCACGATCAGAGCTGAAACCAAGAGTCAGATGCTCAACTGATCAAGCCACCTAGGCACTGTAAGGGCCTACTTAGCCAGAGTGACTCCTTCTCAGTTAAACAGCCATTTTGTTGTTTGTGTAGTAAAATTTAAACTGACCCTGCCCCCCCCCCAACTTACTTAGAAGCAAATCTGGAAACCAGTAAAATATGGTTGACCAGTCCCTGATAACAGAGCCCAAATACAAGGACAGGTCAGGTCAGGTGGAGATAATAAAGCCCAAATGCAAGGATGAGTTAGGTCAGGTGGAGACATCCAATCAGTAAAGCACACATATTATCTCCCTAACCACCAAAGAATGTAAACCCCACCTTTTGGGTGCCAATTCTGACCAGAGTGATAGGCTAGTTCAAACAGCTACTATAGGGTAAATTGTAATTCAGTTGGCCACCCGCATGAGACCTAACATGACTATGCAACTTTCTCTGTGTGTTACAATCTCATTGGCCACCGGTATGTGGCCAGGCTCAACCACATGGCCTTTGCTCTATAAGAACTAGTCTGTGAGGCTGGGAGAGACGGCCCCAACCGGTCAGTTTAGATTCTCAATGCTGGCAGCAAATAAAGCTTTGCTTGACCTTCACTTTGTATCAGTCTCACTCCTTGGATTAAAGACCCCAACAGGCACCCCTAGTGTTTTTGTGTTTGTGTTTGTTTTTGTTTTTTACCCCTCCTGTTTTCATTTCTACATTCTAATTACTCTTGTTTTCTTGCAGGCTTCACAGATTTCTTTTTGAAGATTGTTTTGGCTTTTAGAACTCCTTGCCATTCCCTATGAATTTGAGGATTGGCTTTTCCGTTTTCCATTTTCCAGAAAGGCTCTTAGAATTTTGAAGGGATTTTGTTGACTCTATAGATCTCTTTTGGGTAGTATTAACATACTAACCATGTTAAGTCTTCCTATCCATGAACATGGATGTCTTCCCATTTATTGAAACCTTAATTTCCTTGAGCAGTGTCTCGTAGTTTTCAATATACAAGTATTTCACATCCTTTTTTTTTTAAGATTTTATTTCAAGATTTTATTTATTTATTTGAGAGAAAGAGAATATGAGTGGGGGTATGAACAAAGGGGGAGGGAGAGAAGCAGACTCCTTGCTGAGCATGGAGCCCGACATAGGGCTCAATCCTGAGGATCATGCCTTGAGCGGTAGTCACATGGTTAACCAACTGAGCCACTCAGTCTCCCCTTGCCTCTTGTCAGATTAATTTTTAAGTACAGTTAATTCTTGAATAACACAGGTTTGAACTCCCTAGGTCCACATACATACAGATTTTTTTTTTTTAAGAAATACGGTATAGTACTGTATGTATATTTTCTCAACAAATTTCTTAACATTTCCTTTATTATAAAAGTATGGTATATATTATATAGAAACAAAAAATTTGTGTTAACTATTTATGTTATAGGTATTCTGGTTTAGATTATTGATTTATATTCTTGGTTAGACTTAACAGTCAGCCGTAGGCTGTAATAGTTATGTTTTTGGAAGTCAGGGTTATATCCAGTTTTTTGACTGCACAGGGGATCTGTGAGTCTCTTGTAGAACACATAGAGTTGTATCATGTTTTTAAAATTCTTTCTACCAATCTCTGTCTTTGATTGCAGAGTTTAAGCCATTTATGTGTGTGTGTATATATGTTTATATATGTATTTATTTTTTGTTAAAAATTTTGTTTTCAGAGAGAGAGTGCATGCATGAATTGGGGGGAGGGGCAGAGGGAGAGGGGCAAACAGATTCTTTGTTAAGCACATGGCTTGACATGGGGCTTGATCTCACGACCCTGAGATTGTGACCTGAGTCGACATCAAGAGTTGGATGCCTAACCGACTGAGCGACCCAGGTACTCCTAAAACATTTATATTTAAAGTAATTCCTCAAAGATGATTTACTTCTGCCATTTTCCTATATCTTTTGTATATGTCTTACAGTGTTTTTGTCCGTTGTTTCTGTTATGGCCTTTTATTTTTGTTTGGAGTTTGGATTTCCTTTCTCATTTCTTTTTTTTGTATATTCTATAGATAATTTGTGCTTAACATGGAAATTACATTTAACATCTTAAGACTTTTACTGTCTAATTTGAATTTGTCAACTTAAATAGTATGCAAAAATTATACTCCTGTATAGCTCCTTCTCATTTTTGTTATTCATACAACAGATTTCAGCTTAATATATTGTGTGCCCAGTTATATAGATTAATAATAATTCTTAGGGTGCCTGGTTGGCTCAGTCATTAAGCATTTGCCTTCAGCTCAGGTCCTGATGGTCCTGGAATTGAGCCGAGTTCTCTGCTCAGTGGGAGGCCTGCTTCCTCCTCTCCCACTCCCCTGCTTGTGTTCCCTCTCTTGCTATGTCTGTCTCTGTCAAATTAAAAAAAAAAACAAAACTTAAAAAAAAAATAGTTCTTTTGCCTTTGTGAAATCATACAGCAGATAAAAGGAGGAGTTACAAATGAAAGTGATACTAGCTTTTAATTGCCTATGTATTTATCAGAGGTCTTTAGTCACTGTTTTGATTCTTTTCATTTCATTCTGAAGGACTTCCTTTAGCATTTCTGGCAGGGCAGGTCTAGTTGTAGTGAATTCCTTTAGCTTTTATTTATCTGGGAATGTATTAATTCCTTCCTCATAAGGAGAGTTTTTCCTGTTACACAATTCTCAATGGAAAGTTTTTTTTCTTTCAGCCTTTGAGTATATCATACTTCCTCTGGTTCCCAAGGTTTTTGTTTTTGTTTTATTTTAAGAAGATTTTATTTGTTTATTTTTCACTGAGAGCACAAGCAGAGGGAAAGCAGGCTCCCCACTGAGCAAGGAGCCCAATGAGGGACTCGATCCCAGGATCCCAAGGTTTTTGATTAGAAATTGGCTGATACTCTTACTGAAAATCCCTTGTGGGTTGCTTATCTCTGTTTTCAGGATTATTTTACCATCTTTGGCTGTTAACGGTTCGATTATAATAAGGTTGGTCTTAGGGCTCCTTGACTTTATCCTAATTGGATTTGTAGATTCATGTCTTCCAAAGTTGAAAGTTTTCAGCCATTTTTTCTTCATCTTTACTTTGTATACCTTTCTCTTCTGGGATTCCTATGAGTGTGTTGGTAGGTTTGATGGTTCCCACAAGTCCCTTAGAATCCATTTGCTTTTCTTTATTATTTCTTTACTGTTCCTTAAACTCAGTAATTTCAGTTTCCATAATTTCAAGTTTGCTCTTTTCTTCTGCTTACTCAGATATGCTGCTGAACCTTACCTACTGTATTTTCATTCTAGTTCTTTTACTTCTCAGTTTCTGATTTCTTTTTTTTTTTTTTTAAGATTTTATTTATTTGACAGAGATCACAAGTAGGCAGAGAGGCAGGCAGAGAGAGAGAGGAGGAAGCAGGCTCCCCGCTGAGCAGAGAGCCCGATGTGGGACTCGATCCCAGGACCCTGGGATCATGACCTGAGCTGAAGGCAGAGGCTTTAACCCACTGAGCCACCCAGGTGCCCCCTCAGCTTCTGATCTCTTACAGCTCCTTTTTAGAATTTGTTTTTTGATGATTGTCTCATTTTGGTCAGGCACTGTTTTCCTACGTTTGTCCTTTTCTTCCTTTAAGTCTTGGATCATTTTTTTTTTTAAAGATTTTATTTATTTATAAAATCTTTAAAAGATCACAAGTAGGCGGAGAGGCAGGCAGAGAGGAGGCAGCAGGCTCCCCGCTGAGCAGAGAGCCTGATGTGGGGCTCGATCCCAGGACTCTGGGATTATGATCTGAGCTGAAATTTTATTTATTTATAAAATCTTTAAAAGATCACAAGTAGGCGGAGAGGCAGGCAGAGAGGAGGCAGCAGGCTCCCCGCTGAGCAGAGAGCCTGATGTGGGGCTCGATCCCAGGACTCTGGGATTATGATCTGAGCTGAAGGCAGAGGCTTTAACCCACTGAGCCACCCAGGTGCCCCTAAGTCTTGGAGCATCTTTAAGATAACTGTTTTATGATTGTTGAGAGAGCCTGATAAATGGGCTTCCTTAGGTATATTTCCATTGATTTATTTTTCATTTCAGTGGGCCACACTTTACTCTTCCTTCTTATACCTTGTTTGTGTATATGTTTTAATTGGGTTGAAATAATGGCAGCCTGACTCTTGTGTCTTCTTATCATTCAAAGGTAGCAGTCTGCAGTTGGAATGGAGAAATTTTGGACACATTTATTAGGAGGACAATATTATCATTTTTTTCAAGTTGTAATTTAAAATCCAGTTAGTTAACATACAGTGTAGTATTAGTTTCAGGTGTACAGGTTAGTGATTTAACACTTCCATACAATACCTGGTGCTCATCACAAGCACTGTCCTTAATCCCCATCAACTATTTAACCCATCCCCCCCCATCTGCCACCCAGGTGCCCCTGAAGTGCTGTAATTTAAAAATTTTTTAATCTTTATTTTCTGAATTTGCTTTCATGCTGTACAACTCGATAAGAGCTTTATATTTTCATAGGATTATAGGATTACATAATTATCTCTCAAGGGTTTTGTCATTTAAAAACAGTAAGGTATTTGATTATGAAAATTGAATCTGTTATGGAAATTCTATTGATCATAGTGACAGCAAGTCAGAAATTTATTCCATATTGTGTATTTGTTACATTCTAATTAGGAAGAGTATAATAGTTACTTGTTTGCAAACAGCAAAGGTATAAACTGTTAGTATAATCTCTGCTGTTAATCAGTGTTGTATTAAAACTAACATTCTTGGGACGTCTGGGTGGCTCAGTTGGTAAGCGGCTGCCTTCGGCTCAGGTCATGATCCCAGCGTCCTGGGATTGAGTCCCACATCGGGCTCCTTGCTCGGCAGGGAGCTTGCTTCTCCCTCGGCCTCTGCCTGCCACTATGTCTGCCTGTGCTTGCTCTCTCGCTCACTCTCTCTGACAAATAAATAAATCTTTAAAAAATATATTAAAAAAAAAAACTAACATTCTTAGTTAAGACCTATAAAAACAATAAATTGTAATTGATAATTTACTTATCCTTCATCTCAAATGATGTAAATAGTTTATAAAAAGTCACCGATTATGGAGGAATTTCTCCAGTTATTTTATTACTTTTATTTCATCTTCTGTTTCAAATTTCAGTTGTGCATATTTACCCTAATAGGGGATATAGCAGAAGAGATTTCATATGATTCATGCCTGAAAAATATAGAAGTTAGTGTTTTAGAATAGAAAAATGTACATTTTCTGTTATGAGTTTTTATGTATAGGAGAGAAGTTGGATACCTCGGGTTTTTACCTTTGGAACCCTCAATTTGGTAATTACTAAACTTCGTTGTGTATCTTGATTTCATAGTTTGTAGCTTCATGACTACAAAAGACATTTACATCTCGTTGTAATATTTAATAGTCACATCTTTGTAAATGTTATACTTTCCCTCATATTTGTTACTCTAATTAGTATAAGAAAGGAGACTGTTTCTAGGTTTATTACCATGTAGACCTTTATTTTAAGGGAGTTACTATTGCGTACCTTAGTAAAATGAACATGTTATACGGATACTTCATAACCATTAATATGAGAAATATAGTATAATTTAAATAATACTTTGGTTTTCTCTTATCATTGGAATTTATTATATTTGTAATGGCTTATGTTTTAATATACTATTTAACTTGTTTTTACTTTAATGATATGTATATAAATTTAATTGGAATCTTCTTTATACTTGGATTCCAGAAACTGTTTTTATTGTGGGCTTCCCTCTTGTGGTTGGAAAAGTAATCTTGTGGTTGGTTTGAATAAGATAAAGTTACGCTTTTTTTTTTTTTTTTAAAGTTATGCTTAAGTGGAATTTTACTCTCACATTTTATGTACTGCCATTTATGACATTTGGTAATTAGCATTTTCGCAACATATTAAAATATAAATTACTGTTTCAGCTACTTTCCTTTTAACTGTGGAACTTTCGGCATCAGGTTATTTATTTATGTAATGTAATTATTTTTGATTATTGTCTCTACTTTTATTTTCTAGTTGAAACATTGTAGTCGGTATATACATGACTTATTTCCTTCACTCATCAAGAATTTGGATCCAGTACCACTTAGACATCTCCTTAATTTGGTCTCAGCTCTTGAGCCAAGTGTTCATACTGAGCAGGTAAAATGTTCAAACCATGATGTCAGGTTTTTTGTTTGTTTGTTTGTTTGTTTTAAGTGAAATTTATTTGCCATTCAGGTAACTTAATTTGTAGGTTATTACTAGCATTTCATTTAGGCAAAAGGATATTAAATTTGTTATGAAATGTTAATATCAGCGTCTTTTTTTTTTTTTAAAGACATTGTACTTGGCATCGATGTTAATTAAAGCATTATGGAATAATGCACTAGCAGCTAAGGCTCAGCTGTCTAAACAGAGTTCTTTTGCATCTTTATTAAATACTAATCTTCCCATTGGAAATAAGAAAGGTTAGTAACCTGTAATGTATTTTTTAAAGTCAGTTTTTTTAAACTTTATCATTCTAATTTGAAGTAGTTTCTATTCAGTATTAACTTCAAAATAAATTTGAGATGGGAGCTATAGTGTTTGTGAAAGGGTTAATAAATTGGGGTTAGCTAATTTTCTGGTTTACCTTTCAAGTAAAGAACAGTAATGAAGTTGCAGTAGTTATTAGAATTTTCTCTCATTAGTGTATTTCCTTGGGCTCGGGGGAGGCAACTATTTCATAACAGCTTTGGAGCTTTTGGTTAGAAAACAAACAACATGCTTTGTTTTAGAAATAATTTTGAGAGCAGAATATGATGGTGCAGTATCTCTGTGTGTTTTCTAATTCAAAAGTTGTCTATCACTTTAGATGTTTTATGTGTGCTTTTATATGTGTAACTTCACAGGGCTTTCTAAAACGTTACCAACTTTGCCCCATTTTTGTCTCCTGGCATCATATACTAGGCTTTTCTTAGGATTTTCTAGTCAGACACCCACAACTATTACTGTAGGTGTTAGGGACGTCAATTATTTCAGGTTTCTCTGCCTGTACCTTATTGATTATGCAGTAATAATAAGAGCAATTGATAATCCATTCCAAAGAAGCTCAGTCACTTAGAAAAACCCTCCTCTTTTTTCATTTTCCTTCAGAGGAAGAAGAGCTCAGAAGAGCAGCTCCATCACCTTGTAAGTTGAGCCTTAGAAATGCATGGCAAGATGACGTGTAGTTTAGATTTCATGATCATCTAGAGTTAATTTTATATATATTTGTTTCAAAGCCATGAAATTTTTCTTGAGCAGATATAAACCCTTAACTGGTTTTCCATCTTACTTTCAGTCGAGGTCATGTTTATCCTCTTTAGAAATAATTGGCAAATGTTAATGATTTCCAGATTATATTTTTGGCTATTTAGAGTAAAGCTTTTGTAAATAAAAGAATCAAAGGATTATGTCATTATGCTAAATATATGTTAATACAAATTAGGAGTAAAAACAAAAAAAATCTATTTAATAATAGGGTCACCTGCAGCTAGTCCTCAAAGCAGTGATAACAGTGATACCCATCAGAGTGGAGGCAGTGACATTGAAATGGATGAGCAGCTTATTAATAGAACGAAACATGTGCAACAACGACTTTCAGACACAGAGGTATGAAAACAGTTTTCCTCCACTTTAACAAGATTTTTGGATTTTGGGGTTTCTGCCATGTATATCCTTTGAACTGGGAATATAAACATGATTCATGTTCAGGCCTTTCCTGTAAATAGTTATTATTGAGATTATTTAAAATTTTGTGTGTGTTTTTAATTCTTTTTATATTGTTTAAAGGAATATGTCAAGATTGTGGCAGCCTTTTAAAAAGTACAGTGTGTTAATGTCCGTTACTTTCTTCTTGCTAGTTTAAAAATTTACTTAAATCTGCTTTTTTTCTCAATACAGGAATCCATGCAGGGAAGTTCTGATGAAACTGCCAACAGTGGTGAAGATGGAAGCAGTGGTCCTGGTAGCAGTAGTGGGCACAGTGATGGATCTAGCAATGAGGTGAATTCTAGCCATGCAAGCCAGTCAGCTGGGAGCCCTGGCAGTGAGGTACAGTCAGAAGACATTGCAGATATTGAAGCCCTTAAAGAAGAAGATGAAGATGATGATCATGGTCATAATCCTCCTAAAAGCAGTTGTGGTACAGATCTTCGGAACAGAAAGTTAGAAAGTCAAGCAGGCATTTGTTTAGGGGATTCTCAAGGCCCATCAGAAAGAAGTGGGACAAGCAATGGAACAGGAAAGGACCTGGTTTTTAACACTGAGACAATGCCTTCAGTAGATAATCGTATACGAATGCTAGATGCCTGTTCACACTCTGAAGACCCAGAACATGATATTTCAGGGGAAATGAATGCTGCTCATATAGCACAAGCATCTCAGGAATCTTGTATTACACGCACTGGGGACTTTCTTGGGGAGACTATTGGGAATGAATTATTTAATTGTCGGCAGTTTATTGGTCCACAGCATCACCACCACCACCACCACCACCATCACCACCATGATGGGTAAGTTTCCTCAAAAAAATAGATTATATTGGAGCGCTCGGCTGGCTCGGTTGGTAGAGCCCCAAAAAAGAGCTTATATTTCCTTTAGGGAAGCAGTTACTGCTTGTATTCATTCAATTGCAATATATTCTAGATTAGTGTTGATAGGAGTATAATGTAAATTGAAATGCATGCTACAAGCATGCCGTTGTTAATTTGCTTCTGAGCACATTTTAAAAGGCAAAATGGAATAGACATTAATTTTCATTATAAATTTTATTTAAATCAGTAATTTCTAAAATCTCTCCACATGTAATCAGTGTAAAAACAGATATTTTTCTTTTGTAATAAGGCTTCAGTATTCTGTGTATATTTTACATTTGCATCTCTGTTTAGACCAGCTACTTTTTAGTGTGTGCAATGACCACATGTGGCTAGTGGCTATCATATTGGACAACACAGATCTAGATCTTCAGCTACATGTAAAATTCCTAAAAGCAGATAAAAGATTGCTTGCGGAAGCTTCTGTTAAAGTATGATAATAAAAAGGGAAATTTTACACACATCCTAATTTTAGGGTATTAGTAAGGACAAAGCCTCAGCATAAAGCTTTTTGATTGTATGTGAAATATACTTGTAATTAAAAGTAAGTGATTCTGTTACTAGGTATTACAGATATTGGGCAGAGTACTTAATTTTTCTGTCATTTTTTTCATTTATAAAAAAGGAACAACAGTACTTACCTTTTGGGCTTCAGTGTAAATGTTTTATGGGTCGATGTGATTGGCACATAACAAGAGTTCAATAAATGTTAGCTACTATTTATTACTGTCATTATAAGTAGTAATATTTGAACTGATGATAAAATATAAATACGTGGTTTATCCGGATGAGTTTTTTTAGACCCGATGATTTGCCAGGCTTTTCAGAAATCAGTATGCGTGTTTGGAAGAACTACATATATGTATGTGTGTGTCTGTCTATGTGTATATATATATGAAATAGAAAATAGACTAGCAATGTATATATTACTGCTTATTTTCTTTGCCATTATTTCTTATTACTAAGATGTGAGTTAGATGCTGTCTCAATCTTGTCAGTATTGACATTTTGGGTCAGATAATTCTGTGTTTTGAATTTACAGCTGTCTCAATCTTGTCATGTGAGTTAGATGCTGTCTCAATCTTGTCAGTATTGACATTTTGGGTCAGATAATTCTGTGTTTTGAATTTACAGCTGTGTGAATGAATTGTAGGATGTTTAGCATCATCTCTAGTCTCTCTCTCTAGATGCTAGTAGTATCTCCCAAGTTGTAATAACCAAAAATATCTCTAAAAACGTTTTCTAGTGTTCCCCCCTGGGGACCAGAGTCACCTGTGATTGAGAACCAGTGGTTTAATAGTCTGATATTATATATAAACAAAATTCAAAGTTCTTCCCAGGACAACTCATAAGGAAGACAAAGCAATTAGTTTGTAAAACTGAGGTGAAATATATTCATTTTGGCACATTGCAGTTCCTTAAGTTTTTGTACCCACAGCAGTTCCCTACTTCACAAGACCTGGAATGATTTAATTTTTCCGTTTTGACACTATTCATATTCTCTGTGTATGGTACCACTTGTGAATCTCTAAATCCTGACCTTTTCTCCTTTAATGTTATTTTTCATCTTTTTTGTTTGCCATCCTTAAAGTGCCTGGTATGATATGTTTCATAAGTGAGTGCTGAGGTACCTGGATGGCTCAGTGTGTTGGGCATCCAACTTTTGACTTGAGCTTGGGTTATGATTTCAGAGTTGTGAGGATCAAGCCTGGTGTTGGGCTTTGGGCTCAGTGGGGTCTGCCGGAGATTCTCTCTCTCCCCTGCTCTGCCCAACCTTCTGCTTGCGCACACTTGTGCTCCCTCAAAGAAATCGGGGGGGGGGGGGGAGGAAGGCGAGGCTTAGTGCTTACGCACAAGCAGGGGGAGCGGTAGAGGAAGAGGGAGAAGCTGGCTGTCTGTTGAGCAGGAAGCCCAATGCGGGCCTTGATCCCAGAACCCGGGAGTCATGTCCTGAGCTGAAGGCAGATGCTTAACCGCTGAGCCAACTGGGTGCCCCAATAGGTGCTTATTGTTTTAACAGGTGTTCGTATTGTATAAAATTCTCCTGGTTAATAACCACATTTAGATTGCAGCCTTAAATTGAAGTATTTTCCTGGTAGTAATCTCATTCAATCCCATAGTTGTATGAATAAATGTAAATCAATTTTAAGGTTTTACATTGTGATTTGAGTTGATGAAGTAATTATGTAATGGTTAGTTTACTGATCTTCTCTAAAGTTTCTCTTTGAGTTTGTTTTAGTGAAGTGTGTTGACGGGTCAGCCAATATGTGGGTATACTATATAATTAATATACAGTACTTATAAGTGTGGGCTTTTAGTTTTCATAAAGCTCACAATATTCCATATAGTTACAAAACAAATATAGATTTGTTCTTGACTGTGATGTAACTTGTGCCTGAATAGTTTGAGAATTTTTGTGATTCCCAGAGTATGTTTAACTTGGTCCTCTCCTCTGTGTTATAGGCATATGGTTGATGATATGTTAAGTGCAGATGATGTCAGTTGCAGTAGCTCCCAGGTCAGTGCAAAATCAGAAAAAAATATGGCTGATTTTGATGGTGAAGAATCTGGGTGTGAAGAGGAACTTGTTCAGATTAATTCACATGCAGAGCTAACATCTCATCTCCAACAACATCTTCCCAATTTAGCATCTATTTACCATGAACATCTTAGTCAAGGTAAGATTCTGTAGTAAGTAAAATACATTACTTGCTTAAATAGAGGAACAATTTATATTCTTAAAAGAATTCAACATTTAGTGTTATGATACATAAATAGTTTTGCCAGAGAACTTTCATATGGTTAGTTTTCATTCCTAGGGAATGAAATTATTATGAATACTTAATCATGAGTATAAAAGTTGCATTTCCATCAAGAGATATTTAGCTAGGAAAGGGAATATATAATAATATATGTAAAACTATAACGTGATTTAGAAAATAAATGGCTGTATTAAGTGTATTTAGAAATTTTGAGAGCTAAATTGAGATTTCACAAGGTCATGCATTGTATGAGTCCATTTATGTAAAATGTCTAGCATGGTCAAATTTGTGGAGAATAGAAAATGGATTAGTCGTTGCATGTGGCTAGGGAGGGTTGGGGGAAAATAAGAGGAGAGGTAACTGCTAAAGGGCAAGGTGTTCCATCTGGAGTGAAGGTGTTCCATCTGGAGTGATGATCGTTCTAAGCACTTCACATCAATCTAAAAAAAAGTCATAGGATATGACCATACTTGGAAGAATGGAGGTTAGAAGAGTTAATAATAGAAGGAGGAGGAGAGGGAGACAAATTAGGAGGGAAATACAGTTTTAGATTAGCAATTTAAAGGTCTAGCCTCCTGAAACTAATAGAACATTGTGTGTCAGTATACTTACAAAAAAAAAAAAAGTGGTATATACATTAAAATAATTAAAGGTCCAACCTCATACTTTTTAAAGGTTTTTTTAAGGTATTATAAGCATGAGCTAGCTTAGGAAATGGGTTTTGGGATGTCAGCACATTACAGACTAAGTAAAACTGATGGGTTAGGTTTATGTAAAGAGCCATGATCAAATTTGGACATATAACTTGTGGACTTTGGCAGCAACTTACTAATTTCAAATGTTACTTGTGCATAATATAGGTAAGGGCACCTTGACTCTTTTTTTTTTTTTTTTTTTTTTTTTTATTGTTACTGTGGTGTTTTGGAGAAATGAATAGGTTAAGATTGAGGTCATTTGAATTTTATACTATATTTACTAAATTTTCACCATTCTTTTTTTATTGTTTTTTTTTTCCTGTTATTTAGTATTATATGTATTTTTTAGTATATGAAGTTAGAAATGAGCAGAATTATTACATAATAATATTAACGCTCTCCAAGTCTACCTTGTATTGCTGTGTATTTAATACTGCAAAGAACTGTTTCAATAGAGTGAAACAAACAATTCACTTTAAAAATGGGCAGGGGGTTCCTGGGGGTTTAGTCAGTTGAATGTCTGAGTTGGTTTCACTCACTTCATGATCTCAGGCTTGTGAGATCAAGCCCCATGTTGGGCTCTGTGGAATCTGCTTTAAGATTCTTTCCCCTGTCCCTCTCTCTACTCCTGCATGTGCTCACTCTCCTTTTTTCAAATAAATAAAATCTTTAAATAAAAATTGACAAATAGAATTTTGTATAGTTAAAAGAAGATACCAGAAAATGGTTAGCAAATACATAAAAATGATGCTTCGTATCTCTAGTTAACCTGGGAAATGCAAATTAATGCCACAGTACAATACTACTACACACCTACGCGAATGTGTAAAATTAGAAACTAATCATATTAAATGATACTTAAGATGTAGAGCAACTAGAACTCTCCGTTGCTGTTGAGGAGTATGAAATAATATAGCCAGTTTGGAGAACTATTTTACAAGTTTCTTGTAAAGTTGAACTTGTATCCCTCCATATGACCCAGCAATTCATGTTCTCAGTATTTACCTAAGAAATGAAAGCATATATAAACAAAAAGATTTGTACATTGAATGTTCATACCTGTTTCACTCGTAAGAGCCTCAAATGAGATTAACTGGTAGATTAGCAAATTATAGTATATTCACATAGTATACTACTTACTCATCAGTAAAAAGGAAAGAACTACTAATACATGCAGCACAGTGGGTGAATATAAAAAAAAAATCTTTCAAAAAAAAAAATCTTTCTAAGCAAATGAAGCTAAAAAGGAGTAGTACATACTGTGTATCACTTATATGTAGTTTTGGAATGTTCAAAAGTAATTTATAATGGATGAAATCTGCTTAATGATTACTGAAGATTTGGTTATGGGAAATGATTATAAAAGGTCACAAGGAAACTTTTTGGGGTGCTGTAAATGTTCTGTGTCTTGCTTATGTGTTTATATTTTAATAAAATTAATTAAAAAATAAATACCAAAACAAAACCCCCAAAAGGTAAGCCAAAATCTGGGAGAAATATTTACAAATTGTTTATCTAATAAAGGCCTTGAATTCAGAATATATAAGAACTTTTGCCACTCAGTAGTAATTTAGCAAATAATGTATACAAATGACTGATAGCACCTGAAAAGAGGGTAAACATCATTAGTCACTTGGGAGCTGCGAATTTAAAAACCTTAATGAGATTCTAGTGTGCACCTATTAGAATGGCTAAAATTAAAAAGTGCAAACCATGCCCATGTGATGTGGGGATGTGGAGGAACAGTAACTGGTATTCTAATCGACTACTGGTGGGCATATAAAATGGCATAACCATTTTGGAAACCTGTCTGGTAATTTTTTCAAATGTTAAACACACATTTACCTTGTGAATCACCAACTTCAGATTACCAAAGAGAGAGGGAAGCATGTATCCATACAGAGACTTGTTATGCAGACATTTATGGCAGCATTATTCATATTAGCCAGAGACTAGAAACTCCCAAGTCTGTTAACTGTTGGATATATTGAAATGAAGTATATCCACATAGTAGAATATTATTTTGTAATTAAAACACACTAGTGATACGTGCTTTGACATGGATATACCTCAAAAATTTTGCTTAAGTGAACAAAATCAGACATAAGACTGTACATATATTGTGATTCCATTTACATAAAATTTCTAGATAATGCTAATTTATGGGGTTGGAAAAATGGATTAGGGCTGAGGAGTGGGATAGGAATTAATTGTAATTAGGTATGAGAGAATGTTGTAGGGTGGTGAAATGTTTTAAACCTTATGGTGATGGTTGCACAATTCTTATTTTAGTGAAGTCAAGGTATATGTACCATTCAGTAGGGAAATTTAATTGTTGTTTAAAAAGACAAGCATTTTTCCTTAGGAAAGCTAATGAGAATTTATTTAGCCTGGTGCTTGGACTCTGAATTATTATATTAGAATCTTTGATTGTTATGGGTAAATCATCTCCAGTAAATTTTTTTTAATATAGAGGTATAAAATACTATATAGAGGGTAATTTAGAAGAACGTTCCTTGGCTATAGAATTATTTCAAGAAAATTATCTTTATGCTTCATTTGGGTTTCAAACATTTATATACTGTCTCTTGACATGCAAAAAACAACTATACTTTTAGAAATTAGTGAAGAGACCATGAGAGGAAAGCTTTTTCCTTAACTTCGGTGTAATCAGACTGAAATAACACTGTGCCATTGACAAAGCAACTGTTGTGTTAACCTCATATTGTTTTTATACTTAGGATTTGTTCATGTTATGAATGCTGTAATTCACAATTTCTGCCTATTGAATTCCTCTAGAATGTGTTATATTTTGCCCTTTCAGGACCTGCGGTTCATAAACATCAATTCAACAGTAATGCTGTGACAGACATTAATTTGGATAACGTTTGCAAGAAAGGGAACACTTTGTTGTGGGATATAGTCCAAGATGATGATGCAGTAAGTTAGCTAATAGAGCAAAAAGATGACAAAATTACAACAAAATGCAATCAGGATAAACAGTAACTTTATATGTATACTTTTTTTGTAGGTTAATCTTTCTGAAGGATTAATAAATGAAGCAGAGAAACTTCTCTGTTCCTTAGTATGTTGGTTTACGGATAGACAGATTCGAATGAGATTCATTGAAGGTTGCCTTGAAAATTTAGGAAATAACAGGTAAATAAGAATTTAAAAATTTTTAATGTAATAGTCAGGGTTCGTTTTGTATATTCTTTACTGAGTAGGTGTTGGTGGATTCATAGCATGTAATGTACCATTATTAGCCCCCCCCCCTTTTTTTTAAGTAAGTGTGGCTTTCATATTAGGTTTGAAGATTTTTAATTCATAAGATTTTTTTTTTTTTTTTAAATCGGTCAGTCTTGCTTTTTCAGCACGTGGTCCCTCTTGATTAGATACCCAATAGAAACAAAGTTATAATACTCTTCATTTTTTCTGGGAACATAGTGGTAACTGCTGTGTCTTCAAATTAGTTAAATGTTCTTTAACTGTATCATATATTAAAGAACCTAAATAAGATAAACTAAGTTAAACTTAAGTTGAAGTATAAATATTTTGATAATGGTATTGTTCTTCTAAGTGAATTGATCTTTGGTGTCTTGACTTCTGTAGTGCATAAAGAGTTAGGTTAGTGGCGGTTTCTAGTTTGATTTCCACCGTGTATTTATATACTTTTACTGCATCTGAGATGATTACCGCAAATTTGTTGATTTTCAGGCCTCTTCCATTGGCTTTGGAAATGCCATTCTCTGATATAGTGAATTCAGTTACTAATTGAATCTGTTGTACTATTTTGTAGTCATATAATGTTTTCAGGTTACCTCTGCCTAAGACTGATATAAATGTTTAATTTTACTGAATATTTAAGTGCTTTAAACTATTTTTTTACTCAGTTAAATTAGAAAAAGTATGTGTGGTATTTTCTGCTTTGGGTCTTTTGTGGGCTATGTAATTTGAACAATCACAATAGAAAAATTGCTTCTTCATACAGGTATAAGAAACCACTAATAGACCTCTGTTAGTGGATCAGTTGCAACATTTGGCATATATTCTTTAAAAGGAATGCTTTTAATAGCTAGATGATAATTCATCATTTATGTAGGTATTACAGCAGTTGATTTTAAAGTGTCTTTTAGAAGTCTTTGTGAAACACCGAAGCTTTTTTTTTTTTTTTTTTTTTAAGATTTTATTTATTTATTTGAGAGGAGAGAGAGAACATGAGACGGGAAACGGTCAGAGGGAGAAGCAGACTCCCCATGGAGCTGGGAGCCTGAGGGGGACTTGATCCCAGGACTTTGGGATCAAGACCTGAGCTGAAGGCCGTATGCTTAACCAACTGAGCCACTCAGGCACTCTGAAACACTGAAGTTTTTTAAAGTGATTGTATCAATTTATATTTCCCATATGTGTGTCTGTATGTATACCCTATGGCCCAGTAATTCCACTGCTAAGTATGTGTGTTACAGAAATACATCCAGGTGATGGCCAAAAGGCACGTTCAAGAATGTTCGTAGCAGCACTATTGAAAATAACTAGAGTTTCTGTATAGCTGTGCAAATGCCAAAAAAGAGTAGAAAGGAAAATTGTGGATTGTTTGTTGAATGAAGTTACAGCAGTAACATTGAATGAATTATGGAATAGTGTGGATGAAACTCACAAACATAATGTTGAGTGAAAGAAGCCAGATATAAGAGAATATATCACTATTATTCCATTTATGTGAAGTTTACAAAGAGAAAAATGTATTTAGTCATCAGGATAATTTTTACTGTTCGGTTATTAGTGACTGGAGAAAGGGACACAATGAAGGACAGAAGTATGTTGGTAATAATTTATTTCTTGAGTGAGTGCTGGTTGTTACAGGTATATTCACCTTCTGATATTTTCAGTTGTTAGATTTATACATGTTTTTCTATGTGTACTCCTGTAAAACTATGTGAAAGATAAAATATCATGCAGCCTTTAAAGAGCTCCTTTTTAAAAAGATTATACAATGATATGGGCATGTACTTGTAGGCCTGTCTGTTAAAAAGATTGCAAGCAATATGTGAGCTGTAGTAAAATGGTTTTTTTCTGAAAGGATTGAATTATTTTTTTCTTCTTTATGCTTTTCTATTCCTAGTTTTTCTGTAATGAACATATCTTTCTCTTAAAAGTAGGGAGACTAGGGGTGCCTGGGTGGCTCATCTGGTTAAGTGACTGCCTTCGGCTCAAATCATGATCCTGGAGTCCCAGGATCAAATCCCCCATCAGGCTCCCTGCTTAGCAGAGAGTCTTCTTCTCTCTCTGACCCTCTCCCCTCTCATGTTCTTTCTCTCTCTCATTTTTTCTCAAATAAATAAATAAAATCTTTTTTAGAAAAAAGTAGGGAAACTTTAAAGGGACAAAAGGAAAAGTCTGTGTGTAAAATGGAAAATTGTCAATCTGGGTTTTTTTTTTTATTAAGCTTTAATTTGTTCACTTTCAAATTACTTGAAGATGAAACATTTTGTTTGTTCAAGTCAGTTTCTGTATCCTACTATAGTTAAAGTTTTATGAAGTATGTAGTAAACATTATTGTGTTGAAGCTAATTTTACATTCAAACGACTCTTGATATGGTTGCTATATCATGCTAGTTTTGTAGTGAATGACAGTCATATATGATAATTAGAGCACAGTGGTATTTTTCAGTATAGGAAGTATGCAGCACATCTGGTGTATACCAGCTGAACTTACCAAAGTTACGCACGTCGAAAAAAAGTTTTGTGCATCATTAGTCTGGGTTTCCTGAAAACCAGTGAATCATGCCCCGCCCTCGCCCCCGAGGCAATGTCAGCCAACGTATTTTTGGTTGTCACTCTAATGAATAAGATTGGAGGTATGATTACAGGCCGGGGATGCTTCCAAATACCCATCAGTGCAGAGGATTGCCCCTCCATAACAAAGGATTACTTGGCTAAAAATGTCAGTAGTGACCTCAGAGTTTTAGAAATCCCATCCAAAACACAAGAATCTTTTCTCAAATCTTGCCCCCTGAGTTTATCGTCAGAAAGAAATGTTGCGCAAGGATGCTAATATTAATAGAAAAGCACTTCCTTATGTTGAAACTAATGGGCCACCTGCAACCTTAACTCATTTAGCATTTTCCTGACATTTGACAGAAGAACACAGAAGTCTACTTCCAAATGATGTCAGTTTTTTATGTACTTAGGGAGGTTTTAGCTTTTTATTTTCTCTCTGCTAACTTACAAGTTTTCTTTGCAGTACTTTTATTTGCCATGGTTTATAGATCTCTCAGCATTTTTTGTTTTTCCTTTTCTGTGGTCATATTCCAATTTATTTGATAAAAGGAACTTAGCTTTTATGGAACAGTAATGTAGGCTTATTCTCAGGAAGCATGGCGATCTGAAAAAGAAAAAAGTCTACTACAAATTGCCCATAATTCTCTCATTTAAATAGAACCATTGCAAACACTTTCTAAAAATGTCTTTGTAGTCTCTGTGATATGCATCGTGTGTTTAGCCTCAGGCAGATTATTTTATAGGGCACATAATGACATTTTGAGTGCAGGAAGTTAAAAGTTATAGAAACACATAGTAGACTGGTTTGCAGAATGTTTTCACAAAGTGAAAGCATGAGGCAGACAGTAGCTCCCACAGTGAAGAGTCCACTACTTTTCAGCTTGATATGAGGTAAGATTGCTGTTCACTTGGTAGGTTGGAAGTGGGGGTTGGGTTGTAATCAGCCCTTTTGGTATTTTGTTTACTGGAAGGCAGGTCCATATCCTGTGCTTAGGTATTTTCTAAGTTTCTATCCCCCTCCAAGAATTGAATTGAGACTGGAAATCTATCCTCTGTGCTATTTTTTTCTGTTCTTGATCCTCTGTAGGTACTTAAACACATGCTTAAAGTTTTTCCCTTTGTGTACAAAAGATTTCTTGAGTAAAATGGTCATGTGTCAGGGGTCCTGTTTTATATAAGTAGAGGTTTAAATTATTATTAAGAAATGCATGGTCTATATGCTACTTTTGTTTTCCTCTTTTAAAGACTATATTATGTATAGCATTTCATGTCAACTTTCAGAATACTAAAATTTATGATGACTAAGTAGCATTTTATAGAACACACCAGTCTTTAGATATGGAGTCCAGGATTAGGGAAAATCATTCAGACATGATTTTCTGAATAAGACCAGCAAATGTGTTCATTTTGTGAAGGCAGCATAACATTTCATTGGCAATACCACAGGAATACCACACTGTTGCCTAGATTGAAGCAAGGAGGGCAGTTTAGGGTAATAACACTTTTATTAAGTCTAAAATTAGTCTTTTGTTACTCTGGATCATTGAACTTTTTTATCCTAAACACAGTTGCCTATGATTGTGTTTTGTTATTTGAAACTTTCACCCTTAGAAGAAATTGTGAAAGGTAGGTTTGAATATAATGACCCCCCTTTTTTAATACTGAGTTTTCTAAGCATATCAGCGATCAAAACTTTGGGCAAAAAAGTTGATATGTTAGTATAACATCTTGTAGTCATTACAGGAGAAATTCTACAACATAATTTTAAGAATAAGTTAGTAGATCTTGTGATGTTTCCTTTAACACTGAAGTATAAATTATTATCACCAAACAAATTATCTTACCCATTTTGTATCTGTGTTACTAATTTGCAGTCTATAATCTGTACTTTATATCATTTTTCCTTTTAAATTTGTCAGTTTAAGTAAAAAGTTACAGTATTTTGGGTTCACTACTAGTATTTAGAATTCACTTTGAATGTGGATTTGGTCATTTCTTACAAACATTTTGTATGTTTGAATTTTTTAAAGAAAAATGGAATTTTTCTGATAACCTAATGGACTTTTAAAGAAATGTTTTTCTATAAAATATAATCATTCCCTGATAACTCAGTGTTTATATTATAAATTGTGGCAAAAAGGATTCCTTTTCCAGTAGGAGTAGATGAAAGATGAGTCTCATTTCTACATTTGTATTCTTGGTTATTCTAGTACATGAACCACACCATTATACGTTCATTTCAACCAATATCCACTCATCACCTAGTTTCCTATTATGTATTGTCAAGCAGCATTACATTTTATAAAATGAAAACAGTTTATTGTGGAAAATTTAGAAAGTAAGTTTAAACAATTTAGACCTTTAACACCATTGACTATAAGAGATAATAAGATTTTCAGAAAATAACAACTATTGTACACTATAAGACTTGTCATAGTATCTTCTTAACATTAGATATATCTCTTTCTAGTCTTTGTTTCTTTGTATTTTATTTTTTAAAGATTTTATTTTTTTTGAGAGAGAGAACAAGGTGGCTGTGGGGGTGGGCGAGGGCAGAGGGAGAGGTACAAGCAGACTCCCTGCTGAGCAGGGAGCTCGACATGGGTTAGATCCCAGGACCCTGGGATCATGACCTGAGCTGAAGGCAGATGCTTAACCTACTGAGCCACCCAGGTGTCCCTGTTTCTTTGTATTTTAAAACCACTGTTAAAATAATTTTGAAATTTGCTTTCGTGATTTTAGATGTAGTTTTTCTATATTTTTTCTTTGTGATATACTGTATTGATTTTATGTTTGTAAAGCATTAGATCAAATTAATATATATTTTACATTCTATTTTTTTATGTCTTAATTTTTAGGAAAAACTCCACTAATGTTTCTGAAATATTGTCAAGAGATTTGATTTGATTTGATTTTTTACAGGGTGGGGGAGGCCCATGGAGAGGGCGAGAGAGAATCTTAAGCAGGCTTCATGCCCAAAGTGGGATCCTATGCAGGGCTTGATCTCACAACCCTGATATCATGTCCTGAGCTAAAATTAAGATTTGGTTGCTTAATCAACTGAGCCACCCAGGTGCCCCTTGACAGGAGATTTTAGATAAAGAATCTACAGTTGATTCCCCCTGATTCTCATAGTCCATTTTCCTAAGCATCAGCAATGTATACCTTCTTGAAAAAAACTGACAATTTTAATATTAAAAAATATACTTAAATATTTAAATTTTTAAAAAAAGATTTACTTATTTTGGGGAGAGGAAGAGGGGCAGAGGGCAGAATCTCAAGCAGACTTGCTGCTGTGTGCAGAGCCCTAGATCTCATGACCTTGAGATCATGACCTGAGCCAAAGTCAAGAGGCAGACATTTAATCGACTGGACCACCAAAGCGCCCCCAAATTTAAATGTTTTTAAATATTTAAAGAATATTTATTAGGCACTTACTGTTTCTATGATTTAACTGTTACTCCTTAATCTGTACCAATGTGGTTTTGGTCTTCTAGCATTCTATTAACATGCTGTGTCTTTTGTCATCTGGTGGTATTTTTTTTCTGCCCTCATCCTTCGTGACTATATTAGCATTTTACACTGTTGTTCTTCCTCCTTTCTTGAAAATCTTGCCTTTAAGTTCTTTATTAGATCATTATTTAAGCTAATATATATTCATTTTGCACCATATGCAGTGCTTTTTAATTAATATGATTGCCTTCATCTTCATCAAGCACATTCTAGGGTAGATGCATTAAGGGATTATTCATTAGGTGATGATGAATGAAGAAAAATTGGGAAGGAATCATGAATAAAGTGGAAGAGTGTTATTTAATATAGAATTGTCAGGGTCATCCTTGTTGACATTTGAGAAGACCTGAGTAAAGTATGGGAAGGAGTTCTGCATAGAGATGTTTAGATAAAGAGCATTTCAAGTAGAGGCAGTAACAAAGTTCTGAGGCAGGAGTGTGCTTGTATGTTTGTGTGGTGGGAAAAGTAAAGAGAAAAATAGGAAGGAAGTTTTAGTTAGACTGATAAGAGGAATTGGGAGCACATAGGGCTTTGTAGTCCAACTTAATGTAAAGAGATAATGCATTTCTCCAACTTTTTTATTCAGAAACAGGAAGTTTTCTTTTCTCTTTAATTTTTCCTACCTGATATTTACAGTGCAGCTGTATGTTCTGATTTTCCTGGTACTCTTCTCAAAAATAGGCATTTTGGGGGACTTGTATACCTTATTTTACTCTTTCTAAAAATTTTTTCATGAAGCAATATAGTTTACTTAAAAGAATTCACTACCTCATTAGAGTTTGTCTTCCTTCTTTCTAGTCTCATGCAGTCAACCTCCTTGCCTACCAATACTTTTGGGATGTGTACGTCTCTGTCTTCCCTATACCACCCCCCCCATCCCCATGCCTGCCAAGATAGGTATACTCAGATCTACTTGAAGTTGCAGAGTGATTTCTCACTCCTTTTTTGGTCCTTCATTCTTGAAGTGTATGGTGTGCTTCCATTATTAAAGTGGCTTATACTGAAGTGATTTTCAACTTGGATGCAGCTCATATTAAGTGAGAATTGGGGAGAAAGGGATAATTTGTGTAGTTTGAAAAATGTTCTCTATATTATTGCTGCTCAGAATGTGGCCACAAACCAGCAGTTTGAGTATCATTTGTGAGCTAGTTAGAAAAATTTCTTAACTCAGACATGGCAGTCAGAATTTACGTTTGAACAAAATTTACCCAAGTGAATAAAGTGCACATTAAACTTTGAGAAGCTCTGTTCTAGATAACATACTTAATAAACTGCTTGTCCCTATTTTCCTTGATTAAATCCTCAAGCACCGACAACTTAGTTTTTTTTCTATGGAAGTTCTTTATCTTTAAATGTTCTTCATTTGTTTTTGTACTTACATACTTATAGTGTATTTTACTTTAAAAATCTTGGATTGGGATTTTAAAACTTGGGTTTCTTACCCCACTGTATAAAATAAATTTAAACTTTAAGGAAAAAATTTTCAGTGTTTATGTAAGAAATATATTTATACTGTGAAGTTCATTAAAATCCTTTTGCACCTAAGATTTTTAAATAGCTGAATTTCTGTCAAATGCTAGAATTAGTAATAGTAACTATAATTATTTTATTCTATAAATACCTGTTTTTGCTGTTTCAGATCAGTAGTAATTTCACTTCGCCTTCTTCCAAAACTATTTGGTACTTTTCAGCAGTTTGGGAGCAGTTATGATACACATTGGATTACAATGTAAGTAAATAAACAGAAGTGTTCATTTTAAAGACTTTTTAATAATCATAGTTATAGAACAGTTTTGAATGACTTACTAGGTTTTATTTTGCACCAGGCATATTTGCGTTTTGTATGGTTTAAATGTTTTCTTAGATTTTTTGGCATGCTCTTTGCCATTTAGCCCATGGAGATTTTATCAACATCAGTAGAAAAATCTGACTTCTGTATTCTTTGTAGCTTAAGAAAAATATAGTAGCAAGTAGTGCTCTAATTTTAGGGTGAAGATTTGTAGTATATCCACCACAATAAAGGATTCCTGAAAAAGATAACACACTAAAATAAACAGTCTAGGATGTTTTTAATTTTTTCCATTACTAGAAATTGGTTTGTAGACATTATGTCATGTTAGGGATAATCTTGACACTAACCTATTACTACTTTACATTTACAGAGAACTTAAGATTAATTTGTAAGAATGTGTTGTTTGCTTTAATCAAATAGACTCTTGGAGGGATTTTAGAGACATTTAGATTTTAGGAAAAATGAGACCTATTGAAGGATTCATTTTTTGAAGTCAGATAAGATGGCTTTTTACCTAATACATTCTCACATCTAACATTAGCTGTTACGAGCACTTGTTTACTTTCAAAATGGGTATCATTTAGAAAAATTCTTAACAAGACTTCACAGTAATTCTAAATGGGTAAAGTTAGCTCTCAGTTATAGCTCTTGCTGGTTGTTTGTTCCTTTAAAGGGGATCTATTTAACCTGAACCTCTATTTAAAAAAAAATTATCTTAGTCTCTTGTTATTACGATGAGAACAAGTCGTTGAGATACTAAACAGGGATAGGGAAAAGTATTTAGCGTCCTTTAGGTATAAGTAGAATGTGAGTCCAGTTTCGTTTACTTTTCAAATAGTTTTTAAATGGTTGAATGACAGAATTCTAAGGTATTAAGAGATTTACTTGTAGCTAATTTGGACAAACTGGAGACATACTGTAGCCATTTGAGGAGGTTTATATTAAGGAATAACAGAGTAATGTCTTATACAAGTGGCCCCCTCTTTGTGGTCAGTTACTTATCAAGTACTTGAACCTAAGTATATTGAGTTGAGATCCTTAAATTAAATGTAAATGAGATCAGTTAATAGCAGTTTGCAGGGTTTCCTACCTGAGACTGCTATGCTAAATCTCAAGTAGATCAATTAAAGGAACGCTGAGCTCCTATGGTTAGTTGGCAGCAATAATGACAAAAACTTTGTGGATCTATTATGTGCAGTAGCACTCAACCTTTGGTACTAATTATCTCTTAAATTCTTATGGCCCATATCTTAAAATTAGAAATTGCTACTGCTTATCCTCTTAGTAGATATTCAGGTAACCAGCACACAGACTTTAAAAGGTCAGGTTACTTGCCCAAAGCCATGCTGCATTTATATTGGGACTGGTTTCAAACATAAATGTGCGTTACTGGCACCTTCAATAATGATTGTCAAAGTGAGAGTAGCATACTTTGAAAAGAGCGAGTGCTATAGCATGATATAAATTACATCAGAAGTTTTGGAATTTCAGTACTCTTCTACATTTTAATAGATGTATTAGTAGTACCTATTATGTGGAATAGATGATATTAGTCATGAATGTTACAATCCCTGAAATCCCCGATTGTATGTTTATAGGTTATTTTGGAGCCTGATACCTGATTTTTTTTTTTAAACAAATAATCCACAGTAAAAAAGAAAAATAACTTAGTATGTTCATATTGTATGTGTATTATATGCTAGGTACTCTGCTAAATTGAACTAAATAATGACCAAGGCACAGTCCATCCTTATATGGACTGTATCATACTGTTTTTAATATTAACTCGTATTAGTCATTTATAACTAGCTCTTGCCAGATATTTTATCCTCTTCACAGAGATAGAGTGTTTTGATATTAAATAGTGATACTTTAAATTCAAAAAATTAAGACATATTGCTTTATATCTTTCACAATTCAAATAGAAATTGTAAAATTTTGGCAATTAGAAGGTTTTGCATTTGAACAATTTTTAGATCTGCATTTTTTTTCTTGTCCTAGAGTAGAATTATTTTCTTGCTCTATGCCTTTAAAAGTATTTTTTCTTTCATTTGGGCCAGGTGGGCAGAAAAAGAACTGAACATGATGAAGCTTTTCTTTGATAATTTGGTATATTATATTCAAGCTGTAAGAGAAGGAAGACAGAAACATGCACTGTAAGTACCTTAACTAGGTTAATTATGTTTAAGTGTTGATTGTCTTTCCTTCCAGTGTTTCTATTCCTTTTCTTTAATATAGTAAATAAATGTGATGACAACTTTAGTTGTAAAAATTTTAAGAGAAAGAAATGCTCTTTTAAGTTGGAGAATTTTATAAAGTTATTTTTATAATTTTTAACCTTAAGGAAATGTAGGTTATGTAACTTTTTGGGGTTGGTTAACTTTCACTGTTGAGTTCTGTTCAAAGTCATTGTTTTCAGGAATCAATTTTAGAAATCATCAATACCCTGTTTTACTCTGTTAAGGCATTGATTCTGAAATTTTGAAATATTTCATCATTTAGTGACTATGGATAAGAATTGGTAGAAATAGATTAGTGGTATAGCTGTGTTCAGTGCTTCTTGTAGGGAAAATTGGCTGTCTAGAGGGAAATATGTAAAATTCAGGTTTCTGTTTTTTAGTCAGTTGGTGGGACTGATGGGCCAGGTTGGGAAAATCCAGCTTACTGTGTATCAGCTAGCCTTAGTATTTATTGAGAAAATAATCCTGTAGACGACTTCTACATAGATGAATACTGAGCACACTAAGTGTTCAAAAAAGTGATAGACCTTTAAGGCATACTTCCTTCCAAAAATGAATTATTTTTCTCCACAAATCAGTTTTATCTCCAGATTTTACTATGTCCTTCAGAATCCCATCATCCTCTCAGTCACCTAAAACGTCGAGGCTTTTGGGCCTTTTTTTTTTTTTTTTTTGTCATTTCCAGACATGAATGATGATAAAAATACCAATGTTTATTGATGCTTACCATATGCCAGATACCATTTAACTTAAGTATTAACCTCAAGATGTACAACTCATTTGAGTTAGGCAGTTTCATTTTAAAAATGAGAATGTTTAAACTATGAGACGATAAATAACTTGCCCAAGGTCACACATTTTATAAATAGTGGAGCAGTCTGCTTTCTCTAATATTCTTGAGTTCTACATTATGCTGTTATCAGTCTCTAGTTATCTTAATGCTAAAATATATTCCTTGTTTTTTCACAATGACATTCCCACAGATGCTGTTGCAGTCCTATTATCCAAACTCTGTATCACTTTTCTTGACTCATTCTCTCCCATGCTCATTAATTTCTTATCCTTATTATATTAGGAGTTGTAATACAGTATTGGAGGAAAGCACTTGGGCTTGTGAATCATGTAGACCTGGATTTAGATTATGAATGTATTGTTTTGACCTTATTTTGATTACAGTTACCTCCCTAATAATCTCTAATTATTTACATTGTGAGTTTTTGAAAGAATTAAATGAAATAATTTAGTAAGTTGCACCTGGCACATAGATTGTCTACAAACTATAGTTACCTGGCTAATAAGAAACTACGGTACAAAACAGATAACAAAGTTGCCCTTTACCCCCATTTAGATTCTTCACTGAGTAAAAAGTAAATTCCATTTCTTCAGCCTAGTATTTTGGGCCCTCTAAGATCAAAGCTCAAGCAGCCTTTCCTGTTTTACTACTCAAATTTTTTTTAGGATCTCCTATCTTAAAAGCCTATCAAATTATTTCTGAACTATTACCTTAAATTTATCCTGTAGCTTTGTTTACATAGTTATCTCTACATAAGATGCATTTCTTTAAATCCTATTAAAATTCTAAGTGTTCTTTGTAGTAGTATGTATCTTCCTTTAATTCTTCTTGAAGCAGAGGTTGAAGATAATCATGGTTTCCTGAACCTGAGCATCTCCATATATCTAAAAACCACAAGATTGGCAAGAAGCAGAAATAAAACCACAGGACCTACATCTTGAGCATTTTTAGGAGATGAAATTCAAGCTACTTGTCCCTGGAAGTAAACACTAAGTTACAAAAGAGCTCTCACCACAGCTGGAAGCATGGGGGTTAATGAGCAAGGATGGGAGGCTTAAGAAAGGGGCATGGAAGACAAGACTTAGATGAATCATCCGCAGAAAGAATCTTCCGAGAAAGTCTGACATTAAATGCCAAAAAATAAACAGGTCTGAGTCTTGATTGTTCACAGCATTGGTTACAGGGAATTTGCTGACACTGTTAGTGGAATTAGAGGTGGAGCCTCATACAAGGGTTGTTTCTGTGGCGAAAAATAAATAGTGGAGTGGTGCTCTTTGGAGGTGAGTTTGAAACTGTCTTAGGGTACATAGTATCCTTTCAGTCCTCCAGTCTTACCTTGTTGCCTGGCATCTTAAGGAGAATGAAACCTTAGAACAGAGAGATGTCTGTCCTCTTGATAAAACTGCCTTGTTCCTTCAGGCTATAAAACAGAGTTGTGCATTTGCTACCCTTTGTTAAAGTATACTGATCTCTTGAGTTTGTGGCCCATTATTTTGCATTTGTTCCATAAGGATTTTAGTAGACAAAGTTCTCAGATTTTCACCTAGGACAAAAAGATTCTTGTGGTATGAGAGATAACACTTCATTTCCCAAATAGACATGTTAAATATTTCTTGAATCCAGTGGCCTCTAGAGAAAATCCCACTGTGTCAACATAGAGGCTACAAACAAAATTTTTTTTAAGACATAATTTGCCACTAAAATTTCATGCCTGTAGGAAGATTATTTTTGTCTTACATTTCCTGTAATGTCAGAAGCCATGGACAAATCCATGAGAATTTGCCATTATTGATGTTATCTTTGTTTTGCATTTCAAGAAATTTCCTGGCTAGTGATTTCAGCAGCCAGTGAGACCCTGACAGAGCAGAGGAGTCCTTTGAAGTGTGGAGCCAGTGGCTCTGCTGTGGAAACGGAAGAAGAGAGGACAAAGGGACTGAGTCCATGCCTTCTGGGGTTATGGGTCTGTTAGTCTGAGTTTCAAGTGCAGGAAGGAAGTATGCAGGAAATAAAAGCGCTTTGTACAGGACAAGATTTCATTCTCCCCTTATGTCTGTGACCAAGTCCTCCAGGCTCAGAGAAGTATAGTAGCTTACTTAAAATCACAGAACTGATGGGTGATAGAACTTGAATTTGAACCTGTACTCCAAGGCTGCTTCTACAGAATCAGTCCTTTTTAGTAAAAGGGTAAGAAGCTGTTAAGAGCTGATCTTGAATTTTACCTGGATGGCATTTTAGTCTGTGAGTTCCTTACTGTACTCCCTCCTCTGTGCCCCCAGCCGTCTTGCCACACATACTTTGACCTTCACAAAAGCTCCTGTGACAATAATGAAGTGAAAGTTCGTCTTTTCTTTGCCAATATTAATATGAGACAGTAAGGAGCATCAAAGTTATATCCAGCATACTTAATTTTTATAAAACCTTAACTTGAAACTTGAACAGCAAATCTAGTATAATTTTTGAAACCAGCTAATTTTAGGAAGCTTTTCAATTTTTATACTTACTTGAAGATAGAGGAAATTGAATTGAGGCTCTTTGACTCTCTGCAACCTGGGATATAGATCAGGGCTCAGACTGGCTGCTGCCTTTTGTTGGCAGTGTAATTTGGGCAGTTCATCCACAACTAGCCTTTGATTTGAAACATAGAGCTAAGAACTCATGATTGATTAAGCTACATTGATTGGGTGTTCAGGTGCTTGTGGGAATTAGAATGTTGTACTATCACAGACAAGTTCAGTATGTAGTTTGCAGGGTTGTTAAAGGAATCCTAAAATGCAGACCTGATCATGGGTCCCCTCTCCCCTCAACACCCTTTAGTGATCTCCTTTTTCATCCAGAATAATGCCAAATTCTTCTGTTTGACATTTCAGGCTGGGCACAGTCTGGACCCTATATAGCTCTTTCAGATGCATCTCCTACCCTTCCTCCCTGAGAGAACAACACTTGATTCTTGAAATGCTGTTCCTTTGGACCTGCTTACAAATTGAATTCCCAGAGAACTTTGTGAAATCACCTACTTAATAAGCCTCCAACTCTTACCATTGATTTTGTGCACATGGATTATCATTAATTAGATTTGAAGTAACATTAAAAAATGCCAGTTTTGTATTAGCTGTATTGTTTATGAACTAGATGTATGGGATGATATTTCATTAGCATTTCTTGTTTATGGAATATAGTATTATCACTGATGGGACAGTGATAATGAAACATGCATTTTTTGGATAGAAGTGCAGTTTATTTATTCTAACCTATGTGCATATTGCATAAGTTCAAAATGACATGTTTCTTTTGTTCCACTGTTGAGTTCTTACGTACTTTCTCATCTAATTTAAAAGTATGTTTTCTGATTGTTTGCAGATTTTTATAATTTATTAAGTAACATAAATCTCAAACATACCATTTGGCTTTATGACCTTTTTTTTGTATAACCAAAGTTATATACAGTTGGCCCTTGAACAACACGGGTTTTAACTGCATGGGTCCACTTACATGTGACTTTTCTTGATAAATACAGTACAGTACTATAAGTGTATTTTCTTTTACAATTTTCACAGTAACATTTTCTTTTTTCTAGCATATTTTAATTATAAAAATATAGTCTATAATATGTATACAAAACACGTCATGATCAACTGTGTATGTTATCAGTTAGGCTTCTGGTCATTAGTAAGCTATTAGTACCTAAGTTTTGGGGGAGTCAAAAGTTCTACACAGATTCTCACCTGCACGGGGTTTGGTACCCCTAAACCCCATGTTGTTCGAGGATCAATTGTAATTAAAATATTTAATAATTATATACTAAAGTAGAATTTTACTTTGGTATAATTTAAGATTAGGCCCATTAAATCTTTAAAAATAATTAAGAAGTAGGCTCTTTCAGTTAATTATTTTAATGACTTTTTAAATATAGGTACAGCCATAGTGCCGAAGTTCAAGTTCGACTTCAGTTCTTGACTTGTGTGTTTTCAACTCTGGGATCACCTGATCATTTCAGTAAGCTTTTTAATCAGTCTTTTAATCAGTATTTTAATCAGTTTTTAGGTCTGGATTGACTCTTAGAAGAGTCCAGTTAAATGTGCTCATGCCTTTAGATTTCTGTAGTGACTATTTAATATTTAATTCATACTTTCAATGCCGAATGTCCTCAGTATGTATGGCAGTATGAGCGTGACCCTGACGTATTTCTGCTTCAGCCTCTGAAAATGCCAGTTTCTCAGTGGATAAACAGCTCATTTCAAGAACAAGATATTTGGGGTAGAAGATACCATGTTTAGGGGTGACTGTATTTTTTATTTCTTTTAGTTACAGAATTCTTCTATCACTCCATTTGGAAACAGCCACTGTCTACTTATTATTGTTAGGGCTAGTCTTAGTCTCAACCCAAAATTGCTTGGCTTCACAGGTGATAAAGATATTTAGAGTCCCTCGTTTTATTTACATCAATCTAAAATTCAGTTTCATTAATAACTAACCTTAAAAAAACTGATCTGGTATATTCAGGGTGTGGACCATATCTAAACCCACATCTAGGTGTATTTGAGAGGAGGAAGCTTGATTTCCTTTTGGCCAGAGCTGCTTTTCTCTTACGGGACACATATTGTTATTTTTCACTCCACACTTTTTCTGTGTGTCCTTGTCAACAAACTTTGTTTTAGGACATTCTCTTTCTTTAGCTGTGTTTGATATAGTCAGAATTATAAGTGTCTTGCTAGCCTGAGAGGTGTCATCACGGCTCTCTTAAGTCCATGTCTGTGCTTGAGATACACCATTTACTCATTTGCCTGTTTAATTTCTTCAAGTTAAGCTCTTTGTAATAAATGCCACTAAAGTGATTCCGAAAGATTTAAAAATGAGACACTGGTTTTTGATAGGAAACTTCTGTTTCATGTTATTAGGTCTTTTATCACCCCCATTATCACTGATAATATACAAGAAGTAAATAATTTAAAATACATAAAACCAGTCTTACACATGGAGAAGTCAACCTAAGACAGGTATTGTCAGCATAAATAATTCCACACGACTATGAAGTTTTATGTTTCTTTAAGATTCTCATTGGAAACTGTTAACCACTCTTCCCAATATTTGAATAATTTTTCATTATTTTGAGTAATGAATATTTTTGAATATTCATATATCAAATAATAATGAATATTTTTGAATTCAAGTATTTTGAATAATGAATAATTTTGCTGTTCCCATTCCAGGGAGCTCAGTATAGATTCTTATTGTATAGGCATATAATAGCTACTGTTCAGAGAAAAATCAAACTAAGAACTTCACGTCTCCCACATCATAATTGTTCTTTTCTTCCTGGCACAATTCCTGTTAGGTATAATATAGTTACCTCAAAGTTATATTAAATGTGGATTGGTGATTCAGTCATTTATGAATACACTTATTTTATCATATAGTTTACTATAATTAACCTGGATACTGATTTTTTTCTTGTTGTGTTTTGTTTTTACAGCTCTCAATTTTCTTCTCTCTTTTCTTAATTATTGAATGTATTTAAATTAGAATATGCTGTAAAGATTGTTTCCGGTTCATTCATTAGTTCGTTCTTTCTTTTTCTTAATATTGGCTCCCAAGGGTATAAATTCTTCAACTTGTATGGTTATGTGAGAAATTGATAGGGTACTTATTTTGTGATCAAATTCTGTAGACTGATATTGCTACTAGGTAAATATTTTCTGAGGTGTTTTTTTTCTATTCTGGATCTCTCGTACCTTTCCCAGGAAAGAGGTTTCTTATGATTGTATCATATTTTCCCATCCCTTTCTGATTCTGGGAAACAACCTACACTTTGGAACCCTTCAATGATACACTTCAAAAAATTCTTATGATGCTTTTATTTTGCCCTTTTTGGATTTTCTTCTTTATCCATATTCAGATTTGTGATTGCCTGTATTGCCTTCCCTTAGTTCTGAGCAGTTCTTTTGCCTTTTTTCTGCCAGACTTTGGAATCATTTAATACTTGGGTCAAAGTACTATACAGATTTCATCTCATTATATTGGCTTCCCAGCTAATTGAATATCCTGATGTGTTGCTGTTTCCTCTTTTAGGCAGTCAATTACTTTTTGCTTTATTCATCATACAGATCCTTCCCCCACCCCTGTAGTTTCCAAAAATAATGCTTACTGGCATTTATTCTTTTTCTTCAGTGTGCATAGAATGATCTTTGAACATGATGTGCATGTACTCCGTTAACCCTTAACTAAACCTTAGAACTGACTTCTCAACTTTTGGGATTACCCTACCCTATTAATCATTTTTATTGTAATCCAGTGTAATGAGAGTGATTTTCCAGACCAAATGGCTCTTGTAGGATACTATATAAGTTGTGTGTTTTTAGATGATTTATATATGGATTATGTATAAGTACATTTTGCATTTTGAAAGCATAAATTATGTGAAATCTCTTATAACACAATTTTTATAAAATACCTCCTTTATATTTCTGCATATATTGGCACTCCTAGTACATTGAATTAAGACCAAAACATTGCATGTACCATGATTCAAAATTTGTAATTTTTATCTAGGGTTAAGTTTAGAGCAAGTCGACATTTTATGGCATTGTTTAGTAGAAGATGCTGAGTGTTATGATGATGCACTCCATTGGTTTTTAAATCAAGTTCGAAGTAAAGATCAACATGCTATGGGAATGGAAACCTACAAACATCTTTTCCTGGAGAAGGTAATTTTATTTCTTGACAGTTTTACCATTCCTATTGTTTTCCTATATTTCCTTGTTATCTCTTGAATTTAAAACTCTATAATGTTAGTTTTTTCCTCTTTTGACATAGATTCGCCTGGGTGGCTCAGTGGGTTAAAGCCTCTGCCTTCGGCTCGGGTCGTGATCCCGGGGTCCTGGGATCGAGCCCCACATGGGGCTCTACGCTCGGCGGGGAGCCTGCTTCCTCCTGTCTCTCTGCCTGCTTGTGATCTCTCTCTCTGTCAAACGAATGAATTTAAAAAAAAAAAAAAAAAAAAAGATTTGTAAAATAGACAAATGTACTATTTTTAGCAGTCTTTATATAATTTTGTTCTATAGGTTTTACTTTGATTTTTTTCCTCTGCTGTGTTTTTATTGATATGAATATGAGTGAGAGCTATGTTCTGTGACTCTTAATTAGATGGCTGTGGTTTTAGCCAGTCCTATGGCAGAAATAAACCAATCTCCCAATTGTATTCCAAAAAGTCCTTTATAGGAAGCACCATCATGTCTTGTAATTAAAGATATTGTTCTATCCAGTTTTTGTTCTTTATCAGATGCCCCAGTTGGTTCAGGTAATAATTTTCCATTTGGATTTTGAAACTTGACAATATTAAAGCAATAGACTTTTTATTTCATACTTATTTTTGAGATTATGTACAGTCTTTGCAAACCAGTATTATCTCTGTGGTAGAATTAAATATATATGAATGAGTTTTGGTACATATATACTAAATCACTTAATAGATCTACTACAAAGCTACAGATAAACCCTCAAGGATCTTAATTCAAGCCCTAACTTAGACACAAACTGTACATACAGCTACACATCTTTTAAATGTATATGAGATTAGATATACAATAAATGATAAAACTTTTTATTTATATCTTCTGATTTATCTATGTATATATTGAAAACTGAAATAGATATTAGATTTCAATTATGACCTGAATAAAATTTTTCATTAAATTATTATCTATTTTTATTTTAAAATCATCACCAAAATATCGAGCTGATAACATTTTCTTCTGCAGTGGGTTACAATAAAATTACGTTTGTTAAATTTGTTAATCTAAATTTGATAAAGTAAAATATATTAATTATCACACTAAACTAGTTAAAAAAAATTTTTTTTTTAAGATGCCCCAGCTAAAACCTGAAACGATTAGCATGACTGGCTTAAACCTGTTTCAGCATCTCTGTAACTTGGCTCGATTGGCGACCAGTGCCTATGATGGCGGTTCAAACTCTGAGGTATGGATTCAGACTTGGCATTTTATTAGATCAGCTTAAGGGATTTTTCTTTTCTTCTTCAAATTAGATTACTGAATTATTTAGTCTGCCAGCCATTGAATTTATTAATTATGAAGACTGTTATTCTTAGAGTTTAAAAAGCTTTATCTTTTGATTTTAAAAGTTGTACAAAGTAAATTTGGGACTTTTTTTTTTCCTTTTTGATTACCAATTGTAACCTTGGTTGTCTGTAATGAAAACTTACTACACATTCTTTGATGCAGAAGAGGCCACCTGAATGTTCTTAAAAGTATTGTAGAAGCTCCTAGCTAATACAGTCAAGTAGTTTTGTCCACCAGGAGGTTGATTTGTCTAAAATCTGATTATTATGGCATTTGTGTGACCAAGCTTTAACTTGCTCTTGGACAGCACCAGAGTTCCAGAATAGAATCTACCTTAAATCATCTCTGACCTTGAGCCATGTCCATTCACTAACTGAAGACTCACAAATTGCTAGTTTTATTTCTGGCTTACTATTCCGTTTGCCTCAATGGGTGGCTGCTGGATTTTCTTTGAAGGCCTTATTTATTAGACTCACCCAGCACAGACTGTGATTTGAAAGTCTTCCTCATTGGACATTCCAGTTTATTAATGTTAGCTTTGATTTGGATAATATCTTCTCACATTTTTCATTAATTTTCTTTATAAGTTGGAGTTGTTTATAGAGAGATGGGGAAAACTGGTTTTAGCCTTTGTAGTAAAGAATAATTTTAATTGGATTTAGAATGCTTTCATAATATCTTCCTACCTTTTTTCCTTGTTTGAATAGTGTTTTATATTTTTTTAATATCGTGGTCTTTTTGATAAATTTCAAGGTAATTTCAGACAGATCTGTTTTACCTAAGAAGTATTCCTACTCTAATTTTGATGTAATACTGCTTTTTAAGTGGATGATATGAACTCAAAGGCTATTAGAAGAATACCTTGCTTCAGCCTGCCCAGCTTTTGAGAACTTTGACTCCACTTTTTCTGTGGTTTTCAGTGAACACATTCTCTTTGTCATAGCATAGTTAACATCATAAATTTAAGTAATAACTTGGGTTAGCATATTTAAAAATTTTTCTGTGAATATCTGAAAGCAGAGGGTTTTTATCAGAGTAATTTGGATGAAAGCATTGAAGCTTTTTTCTGCTAATAATTTTGTGTATGTTATTTTTATTAACTTGTAGTGTGTTTTGGGGATTTGAGTTTTTCCCACTATGTAGTTACAGCTTTTGGTTCAACATTACACATATGCACACACACACACACACACACACAGTTAGCTGCTTTATAAATTTTTTTTTAGAACCAGTACATTGTGTATTACAGTAGTTGAGGAAATTTTCAAGGCTTTTATCATTTTGTTATTTAATTTAATAGGAATTGCCTTTTAAATGCTTTATAGGATATTAAAAGTCTTTGATATTGTATGGCTTTGAAACTTGAAACTACTTCAGTCTTCTAATTGTTTATATTGTTGACAATAAGATTTATAGAGATCATATTTTCTTTCTTAGCTTTGTGGTATGGACCAATTTTGGGGCATTGCTTTAAGAGCACAATCTGGTGATGTCAGTCGAGCAGCTATTCAGTATATTAACTCCTATTATATTAATGGTGAGTGATTTAAAATACTGTCTGATAATTTCTTACGTGAGGATTTTTGTTTAGATACAATTCATTTTTCTTTTTAACATAGCCAAACAATAAAGATTGATATACTGTCTAAACATCTGATTTTCAGGTAAAACGGGTTTGGAGAAGGAGCAAGAATTTATTAGTAAGTGTATGGAGAGTCTCATGATAGCTTCTAGCAGTCTGGAACAGGAATCACACTCAAGTCTCACTGTTATAGAAAGAGGACTCCTTATGCTGAAGACGCATCTGGAAGCATTTAGGAGAAGGTAATTGTTTTATACTACATTATTACAGTGAATGTCAGGCGTTGTTTTGTTTTTGCTTTTGTTTTCCTCCCATTGCTGACATGTACAAAAGTATTCCTAAAGTAAAGGTTTTGTTGGGGCAGGTAGAAAGCTTAACTTATCACAAGTGAAGGGTTAGTAATAGAAGTACTTTTATTCATACTATGTATCATTTTGCCAAGAAGGCAACATAGGTTCCCAGTAAATATTGTGGAACTTTAAGAATTCTTAAAAAACGCTGAGGAGATATGCATGAGTAAGACTCTCTAGACAGAATTCCAACTCGAAGAAAGTATTACAACTGAAAGGCAGAACACCACCACCAAAAAAAGTTTCACTAAAACCCTCACCAAGAACATCAGATAATCTCTCATAGTTGAATCAAGTTGAGTCATTTGTTTCATTTGCTGTTTTTTTTTCTTCCTGGACTAGGAGACAGTATTTTAATTTTGAATTTCCATTTACCATGGAAACATGATCAAAAAATTCTGTTAATGAATATCTGTATAATTAATTTAGACATACCCTGTGTAATACAGAAATAAAGCAAATTAACATTTATGAATATATCGACTGAAATGAAAGGTGAGTAGATAGTTTTAATTAAGAAATTCTGTTTGTTAAAAATCATGACTAAATGTAAAAATACAACGAACTGTGTTGGCAAAAATTGTTAAAATTAATCTTTCAACTTCAGAGCTTAGTTTGATGAGTCATATAATCGATATTTTTGAGATTCTTTTTAAATTAACAGGAAATAATAAAAAGATGTTCTACACATTCCTTATAAATAACATGGCTTCATGATTTTAATATATTTAGGCATTGCAAAATTCTTTATTTTGATTATGATTGCAACTTATGGGATTAAACTTAAATAATACCTTGTGTTTTTAAAGAATGTGTAAGGGAACTCTATATAGAGTTTTTGGAATAGACATCACACTGCCTCATTACTTTACCACTCTAAAAAGTAAAAAAAAAAAGCAAATGTGGTGATGTGTCTTATTCAAATTAATAAAAATAAATACTATTTGTAAAATTCAGATATTAAGGGTAATACTGCAAAAAATGAAAGTCATCATAATCTGTCACCTCTTCTTCTTAGAGATACTGTTAATGAGATGATACAAATTTTTCCAAAATTTTCTTTTTTGCTTCAGAGTCTACAGAGAACAAACCGGAAAGGGCCTGTTGGTTTAAACCCTTAGTTCTCACACAGTGTTACTTGTGTTTTTAATATATGCTTTTATTTTAAAAGTCTTTAAAAATAAATTAAGTTTCCTATGTTCAATGGTACTGCTTATAAGTTGAATGAATTTCAGTTAAAAAATCCCTTCCCAGATGTACAATTTTTTTTCTAACTCATGGAAAATGATTGTGTAATATCCTTTGCTAGAAATCTTTTATACTTGTTCATGTTTTACTCTAAAAGTTAATGTTGGTGTTAAGTAACTTATATAAATACTTACTATTTTGGTGGCAGGTAGAGAAACTAGAAAACAAAATTGAATATTCAAAACACTAAGAGCTAGTTTAAAATGTCAGTGATCTTCATGCACACCTTTATGTGGTATCACTGTACAATTTCAAGTGCTTAATGTGCTTAATTCTAATTTAAAATTGTCTAACATTTATAGAATGAAAATATAAAGTACTTATTTTGTTTGTGTGTTCCTTATATTAAGAGAGTAAATAAAACTGTCTTTTAAAACTTTTTTTTAAAGAGGAAAGGTTATCATTTAAAGAGTAGTTCTCAGCCAGAGTGATTTTGTTGGCCAGGGGGCAGTAGGTAATTTGTGGAGACACTTTTGATTACCACAGCTTAAGGGAAAACAGGGTACTATTGGAATATAGTAGATAGTGACCAAGGATGCTCTGAACACCGTTTGCACAAGACTGCATGCCCCTGCCCACAACTAAGAATTATCTGTTGTCTTAAAAGATTAGGATTACTTGTTTGCTCAGCTGTGAAAGCTGGACATTGGATTGCTTCTAGGATATCAAGTCCATTTATTTCCTTACTTTTCATCCTTCTAGAATTGCTGACTAGTTTTTGACATTGATAATTCTTTTCTTAACGAAATTCAGGTATCCTGGATCCTGTCTTCAAACAACTGAAAATCAGTTAGAAAACTGACAGTATTTAGTGAGTGACCTTGCTAGATGCCTTTCTCCCTTAAGATTAGTCTTTGTGGTTTATTTTATAATTTTAGCAGTCATGGAATCAGCTCTCAAATTCTGTTAGGCATATATGTACTAGGATACATTTCTGTCTCTGAAAAATGTTCCTAATAACCTTTTTTTCTCCTGTGAGTGTAGGAATGAGAACTTATATTTCACTTCCTGGATTAGTTTGTTTCTTTTGAATTCTCCTGCTTCACTACTTCCCACTCTCCCCCTTAAAAAAAAAAAAAAAAAAAAAAAAAAAAGATAATTTTCTTTTTTTTTTAAATAATGTTCTTAATGAGAAATTTTTTCCTCAGTAATTTTTCTAGTAAACTATCTTTTAATGAACTCTTAGCTGTATTTACGCATTTAAGTTGTTGCAGTATGATGAATCTAAGCTTAATGCTGTAGAGTAAATTGGAATGTGCTAGAAACTTTTGTGGGCTTTTTCATTTTGTAAAATGTTAAAAACGTCTGTAAAATTAAGGTGGTTTAAAATGATATTCTTCCTGTGTGTGGTTTTCTGTGTTTTAGGTTTGCGTACCATCTCAGACAGTGGCAAATTGAAGGCACTGGTATTAGTAGTCATTTGAAAGCACTGAGTGACAAACAGTCCCTGCCGCTACGGGTTGTATGCCAACCAGCTGGACTTCCTGACAAGGTAGTTATATAATTTTAGTTTTTAAATCGATAACATTTCCCAGTTCAAGTATCTGTTCTTGTTATATTTTTAAATTGGTTGCATCTCATATTTCAGATGACTATTGAAATGTATCCTAGTGACCAGGTAGCAGATCTTAGGGCTGAAGTAACTCATTGGTATGAAAATTTACAGAAAGAACAAATAAATCAACAAGCTCAGCTTCAGGAGTTTGGTCAAAGCAGCCGAAAGGGAGAGTTTCCTGGTAAGTCCAACATTTTAAATTTTCATAATTACTAGATTCTATTATATATCAACTTAGAACCTTTGCTTCTTTTAAGAGTATCAGGCATATTCATGGCTCCTCTCCTTTTGGTAGGGTGCCATTGATTCACAGAAGAGTTAAGAATTCCTACAGATGTTACTTGCAAATTTTTTTTCTCATTTTTCTCAAAAAAATTTTACTTTTGAGGTTATTTGGTAAGCAGTTTGGGAATTACAAGTTTAATTTTCCATGTACTACTTAAGTACCCAGTTTTACCCAATAAAATTTTTTGGTCATTTTGGTATATTTTCTTTTATTCCCCAGAGCATATGAAAATAATACACCCTTAAATCCTACCTGTGGGGGGCGCCTGGGTGGCTCAGTGGGTTAAAGCCTCTGCCTTCGGCTCAGATCATGATCCCAGAGTCCTGGGATGGAGCCCTGCATCAGGCTCTCTGCTCAGCAGGGAACCTGCTTCCTCCTCTCTCTCTTTGTGTGCCTCTCCACCTACTTGAGATCTCTGCCTGTCAGATAAATAAATAAAATCTTTAAAAAAAAATCCTACCTGTGGTATCTCCCCTTCCCTTCAAAAGAGTATCATATTAAGAAATTTTTCATATAGGTCCAAAAAGTATATTTGATACCTCCATTACTGTAACCACTAGAGCATTTTTAGTGTCTTTCCATAGCACATAAAGTGTGAGCTAATCAGAGGAACAACCATGAAAGCTGTTAAAATTTCAGACCTTTAAATTTTAAGTAAAATGTAACAGGCTGTATGTATATTTAGAAAAAAAAAAAAATCTTAAAATTTAAAAGCTTCTTTTTAGAATTTTTAATTTGCCTATGTGCACTGATAATTCTTTGGCATCTTCTTAAGTATCAGATCTTAAGTATTTTTTCTTGAATAATTAATAAATATTCTTGGTACAATAGAATAGGTGTTGAAAAGTTTCCCTACCCCTATCTCTAAACCACCTTTTTCCCTTTTCCTGATATGTATGTTGTTGTTAGTTTCTTACATATCCATCAAGAGATACCAAGATGTAATATAAGAATTATTCATGTACGTAAAACATAAATGGTAGCATTCCATTTATAGTGTGTATAGGAAGTTGCTTTATTCTTTTTTTTTTTTAATATTTTATTTATTTATTTGACAGAGAGGTCACAAGTAGGCAGAGAGGCAGGCAGAGAGAGAGGGAGAAACAGGTTCCTCACTGAGCAGAGAGCCCGATGCAGGGCTCGATCCCAGGACCCTGAGATCATGACCCGAGCCGAAGGCAGAGACTTAAACCACTGAGCCACCCAGGCGCCCCGCTTTATTCTTTTTAAATACACATATTCTGTAACGTGGTACCATGATGTTTTTTACTTATCCTCTATTAATGGGCATTTGTTTACTATTTATGAACAGTGCACAGAGAATATCCCTACACATATATCATCTAATACGTGTTGGCTAAATACCTAGTTATGGAATTTTCTGGTCAAAAGGTGTCTTATGTTGAAATATACATAGAGAAGAGAATATGAAGTGAGTAATAATACGATGAAAACTGTCCATGTACATACCATCCTAATGAAGAACTAGAACATTTTTAGAAGCTACTTGTGTATTCCTCTTTAATATCCTCTTTTCCACTTCCCTCTAACACAGTCTTGATTTTTTAGTTTATCATTTTTGTGTGATTTGTGTATATGTGCGTGTTCTTTATACCTTGGGTATATATATTCCTAAAATATGTTATTTAGTTGTGTGAAACAGATAAGCCTAAATTTGATAGATTAAGGGGGAGAACAGTCTTCTTCTTCCTAATGTGCTAAAATTTTGTAATACCTGCTCTTGAGTATTTGGCCTGTTCAACAATTGTGATGGGTACCTTACGATATAGGTTGGCACCTCTTAGTTTGGCAACTTGTATCTTTAAGTTTGAGGATATTTTCTTGAATTAGTTTATTGATTTCTTGTCTGCTGTTTAATAATTTCTTTCATTATCTACATGTTTTATCTCTTGGACTGTTCCAGATTTACTTATTTTTCTCATGTTTCATTTCTTTGGCTTTAAACTTCCTGAGAGATGTTTTCACCTTTATTTTGCATTTTTTCTTTTGAGTTTTCGCTATCATGCTTTTAGTATCTAACATCTCTTTGTTCTCTGAGTGTTCCTATTTTCAGGGTTCAAATATCTTTGAGGCCATTGGTATTTTTTTTTAATTGTTGAATCTTTTAAAATTCAGCCTCATGGTTCCTGCATTCTAAGTAGAATGTTTAGCAAATTATATGATTATTCTTTATTAGTTAAATCTCACCTTTTCTTTCTTCTACCATGTATTTACCATTTTGGCATTCTTCATTGCCAAGTATAGATCAAAATTTCCATTTGTTTTTTCTCTCTTTTTTTTTTTTCTCTTTCTAAGGAACTTCTTTTAAGAATGTTTGTATTTCATGTCTTTCAGTGATGTATTTTCTCAAGCTTTTGTTGGAGAAAAGAGTTTATCTTACCTTCTATTTTGAAGGATATTTTCCCTGAACATAGAATTGTAGGTCAAGGATTGTTTTCTTTTCAGGACTTAGTAAATAGTTAAACCCGTTGTTGCTTGGTTTACAGAGTTTCTGATTAAAAGTGGTTTTTTTTTTTCCTTTCATCTTTTGTATATACACTGTGCTTTTTTTTTTTTTTTTTAAGATTTTATTTATTTTAGTGAGGGCTAGAAGTCACATACATGTGGAGGGGGAGGGAGAAGAAGAGGGAAGGAATCCCAAGTGGACTCAATGTTGAGCTTGAGCTTGGAGCAGACTCAGGGCTTCACTGCAGGATTCTGAGATCACAACCTGATCCAAAATCAAGAGCCTGACACTCCTCCAACTGAACCACACAGGTGAACCCGCCCCCCTTTTTGGGGTTTGTTGAGAGATTCTTAAGTAGACTCTGTGCCCAGCAGGGAGCCAGATGGCGGGCTCAGTCTCAGAACCCTGAGATAATGACTTGACCTGAAATCAAGTGTTGGACACTTGACTGAGTCACTAGGTGCCCCCGCACTGTGTTTGAAGTTTTTTGTTTTGGGTTTTAAATTTTTTTAAAGTAAGCTCTACTGCCAATGTGGTGCTTGAATCCTCTACCAACTGGGCCAGTCAGGTGCCCCAAGAATTGTTGTTGTTGTTGTTGTTGCATTGGTTTTCAGCAGTTTGATTGTAATGTGCCTTGTTGTGTTTTGTGTAAATGCACTTTGGGTAAGTTCAGCTTCTTGGGTCTTTGTGTTTATATTTTTCACGTTAGATAAAGGTTAGCAATTTTTTTTTTCAAAAAAAATTTTTTTTCTTTTCCCTTTGACCTAATTTCTAGGCCCCTACATTAGTGTATCCTAGACTTTTTGTTAATGTCTCACAGATCATGGAGCTGCTTTTATTTTCCTCTTCTCCTTTCCCTCTCTTTTTACCTTTGTCCCCCACCCCCCACCCCCCCTGTCAGGTGTTGGTTTTCTTCCTATGTTCAACCAGGATAAATATAGATTGTAAGCCTGTGTCTGGATTGAGATTTATCTTTTTGGGGGTCTGACTAGTTGCCACAAGTTCATTTGCTGTTCAGCTTGCAAACTTGGTTGGTATTGTCTTCTTGATTTTTTTCCCCCGGTCTAAAATTATTGAAATTTTGAAATTTTACTTTACTGGAATTTCAGAGGGTAAAATGTAGATGTGTTAATATACCATTGTAACCTAAGAGTTTTTCCAGATTTCTTGTTACTTTTTCTTGTTTTAAAACATATACTACATTAAGATTTGAAGTATTTAAAAGGTAGTTACTCTTTCTAGAACTCTTAAGGAATAAGCAGTTTGGTTTTTTTTTCTTTGTTTTCTTTTCCTTTTCTTGGGCAGGAAAGCAAGGTTTATTTTGAGCAATAGCAAAGTGATAGTACAAAGCTCCCAGGAGGGAGGGGACCTGAGAGAGTTGCCCTGATATGATGGAAAAGATGCTTTCAAAAGTGGCAAAAGATAGAAAACTGTTAAGTTAATTGTAAAAGCCAACTCAACCATTATAATAAAAAATTGATGTGTAATACAATGTATAGGCCTGTCTGACATCAAGTAGAATCCAAAAGCCTAAATAAAGTACTAGCCATCTTAGTTCTCTTTTGGAACAAAGTTATACATGGTTAGAGTATCTGATGCACTTGGAACAAAGCCAAGTATAAATTATCTTAGCACTTCATCATAGCTAAGGATGTTTTTATTTCAATATTTTGAAAAAGATGAGCAGTCATGGATTGTATTATTATCTTGATAAGGTGGAAACATCATTTTAATAAAAGTCTGCTGAAGTATTGTAAGTTTAACGTAGAGTTTCTGTTGAAATATATAAATGAACACTTAACTACATATATCTACTTAGCATGTCTCTACAAATATTGTAGAGATACTGTGTTTATATATTCTATCAAAATCATAATGGAATTTTCATTTTAAACTTGATGAAATTATTCTAAATCATAAACTGTGTGGATAAACTAAGCAATATCGAAAGTGCTGAGAGGAAAACCCAAAAGCGTAATAGAAAAATGAATTTCAGTACTAGCTTTAAAAATACTTAAAAATTATGGGGTGCCTGGGTGGCCAGTGGGTTAAGCATCTGCCCTTGGCTCAGGTCATGATCCCAGCTCGCTGGGATCGAGCCCCTCAGCGGGGAGCCTGATTCTTCCTCACCCCACTGCTCATGCTCTCTCTCAGATAAAAAAATAAAATCTTATTATAAAATATTTTAAAATTAGAGTAACAGTTTTGATGAAGAATTGTATCATTATGGAAAAGTAGTAGCCTTATTCATTTCTAAGGAGCTATGTAGTGTCTGTGCAGTGGAATATTTCCAGATGAACTTAATAAAATTCAACAATCTTAAGGTTTAAATTATTCATTAGGTATTTCATCATTTTGTTTAATCTTCTACTCTTATCAAGCATTTCCTGTTTAAAAAAATTTTCATGGATTAAACAATAAATTCGAATGCCTGTTATGTTCTAGTGCTGGAACCACATCTCTGAATGTAATAAAATGTCTGCCTTTATAGAACTGGATTTTATTTTTTGCTTTTGTTTTGTTTGTTTTTTATTTTGTGGTAAGACCAATAAATATGTAATGTCAGATGCTCGTAAGTGCTTTAAAGAAGGATAAAGCAGAATAAGGGATTAATGTAGTGAAGTGAGGCTCTTTAGATTGAATGGTTAGGAGGAAGGCTCACATAATGTAACCATATATTTGTGTCAACACATAAATTAGCTTTTATAAAAATGTTCACTTAACGTTTTCTCCTATTTTTAAGGAGGACTTATGGGACCTGTTAGGATGATTTCATCTGGACATGAGTTAACAACGGATTATGATGAAAAAGCACTTCATGAGCTTGGTTTTAAAGATATGCAGGTACATACAAATGTGGTTTGAGTTTAAATGATCTATTGACTATTATATTCAGCAGTTGAATTATTGAAGGTATCCTTCAAAAGCAGTTATTATTGCTTTTGTTTTAAGCGTATGTTAAGTTTGTGTGTGAAGTTATTTTATACTTCTGAGATTTAGTAAACCAAAACTTGATATGTCTAATTATGTGTTGTTGTTGTTTTCCCCCTTTGCTATTGTTTTTGTAGATGGTATTTGTATCTTTGGGTGCACCAAGGAGAGAACGGAAAGGGGAAGGTGTTCAGCTGCCAGCATCTTGCCTACCACCTCCTCAGAAGGAGAACATTCCAATGCTTTTGCTTTTACAAGAGCCTCATTTAACTACTCTTTTTGATTTATTAGAAATGCTTGCATCATTTAAACCACCCTCAGGAAAAGTGGCAGTGGAAGATAGTGAGGTGACTTTATCATTTCATTTTTATAGTGTTTTATTTGTCTTTCAAGTGGAAAATAATTTTCTCAGTAATGTCTTTTAAGATTTTATTACAGAGAGCATGTGTGCATGTGCAGGGGGAGGTCCGGAGAGAGAGGGAGAGAATCTCAAGCAGACTCTCCACTGAGCGTGGAGCCCATCAGAGGGCTCAGTCTCACGACCCTGAGATCTTGACCCAAGTGGAATCAAGAGTCAGACACTTAACTGACTGAGCCACCGAGGTGCCTCATTCTCAGTAATCTCTTAAGAACAATAAAATACAGGGACCCATTTATTCATTCAGTAGGTATTTAAGTGCCTATTATGATATGGTTACACTCTTTCAAGTATGGTTTTATAAGGATCAAAGTAGGCACAGTTTCAGCCTTCAGTCCAGTAGGGAAGACAAATAATTGATATGCCTGGCAGACAGTTTCAGGTAAACTAACAGCTAAATTTTAGATAGAGGTAGCTGCTAAGACTAACATTATTAGGGAGTAGTGATAAGAAACTCATTTATATATTATTTGGTCAGGGAAGTTTTCTCTGAGGGAAACCATATGTGATCTGAGCTAGAAAGATGAAAAGGAGCCAGCAAAATAAGGAGAATTGAGGGATCATCTGCACACAATAATCTCATTCCTGAAGCCCTTCATATAAGGAATCAGGCAGGTCTAGGAGTTGTTGGAGAGCTAATAATGAGTGGAATGTGGAGAGTGGTGGGAGAGGAACAAGATTGGAAAGGTGAGTAGAACCAAACTGGCTATGGCAGCTTGCTTCCATTTTACTCATAGTAAGGTGAACAGCAGTAAACTGTTCTACGCAGAGGAAGGAGCACATGTTCTGATTCTGGTTTTCAAGGTAATAGATTTATTTAGCAAGAATAGAAAAAGCAGTGAGACTCCTAATGCACTAATCCAAGGAAGACTTCACGGTGTCCTGGAATAGAATGACGGGAATGGACAAATAAAGTTGATTTAATTGGATTTCATTAAGAGTGGGATAGACTCATGTTCAGGAACAAGAAAAACTGGAGATTGTGTCCAGGATTGTCTTGAGCAACTGGGTAGATTCCATTTGAGATGAAGAATGGATGTTTGTGGGATATCAAGTGGAGATGTCAAGGAAGTAGTTGGATAAATGAGTTTGGAGCTCAGAGCATGGGCTTGGTCTGGAGAAATAAGATATGGGTAATCACTATAAAGATAGTATTTGAACTCTAGAGAGTATATGAGATCACCTAAAGGATTCAGTATTAGTCTGCTGACTTTGTTTTTTTAAATGCCTTTAAATGGACTTATCCTAAGATGATGTTCATTGATGTGTTTCATGCTATGAATTATTTTGAGATTGAGTGACATTCAGTGCTGTTTTTTCTACTCTTCTGCTTTCTACTATTCTTTAATCAGTTGCTACTATTCTTTCTTTCTCAAGAATGTTAAATGACTCTTTTCCATGTTTCCAAAATGTGTTTGATCATGGATGCATGGTAGCTGCTGTTGAGTCCTCTGTTCCCCATAGCCTTTTCTCTTGTGGTGGCACATTTTAAAATTCTTTAAAAATCTGGAGTGTGTGGGTGGCTCAGTCAGTTAAGCATCTGTCTTTAGCTCAGGTCATGATCCTAGAGGCCTGGGATCGAGCCCCACATCAGGCTCCCTGCTCAGCAGAGAGTCTGCTTCTCCCTCTCTACTGTTCCCCTTGTTTGTGCCATCTCTCTCTGTGTCAAATAAATAAATCTTTAAAAAAAAATTTTAAATTCCTTTAAAAATCCTTCTTTTGTTCAAGTAGAATAATCAGTAACAGATGGCCTTGAACCTTTTCCCTTTTGCCACAAATACTTAATGACTTCTTCATGTCAGCACCATTTGGGCAGTTTAAAAGCAAGAAAGATAATTAGAAAAATTCTTCACTTTTCTGGGAGGTGGCTGTGCAGTATGTTATGAGAACTTAGGGGGGGGGACAAAAATTTGGGGAAGGTTTTGCAAAAGGGGAGTCTTTTAAATTGGGTCTAGCTGGGGAAGCAAAGAGAAGCATTACAGATTCACAGAAAAGTGAATGCATGTTTAAAACATTGGGAGCATGAGTATAGTGTAATTTAAAAAAAAAAAAAGACCAAAAAGGAGATTGGAACCTGTACCACAAAGGGCCATGTGAGATTTTTCTTCTTTGTAAAATGGATTGCCATCATCATGGAAGGTTTTAAAGGAACAAAATGAAATCTGTTACGGGCTATTGGAAACAAAGTTTAGGTGTTACTGTGGTGGACATATTAGAGAAAGACTGGAGGTAGGAGGCCCAATTGATAGGTCATTGTAATAGTCCACCTGAGGCCTGAACTGGAGGGGAAGAATTCATTTTATAGTAGATACTTGCTGGAATTTGTGCCAAGTATGCCATTGTCAATGTGGGGTGTCTTTGTTGTCAAGACTGGTTTGGTCTTGCAGAAGGTTATAAAAATAAAGGGTAGGGCTTTTTAACATAGTATAACATAACATAACATAGTATATAGTCATTTACACCTGGGTTTTTTTTTTCTCCTCATATTTTTTTTTTTTTTTGCATAGAATACATCCTTTTTTTTTTTTTCTTCTTCTTCTTTTTTTAAACTTGGTGTTTACAAAGGAATGGATTCTTTTTTACTGAAAACTTTCAGTGCCATTTCCCCAGCTAAACCAAAAGTGTTACTTTGGGTTGCTTTTTTTCATCAGGATGAGAAAAGCAAAGGATACTTTGAAACTCCAAGATTTGCTTGCTTTCAATGTATACTAGCTTTGTATCATTATACATAAAGAACTAAACTTTCTATAGGTATATAGAAGAATCTTTTGACATCCCATTATTATAGTGAAAAAAATCATTACGGCAGCAGCAGTAATAGACTTATAAAAATTCATACTCTGGAAAATTCTAAAGTGGCAAATTTTAGCTTTAGTTGTTTTACCTCTTGAGGTTATGCTTTAATTTTTTAAGTAAAAGAAACCTACTTCTTACATATTTTTTGATACATTCTTCGGGTTACTATTATCTCAGGATCTTAAAGAATTCAAATATAGGGGTACCCAGGTGGCTTACTCGCTGAGCATCTGCCTCCAGCTCAGGTCATGATCCCATGGGATTGAACCCTGTATTGGGCTCCCTGCTCCAGGAGCTTGCTGTGGGCTCTCTCTCTCTCTCTCTCTCTGAGATAAATAAAATCTTAAAGATAGAATTCAGACTTAATAGATAATGGCAAAAAGTAGGTTCTTTAAAATTGTTTGCTTTCTTCTTAATTCTCTGCTTATCTGAGACTGGAAAATAAGGTATGGATTAGCAGTATAAAAATGAAACAGCTGTACTCCTTTTCCCAGATGTAAGATCAAGGATTTAATTCATCATTACCAGGACTTTGTCCTAGTTAGAGTAGTGACCTGCAAAGAGGAAACAGTTGGTAATGTTCTTGAAATTTATTTGAATGGCTTTGTAAAACAGATGTTTTCACTTCTATTTGAAACATTTCGTAAATAAAGTGCCAAGATTTACAGGTTACTTTTTTTTCCCAAAAAGCGTTCAGTAACAACAAGTTGAAAAACTACTACCTTGTCATGATGATCAATTTATTGAATAAATGTATTTGTTGTTTATGAATAAAAAATAAAATAATAAACAAAGGTATAAATTATTTACCATGAAACAATGGTTTATTTCTCACTTTTAAAGACTGAAAAATATTATCAAATTTGATAAGGGTTTTATGCAAAAAAGTTTGAGTGTAGGTGTTGTTTTTTTTTTAAGTGATCTGTCTTGATCAGCAGTTGTTCTTATTTGTGTAGAGCTTAAGATGTGAAGAACTTCATCTTCATGCAGAAAATCTCTCTAGGCGTGTATGGGAGCTACTGATGCTTCTTCCTACATGTCCTAACATGTTGATGGCATTCCAGAATATCTCAGATGAACAGGTAAACCCATAAAGTCTTTTCACTCTCCTAGAGGATGGCACCATTTTACGTTTCTCCAGTGTATGAAATTGCTTGACCTATATCCTCAATAAAATTTTGCCCATTTAATAGGTAAAAAGCATCAGTTCATTCAACATTCATTTATTTGTTAGTGAGGTTGAATAACATAGGCCTAATACAAGGCTAAGGTTCTCTAAAATTATCTTTAGAAAACATAATTTGGCTTTATATTAGTATTTTTTCATAGTATGTTCTATATTCTGATATAGTCATGACCTCACGAGTGTGTTAGATGTCTTTGTAAAGATGTGTTAAAATTAGATTAATTTTTTAAAAAGCTATATAATAAAGGGTTATTTTGTGGAGATACCAATAGAACACTTACAGGAGGAATGGAAAAACAGTGTCCTAATGTTGTACACTAATGGTTTTTTATGATTTGGTTCTTGGCCACGTGATTTCAGAAGGTCCTATATCTCAAATGATGTAGATGTGAATAAGGTAGGCCTGGCAAATGGTGGTTGATGACTCAGAGTAGCTCTAATAATGTTGTCAAACATGTACATTGTATGAATATCACATCATAAATTGAGATTAGAAAAGAATATTTTATGATTTATATATTTGTGACTTAAATGTGTAGGTGTGACTTTATTAAATATAGATTTTATTGCTGTATCTTTAAAAGTTAAAGCATTCAACTAGGCTGCACAGTGTTTTCATTGGAAAGATATTGAATTGCCTCAAGATAGATTTTTTTTCGTATGCTGCTGTTTGTATATTAATTTTAACAAAATTTAATGAATAATTGGTGTTTTAAGCATACTGTGAGTACCGGTTATACAATAGGTCTTCATATGTTTGAAAATATTTCAGTGTATATGTAATAATTGAGTTCTTACATAGCATCACTTTCTTTAAAGTTTATTTTGGGAGGGATCCTTTAGTAAGTTGGTTTGAGAAAACCTGTGTTTTTCTTTTTTTAATTTAAGAGTAATGATGGACTTAATTGGAAAGAACTTCTCAAAATTAAAAGTGCTCACAAGCTATTATATGCCCTGGAAATTATTGAAGCACTAGGAAAACCTAACAGGAGGATAAGGAGAGAATCAACGGTAATTGAATGTCCATTCTTACCATGAAATATTTGTATTTTGTCTGAAGCTGAATTCCAGAATGTGTTATTTTTCAATTCTAAAGTAATTTCTTTCTCCTGCACCTGTTCTTCTCATTTTTTTGCCATTCCCACAGGGAAGTTACAGTGATCTTTATCCAGATTCAGATGATTCAAGTGAGGATCAAGTGGAAAATAGTAAAAATTCCTGGAGTTGCAAGGTTTGATCATATGTGTTATGCAGTGTATTGATAAAAATTCTCTCTAATTTTCCAAAACAAGCTATCATAATTATTAATTGGTTGTAAACTAATTTACTATTAAAATAAAGTTGTTACTATTAAAATAAAGTTTAAAAATTGTGTATTACTCAAAATCACAGGTAAAGGTGAGATTATTTAATGCCTCGGTGCTGTTGTTTTTAGCACTTACTTTTTTTCTTTATTGGAATACTTTGTTAGGACATACTAGTGTCTGCAATTAAATGGTCAATGGAATATAAAAATATCTCTATAGATATTTGCAAGAATCTTTTTAAAAATCTTCTTGAAAATAAGATGTGTTATTACTTTGCTTTGAAGTATTTTGGTTATTTAAAACAGTAATTTCTTAGATTAAAGATACGTAATGTTTTACGTATGCATGTACATAAACATACACACACGTATCCAGTTACTCAATCAAAAAACAAGTTTTTATGACATTTTATAGCTGTGTCTCTCTTACTGGTACTCTTACAATTGCTTACAGTTTGTTGGTGCTGGAGGGCTTCAACAATTACTAGAAATTTTTAATTCAGGAATTCTGGAGCCTAAAGAGCAGGAATCCTGGACTGTGGTAAGTCAGAGTTCACTTTTTAAACCAGTTCATAGTTATTCTGTTTTTAAGCACTTCTGGTTTTCATTAGCAATTATAACTTTTGCTACATGCTTCATTGTTATAAGGAAGATTATGGAGTGTAGTAAAATTGATTTTTTAAAAAATAGGGAGTCTGATAAACTAATTATTCTTGAAGAGTTCTTCATATCAATTCTGTTAAACTTTTAAGTGCCAAAATTCATGACTCTAAACTGTGGCTAATTCATAAACATTTTTCCTTTAGGTTGATAAATTACATATGAATAATTATATAGTCTGAGTGTTTGGATGCTTTTTAAAAAATGGTTTATAAATGTTCAGTTTTGAAAAACACCCTTTTTCATTGCTTTGTTTTGTTTTGACTATTTCTTCCTTTATAATAGTGCTGCTCAAATAGTGTTTCCAGACCATTTGTGATTGGTCTGAGATGAAATAGGTGCAGAAATTGGAAGTAAGCCTTCAGAAATTATAGCTGTTGAACATTGCTGCAGAATTTTGTAGCATTTCACAAAATTATTGGTCCTCAACAAAATGAAACTTTTTTTAAAGGTGCTTTTACTTTACCACTATTAACTTGAAGAAGCACTATTCTACGGTATCAGGAAAATAAAATTGTTTGTGGGATACTAAAAAATTGATACTGGTATACCAAACTGCAAAATCTGGTTTTGAACTAAATGGACTGAATGCTCCATTTCCTGAACTCCAACAAAACAGAATAGCATTATCAAACATACCATTCAAATATTAATTTTTTAGTACTTGTGTTTTAGAATTATCTTGGAACCTAGGAATCAGGTGTTCTTGATTTAATATCAAGTTAATAAAAGAAGATACATTCAGAAAGCCTATTACTGTGTACTAAGATGTAATTCTTACCACTGGTTTTAATACTTACTTTTATGTATTTTATTACGATATTTGCCTTTTTAGAATACTCTGTTCAATTATTAATTATTGTAGTTCTGTGACTTACAGTGTCTGTTGTGTTTTATTGTTAGTCATGTCTTTATTGCCCCACTCATCTCTTAGAATTCTTTCTTTTAAATTAAATTTTATTTTTTCAGTGTTCCAAGATTCATTGTTTAATGCACCACACCCAGTGCTCCATGCGATACATGCCCTCCTTAATACCCACCACCAGGCTCACCCAATCCCCCACTCCCTTCCCCAGTCTCTTAGAATTCTAGTGTGCCTTAGTTCTTTAGCAAAGTGGGAAAACTTAACCAAAATTTTGAGTGAGTAGTTATGTATCATTTATAGGAATTTTGTTTATAAACCGCTGTAAATTTAGTTTTGAATAAAGTTTATAGGGAATCCAGCATAAGCTAGAGGTTTTTTTCCCTCAGTTTCCTTTGAAATTGTGGATACTTTTGTGAGGTATTACCAATGAAAAAATTTTAACTACTGTATATGACACATTGTGCAATGCCTGAGATGCTAAGTATGCCTGAGATTGCTTTCTAGTCAACTGATATCCACTATTTATAATGCATGTCTCCTAACATATTATAGAATACTTAAAAATTCAGTCATTCTTGTTAGACAATTTAATTTTTTTCTCTTTAAAATGAATTTGAGGTATACTTTCAAATTAAAATTTTTTTGAGATAGAATTCACATACAGTAAAAGTCAACCTTTTAAAAAGCAGTGATTTTTAGTACATTGACAACTATTACCACTAATGCCAGAACAAGTTTCAAACCCTTAAAAAAGAAACCCCGTATCTACTCGCAGTCACTCCTCATTTTTTCTCTGAAACGTTTCAGTTTCAGGCAGCCACTAATCTAATCTACTTACTATCTCTATGGATTTGCTTATTATGGGCATTTTATATAACTGAAACCATATAATATGTATATATGGTCCTTTGTGACTGGCTGCTTTCACTTAGCATAATGTTAAGGTTCATTCTTGAAAGTAGTGTGTCATCTAAGGTCACAAATATTAATGAGTATGTTTTCTTTTAAGAATTTTACAGTCTAGGGGCGCCTGGGTGGCTTAGTGGATTAAAGCCTCTGCCTTCGGCTCAGGTCATGATCCCAGGGTCCTGGGATCGAGCTCTCTGCTCGGCAGGGAGTCTGCTTCCCCCTCTCTCTCTGCCTGCCTCTTTGCTTACTTGGGATCTCTCTCTGTCAAATAAATAAATAAAATCTTTAAAAAAAAAAAGAATTTTACAGTCTAAAAATTTTTTTATAGTGTTTAGGTCTTTGATCCATTTAAGTTAATTTTTGTGTGTGATAGTAAGTTGAAGTATAGTTTTCATATAGTAGTTAATGAACTCATTTTAAAAAATAGTTTAAGTTTTGAAAAATGTAGGTATTTGTGTAATCCACCAACAGAAACAAGATATAGAACATTGCTATTACCTCAGAAGTTCCACTCTGCGTCCGCCCCCTCCCCCCCCCCCAAGAGAAGGAGAGAGCAGGAGAAAATGAAGGGGAGGGGCAGAAGGAGGGAGGGAGAGAGAATCCTGAGCAGATTCCACACCTGACACTAGACTTGATCTCACAACCTGAAATCATGACTTGAGCGAAAATCAGGAGTCAGACACTTATCTGACTGAGCCACCAAGGCACCGGTCCACCCTGTTTTTTTTGTTGCTATTTTACCATCTGTTTCCCCCATTCTCCCAACCAGCCAGCCCTAAGCAACCACTGATTGGCCTTTCGTTGTTATAGATTACATTTGCATTAATAGAATTCCTTATAAATGGAATAAAATGGTATGTGTTCTTTGTATCTGGTGTCTTTTACACAACATGTATTTTGAGGCTAATGTATATGTATATACACTGTATGTATTGGTTGGTTGTGAGTTTTTATTGCTGTGTAGTATATCTCTTTATAGGTATACTACTCCTTACTTAATCCACTCAACTTATTGATGGACATTCTGAGTTTCTGGTTTTGGGCTATTAAGAGTAAAGTTAACAAGCATTCATATTCAAGCCTTTTTGTGTACATATGTCTTTGTTTCTCTTGGGTAAATACAAAGAAAGAATTTGCTGAATAATATGGTAAATGTAAAATTAACTTTGTAAGAAACTGCTGAAGTGTTTTCCTAAGCAGCTGTACCATACAGTATATAAGCGTTGCAATTGCTTCATATCCTCAGCAACAGTTGGTGTGGTCAGTCTTTTTAATTTGAGCCTTTCAACTAGGTATGTAGTATCATCTCATGGTGCTTTTGCTTTGCATAATCTCTCGTGACTGGCAGTGTTGAATATCTTTACGTGTGCTTTACATGACTATGCTGGTTTGTTTGTTTTTTTAAATCATTATGAAAAACATTTAACATTTACTGTCTTAACCATTTTTAAGTGTGTAGTTCACTGGTATTATATACTTTCCCCTTATAGTGGAATTGTCACTACCATCCATCCCCATTACTATTTTCATTTTTTTAAAAGGTTTATTTATTTATTTATTTGAGAGAGAGCACGCACGGAGGGAGCCGTGAGAGGGAGAAGCAGACTCCCTTCTGAGCAGAGAGCCCAATGTGGGGCTCAGTCCCAAGACCCTGAGATCATGACCTGAGCCAAAGGCAGATGCTTAACTGATTGAGTCACCCAGGTGCCCCATTTTCATCCTGTAAAATTAAAACTATACCTGTTAAACAGTGTCTCCCTATTTTCCCCTCCCCCCATCCCAAGACAAACCACCAAGACAAACTTTGTCTCCATAATTTTGACTACTCTGAGTACCTCCTGTAAGTGGAATCATATGGTATTTTTCTTTCTGTGACTAGCTTATTTCACTAGCAGATTGTCCTCCAGTATCATCCTTACTGTAGCATATTGCAGAATTTCCTTCCTTTTAAGCTGAATAATATTCCATCATATGCAGTGTGTACCACATTTTGCTTATCCATGTAGTCATCAATGGACATGGGTTGCTTCTATATTCTCTCTGTTCTGAGTAATGCTGTTATGAATATAGATGTATAAATGTCTTAGAAACCCTGCTTTCAGTTCTTTTGGGTACATACCCAGAAGTGGAATTGCTGGCTCATATGGTAGTTATGTTTTCAATTTTTTGAGGAACCACCGTACAATTTTCCACAACAGCTGTATCATCTTACATTCCTACCAGTAGTGCACAAGGGTTCTAATTTCTCCCTATATTTGCCAGTAACACTTTAATTTTCTGATTTTTTGGTATTAGCCATCCTACTGGCTGTGAGGTTGGTTTCAATTCACATTTTCTTAATAAACAGTGAAGTTGAGGACCTTTTCTTGTGCTTATTGGCCATTTGTGTATTATAGTTTGCCAGTATCTTCTCCCTTCTGTAGGTTGCTGTTTTACTCTGTGGATAGTCTTATGCACAAAATTTTTCTGTCTTTTTTTCTTTTTTTACCTGTCCTTTGGTGTCCTAAGAAATCATGTGTCCAATCCATTGTCATGAAGCTTCTATCCTGTTTTCTCCTAAGAATTTATTTTAGGCGTTATATTTAGGGCCTTCATTCATTTTGAGTTAATTTTCATATATGGTGTTTTAGTGTATAAGGGCCTAACTTTATGCTTTTGTATATGGATACTGAAATTCTGTCCCTTCTCCCACTGAATGGTCTTGGCACCCTAGTCAAAAATCATTTGACCATATACGGGTTTTTTCTGGGTGCTCTTTTCCATTCCATTAATCTATATGTAATGTCTTTATGCAATACCACATCATGTTGATTGCTATTGCTCAGTATTATAAGCTATAATGAGGAGGTGTGAATCCTCCAATTTTGTTATTTTAAGATTGTATTGTTTCTGGGGTCCCTTGAGATTTCATATGAATTTAAGTATGTGTTTGGATGCCTTTTGTTTCTTAAGCATCCAACTGGAAAGGAAAGAGTAAATCGTTGAGGCCAAAACTTCCACTACTATGTTGAATAGAAGTTAGGAAAGCAGGTATCCTTGCTTTATTCCTCATTTTAGTGGAATAGCTTTTAGTCTTTCACAATTGAATGATTTTTCACTATTTTTCATATATAGCTTTTATTATGTTTAGGTAATTTTGTTCTATTTCTCGGGGTTTTTTTTTTTTGAGTATTTTTATCATGAAAGAGTGTTGAATTATTTCATATGCTTTTTCTGCATCAATTGAGATGACCATTTGTCTTTTTTCTTCATTTTGTTGTGTGGAGTATTGAGTCTTGCATGTTGAACCATCTTTGCATTCCAAGAACAAATCCCACTTGGTCATGGTGTGTAATCCTTTTAATATGTTGCCAGGTCCTGTTTGCTAATGTTTTTCTAGGATTTTTGCATCATTGTTCATAGGGGATATTGGTCTGTACTTTTTCTGTAGTGTCTTTGTCTGGCTTTGATATCTTAGTTATGCTGGCTTCATAGAATGAAGTGGGAGTGTTCCCTTCTTGGAAAATTTGGTAAGGGTTGGTATTAGCACTTCTTTAAATGTTTGGTAGAGGGATGCCTGGGTGGCTCAGTCATTAAGTCTGCCTTCAGCTTGGGTCATGATTCTGGGTCCTGGGATTGGGATCCGCATTAGACTCCCTGCTTGGTGGGAAGCCTGTTTCTCCCTCTCCCACTCCCCTTGCTTGTATTCCCTCACTTTTTGTTTGTCACATAAATAAACAAAATCTTTAAAAAATAATGTTTGGTAGAATTTATTAATGAACCCATCAGGTCTAAGGCTTTTCTTTGTTGGGAGATTTTAAATTATAAGTCTATTCAGATTTTCTATTTCTTTATCATTTGAGTCTTTGCTAGGTTTTGTTTTCTAGGGATTTGTCCATACATGTAGGTTTTCCAGCTTTTTTGGCTTACAGTTATTTATACTATTCCTGTAATCCTTTTTATTTCTGTAGACTTGGTAGAAAAACTCCTACTTTTATTTCTGATTTTAGTAATTTCCTCTTTATTTTTTAGTTCTTTTAGCTAAAAGGTTGTCAGCTTTGTTCTTTTCAAAGAATGAATTTTTTTTTCTAAGAATGACCTTTTATTTACATTGATTTTTTTTTCTATTTTGTCCTTTTTTAACTCTTCTTTAGTATTTCCTTCTTTCTGCTAGCTTTAGGTTTTGTTTATTCTTTTTCTAGAACTTAAGTTGGAAAGTTAGATTGTTGATTTGAGATCTTTTTATTTTTTTATTTTTAAATTTTTTGTTTTTTATTTTTTTATAAACATACAATGTATTTTTATCCCCAGGGGTACAGGTCTGTGAATCGCCAGGTTTACACACTTCACAGCACTCACCATAGCCCATACCCTCCCCAGTGTCCATAACCCCACTCCCCCTCTCCCAACTCCCCCTCCCCCCAGCAACCCTCAGTTTGTTTTGTGAGATTAAGAGTCACTTATGGTTGAGATCTTTTTATTTTTAATGTGTTCATAGCTATGAATTTTCTGCATTAGTTCTTCTTTTCACTGCATCTCATAAGTTTCACATTGACCATAGTTTTTTTCTTTTCATGAAGTGTGTATCCATATCTTGGGGTCCCCACACCCCCTCTTTCCTTTCCTTTCCGATCTTAGTAAAAGAGGACCCCCCCCTTAATTTGGACAAATTTTTCTGCTATGTATGTATGGGAATATTGCGCTCAATCCGTGGCTGACTTTTTCTTTATTTTGACAGTGTTGTGGGGTTTTTTTAAGATTTTATTTATTTATTTATTTGACAGAGATCACAAGTAGGCAGAGAGGCAGGCACAGAGAGAGGGGGAGGCAGACTCCCTGCTGAGCAGAGAGCCCGATGTGGGGCTGGCTCCATCCTAGGACCCTGGGATCATGACCTGAGCCGAAGGCAGAGGCTTTAACCCACTGAGCCACCCAGGCGCCCCTTGACAGTGTATTTTAAGCAGAGAAGTATTTAATTTTAACAGTATCCTATCTAAGAAATCTTAGTTTGAAGTCCATAAGGATTTTCTCCTGTTTTTTCTTCTATAAGTTTTATTGTTATCATTTGCATTTAGTTCTGTGATGCATTTTTTTTTTAAAGATTTCATTTATTTACTTGAGAGGTAGAGAGGGAGAGAGAGAAAGGGTTAGCAAGGAAGAGGGAGAAGCAGGCTCCCCACCAAGCAGGGAAGCCTGATATGGGCTTGATCCCAGGACTCTGGGATCATGACCTGAGCTGAAGGCAGACGCTTAACCCACTGAGTCACCCTGGCACCCCATGTGATGCATTTTGAGTTAATTTTTGTATATGTAGAGAGAGGTTGAGGGTTTTTTGTTTGTTTGTTTGTTTGTTTTATATGGCTGTTCAGTTTCCTAGCACCGTTTGTTGACAGGACTGTTACTGAAATTTCTTGGTATCTTTCTTGAAAATCTATAATACACTATTGCTGAATTCTCTTCCCTGGTATATTGGTATAGCTGTACAGTTTGGCAGTGGGATTAGAAAGATAGGAAAGTAACTGTTGGAGAGACTATGAAACTCTTATCTTACACATAAATGATAGTAATTACACATAAATGATAGATATATATGATATATAAAGGAAGTGTTTTTACTTTAAATCAGTTAGAAATGGAATTTTCATAGTAAATAATATTTTACCAAATATTTCTTTTATGTAAAATGCAGAATTTTCAGTTGAGGTTTTTTTTTTTTTAAGAATTCTTAAGAATTCTTTGGCTCCAAAATATTGGGCTATATGCCACTTGCATGGGGAAACAACTTAAAATACTTTGTCTCTTAATTCATTTTGGTGATAGGTAAATTATATCTTTGTTTACATTATAGTAATTTTTTAAAAATTATGGTATATTCTGAGCAGTATGTTTGTTTTTTTTTTTTAAATCCTATATCTGATATTTGTATGATGTTTTCTTCTTTACCTCTTAGTACCTAGATGTTTTCTTTTTTAAGATTGGATTGCTACTGGGGCGCCTGGGTGGCTCAGTGGTTTAAGCCTCTGCCTTCGGCTCAGGTCATGATCTCTGGGACCTGGGATCGAGCCCTGCATCGGGCTCTCTGCTCAGTGGGGAGCCTATTTGTCCCTCTCTCTCTGCCTGCCTCTCTGCCTACTTGTGACCTCTCTCTGTCAAATAAGTAAATAAAATATTTTTAAAAAATTGGATTGCTACTCTGTATAGTACATGAGTAAGTAAAATTTCTTTAGCACGTTGATAAAATACTAGGTATAATTATTTTTTACTTTCTAGCTTTCAATTTCAGGTTATATAGTGGCCATGTTAAATTAATCAAAAGAGTGAAATGACATTTTCTTCTTATCCACAGTGGCAGCTAGACTGTCTTGCTTGCTTGCTGAAGTTAATATGCCAGTTTGCAGTAGATCCATCTGATTTGGATTTAGCTTATCATGATGTCTTTGCCTGGTCTGGTATAGCAGAAAGCCATAGGAAAAGAACTTGGCCTGGTAAATCGAGAAAGGCTGCTGGTGATCATGCCAAGGGTCTTCATATACCAAGATTAACAGAGGTAAAGTGCAGAAGTTGCCATTAAATTGTGTAGTGAATTCTGTTTGTGTTTTACAAAGTTAAAAATACATTAATGCAGAAGAAATGTGATCCTAGATTACACAATATGACCTAACAGCTGAAGTGATATCTTCATTTTTAATCCAGTAGTAGTAATTTTGAAATAGTAATATTTTTCAGTTCTTTATCCAAATTGCAGGAATGAATTATATGCCATATTGATGTTCTCCAATTATAGGATTTACATCTGGTAATTTATATACTAAATTTTTGAGGGTCCATTTAGGGAAACTATCCATACCAGGTGTTTTCAACAGAGGAGATTTAAAATAAAGAATTGGTTTCACATATCTGCATTGGAGGGCTAAATGTACAAAAAGAAAATACTGAGGTAATCCAGACAGGTAACCATTCAGCACCCCTAGTGTTTGTGGAACATATAGAAAAAGGTTGGAAGATACCAGAAATGAGGTTATAAGGAAGGATCTTGTTGACCTAGGGTTGAGGCCTTGGAGGAAGGGGTTCTGTTACTATTCCTGAGACCAAATGGCTTCTCCTAGGTAAAATACTTAACAGTACAGTGCTGTCAGAAAAAGCAAGGAAGTAATCTCTGTTCCAGGTTGACAGAACCTCATAGGAAACAAGCTGGCAACTTAGTTTGTGATGTACCAGCCATAGAATCGCAAAGCAAGTCTATAGCATGATAGATTTAGAGCTAAACAAAAATGGTACAATAACTGGCACATCTAGTAGTATAATTAGAATTCTGTCAGTGGTTCATGTGATCAAATATTTGCCCTTAGAATGGGTCACTGGACTGGAAGTGACGTGAGATAAAGACAAGTTTTTAGTGAGATCTCTTACTCATTTGTAACCTTTTGAGAATAGTACCATGCCTCATAGCTGCCCAAGAAACACCAGAGTAATGAGTTGTTTCTAGAGAGAAATATCATAGTGAAACATAAGTTGGAAACTACTGGTGAAATTGAACTTGAAGCCTATTTTCCTTTCAGAATTTTGGGAGATTAAGTGGGACAAGTGACCTCTGCTAGGATTATAAATCATTTACAGTTAATACAATTAAAATAGAACTGTGGGGACTACAGTGTAATCTATATGTGTTCTATACTGTTGCATATTATCAACTACTTATTTTTAACCTTGCATTGCTATAATGTGCTAGTTATTTTTTTTTCCTAGAATAATCTTCCCAGGTTATAATTTAAAAACTCAAATTGATTGTGTTCCTTTCTGTTAACTCATTAAATAACTTCAAAGCTTTTGACCTTAATTAGTCATCTCCTCTTGAGATTTTAATAACATATAGTATAGATATAAAATACATGCACACATAAGTTTTTAAAAGTTTGTGTTTTTTTCACATGTATGCAAGTACATGATTATTGACAATAATTCAGAATATACAGGTGAACCTTCCCTCCCAGTCATAGATGACTACCATTGATAGTTTTTTGTATTATCTTATTAGATTTTTTTCATTGCATATGCCGGTGTTACATTTTTATAGTTTAGAAAAGGTGCATACCATATATATTTTCCCATTAGTTGATCATAATCAAAATTTAGTATGTTAAGCTTTATGGGAACAAAAATTTTTGTTACATTCTAGAGACAGAGTTACCCAGTTTTGATATTGTATATGTAGATAGTGAGGAAGAACACTGTTTTTTTTTTCCCCATAATTTACTGTCATGCATTATTTCATTTGCTCCCCGTAAAGCCCTTTCAAAAGGTTCAAATTCCAATCAGACTTTAAAATTTCCAACCTGAATAGCTTTTCTTGAAGCTGTCCTGATTTCACCAGGGTGAGGTTTAATTGCTGCCCTCTGCTTTTGTTCATGTGGCACATTGTATTAATTATGTTACAGTGCTTCCTCTGTTATCTGCTGTACTGGACTCCCATTTCCAGTATGGGAACAGTGCTTATAACATAAGTACCCAGAAGGGTTCTGATCTATAGAAGGGAGTCTGTAATTCTTTATTTATATAAATTAGCAAATTGTTTTATATAGAACTTTATAGAACATTATATAGAATTCTCATTATATAGAAAAAGTAGAGCCTAAAAATTAAATATGTAGTATTATCATACACTTTGAAAGGTTGCAGACTAAATTTTGAACCTCAGGAAGCTCAATTCAACCTCTGAATTGAAAATTCAGATTTTCAATCTGGAATCTGTGCCCTGTATTCATTCTTTTCTCTATTTAGTTCAGGATGGTTAAGATTATCTGCCACTGGTTGGCTTTTTTTCCCCCTTATGTCAGAGGTAAAACATGTTTAATTCTTCATCACCCCAATAAACCATTGACATGTGTAATATATTTTTTTTCACCCACCTGGGTGACCTGTAAAGAATTTGTGGATCAAATATAAAGAAAGTTTTGCTTCTGTATTTATAAATTTCCTTTTTTTAAGTTGCTATTCTTAATTTTGGTTGCAAAATTCTCAATATTAATATTTTTATAATATGATATTCCTTATCTTGTCATAGACAAAAAAGTAATTTGGAATCTTGGGTTAAAAATGCATTTTTGTGTTTTAGTATATTTAAAGATTTTTTTTTTAATGTTTTTCTCTTAAAGGTATTTCTTGTTCTTGTCCAAGGAACCAGTTTGATTCAGCGACTTATGTCTGTTGCTTATACGTATGATAATCTGGCTCCTAGGTATGAAGTTTTTACATAATTATGTATGTATTTGTACCAAGAATATAGTGCTTTAAAGCTTCATTTTGAAAAAACTTGAAGATTAGCAGAAAAATTGTTAGGGTATTTTAACTCTCATATTGTTCATTCATTTGTGTGTTACCAACATTTTGCCAATTTTATTGTATAATCATGAGTATGCATTTTCAGTGTGTTTGTGTGCACATATTTACATATTGTCTTTAATTTTGTGAGAGTAAGTTTCAGATATCATGACCATTTACCAATAATACTTCGATACCAGGACATTTTCTTAATAATTTGAGTAAAAGACTCAAGTGTAGGAAGTTTAACATTGCTCTGATAGTATTATTTAATGTATAATTAATTAAATAATGTATTATTTAATTATTTAAATTATTTAATTATTTAATGTACACTCAAATCAAATTGTACCATTAATATTCTTTATGACACTTTTTTTTCCCTGGTCTAGGATCCTGTACTGCATTTAGTTATTTCTTCCATTTTCTTTTATCAGGGATACTTTCTTAGCCTTTCTCTCATGATATTGACATTTCTGGGTACTTCAGGCTAGTTCTTTTATAAAGCATCTTTTAATTTAGGTTTTCTATTCTAACAGTTTTGATTGTTCATGATTAAATATACATGATGTATTTTTAGCAGGAGTACTCCATGAGTAATGCGTCTTTCCCAATACATCCTGCTGATGTCAATTGGTCCCCTTATTAGTGACACTAACTTTTATTAGTTTATGTGGTTTCCTGCAGGTTTCTCTACAATAAGGGTACTGATTTTTTTCCCAATTAAAAGTGACCTGTGGGAAGCTGCTTCTCATAAAACTTTTGTTCATTGATTTTTAGCATTCAATGGTGATTCTTGTCTGAATTAAACCTTAAGAAATATTTGTAAAGTAGTGATTTTCTCTTAACAATTCGTTTTATGTTTATTGGTTGACATTCTATTATGAGGAAGAACTTTGTGTTCCTCCCTTTAAATATCAGTTTGAATTCATGGATTTTTTTTTCCACTCCGTTTGTTGTAGTTCATGACTATTAATTACTGTTCACTTTACTCAAATTGGACCTGAGTTTGCCTCCTCAAGCTTGTTCATGTGTCCTTTTGACATATCCTTATTATTTGTGGTGGACGAGAGGAGTCCTTTTTTATTTTACCTATCACTCTAAGATCTTCAAGGCATGTAGTTTTCCCTACCTTAGTCCTGGAATCAGCCATTTCTTTTAGAAGCCCTACTTCCTGATGGTGGGAAACTTCCAAAAATACGGGCTCTTGGTAGATTTGTTACTACTGAGGTTTCCTTGCTTCTAGGTCCTTGGTGAAAAGAGCTGGAAATACGTGTATATGAATGTATTTTGGGCATGTAAATATCCCATTATTTGGGCTACAGTAGAGATTAAAAAAATTATTTGGGCTACAGTAGAGATTAAAAAAAATAATGTTTGAAATTTTGATATAGATAATTGCTGACTAATACATAGGAACATGACTATATGCCTTATAGAATCACGTAAGTCATGTTAAAGTATGTAAAATTAATTTCTCTGTATTCTGTAGGTGTTGCTATTATACTTGAATGATTTATAAAGCTAATGTAAACACGCTTGAAAGTGCTTTGACCTTATTTGTGGTTAATAGCTAATAGCTGTTTTTTTTAATTTTTAAAAAAAAATTTTCTATTGAGTTTAGTTTATTATTATTTTTTTAAAGATTTTATTTATTTATTTGACAGAGAGAGAGAGACAGATCACAGGTAGGCAGGGAGGCAGACAGAGAGAGGAGGAAGCAGGCTCTCCGAGGAGCAGAGAGCCAGATGTGGGGCTCGATCCCAGGACCCTGGTATCATGACCTGAGCCGAAGGCAGAGGCTTTAACCCACTGAGCCACCCAGGCGCCCCTATTTATTTTATTTTTTAAAGGATTTTATTTATTTATTTGACAGAGAGAGATCACAAGTAGGCAGGCAGAGAGAGAAAGGGAAGCAGGCTCCCCGCTGAGCAGAGAGCCCAATGCAGGGCTTGATCCCAGGACCCTGAGATCATGACCTGAGCCAAAAGCAGATGCTTAACCAACTGAGCCACCCAGCTAGGCACCCCTAGCTAAATAATTCTTAACTCTTCCTCTGTGTCCTCACTAACCCATGCTCTGTTATCCCGTATGCCAGGATATATTGAGTTAACAGGGCCGAATCATTCAGTAACTGTTTTAGTTTGCTTTTATTGCATGAGAACTAAGAACTGTTCACTTGACTTGGTTAACCTCACACAAGGAAAAATAAACATGTGGGTATGATCAAGCTGGTTCAGTCTGTGGCAGTTCTCATTTTTCATTCTACTAGTTCCGTTCTTAAAGAACATTTTACCATCTTTGTAATGTGAGCCCACTCCCTTTGCCCCCCATTCCTGTTTTTTTTCCTCTGTGCCTGTTCATGCACCATTGTCTTTTCCATAGGCCCTCACCTTGATTCATATGGTGCTACGTTTATATCAGTTAAGGCAGCTAGAGCATACTTTTTGCCTGTTTTTTTTTTTTTTTTTTAAGATTATTTATTTGAGAAAGAGAATGAAAGAGCTGAGAGGAAGGGCAGAGGGAGAAGCAGACTCCCAGCTGAGCCAGGGAGACGAGGCAGGGCTTGATCCCAGGATCATGACCTGAGTCGAGTCTTAAGGCAGATGCTTAACCAACTGAGCTCCCAGGTGCACCATCAAAAATCTTCTAATGCTACATATTTAAAAAGTGGATGGGTAGGTTGCTGTTGGTAAAGTTGGTTATATCAATATGATAATAACTAAACATAAAGCATGGACACATATGTGATATACAAGTTTTAACTTCTTAGTACCTTTTACTTTTATTTTTTTTTAAAGATTTATTTATTTGAGAGAGAGAGAGAATGCATGTGCATAAGTGCAGGGAGTGGGAAGGGAGAGGGAAGAGAATCTTAACCAGACTCTATGCTGAGGACAGAGCCAGGATACAGAGGTCAGTCTCGCTACCCTGAGCTGACTGAAACCAAGAGTGGGATGCTTAACTGATTATACCATCAATGTGCTCCAGTGCTTTTTTTTTTTTTTTACTTTAATTCAGTAATGTAGATAAGTCTTGTTTTTTGAGATTTTGAAAGGTGTTTTATTAATTATAACAAAGTGAGGATGCTAGAGAGCAGTGCCTTTCCTTTTTTAAACAATTTATTTGTAAGACAGGTAATCCCCATTTATTGGTTTTGCTAAAATGAAAGTTTTTAATACTTTCTTTAAATTGAAGTAATACATTTTTCACTGAAATAACTAAATGTGTGGAGAAAGATGGATATAAAATAATACAGAACTAAACTAGTTTTCTCTACTTTTTAGTAATTTGCTTTTAACCATTTCTGATAGAAATTGGCATTAACAGTACTAAAGGAGGGGTTTTCTACGTTAGAGTATGACTTTATTTTTAAAATTAGAAGTCTGAAGTTTAGAATCTAAATGATTACAACCTTTCTGTTTGTAATACACCTCTTCAGTAAGTCTTTTTTTTTTTTTTTTTAATTATGTGAGAGAAGGCAAGAGAGCGAGCGAGCATGAGCAAACGGGGAGAGGAATGGGAGAGGAGACAAGGAGGCTCCAAGCTGAGCACAGCGTCCCCTGGGGGGCTCAGTTTTCTGACCCTGAGGTCAGGGCCTGAGCTGAAATCAGGTCGGATGCTTAGCTGACTGAACCACCCAGCTTGCCCATCATGAGCATTTCTTGAGGGTTCACTTATTTCAGTTAATACCATATTCACTCAGATATTGTTTGTTAAATCTGAACAGTCGTATGGAGTGGTCTGTAATATTTTACCAGTGTTTCTTTAAAAGATATAAAGACCATAGGAAACATATTTTTCTTAAAATTTATTCTTTTTCTGTGGAGGGTACATTGCATAAACTTTAAAAGATATGTGGTAATAAATTGAGTCATTTATATTTTATTGCTAAAATTAATTAGTGGTGGTGGATTTTTTTTTTTTTTTTTTTTACTTTACAGAGTTTTGAAAGCACAGTCCGATCACAGGTCTAGGCATGAAGGTAAGTAAGGGTTCCACAAAACTAATTTTTAATAGAGATTTGCATAATTAGATAATCTTTAATAATGAACATTTTGTTTTCTTTACAACACAGGCCTTATAGTCATACTTTTTCCTAATTTCTCTTTAGTTTCACATTATTCAATGTGGCTCTTGGTGAGTTGGGCGCATTGCTGTTCTTTAGTGAAATCTAGCCTTGCTGATAGTGACCATTTACAAGACTGGTTAAAGAAATTGACTCTCCTTATTCCTGAGGTAAGATAAAGATTGAAAATCAGTACTATTATTTTTCATATTTTTTATATTATTTGCATTGATAATTTAAAAAAGAGCTAATGGAAACAAGTGGAGATGATTCCATAAATATATCCTATTACCTGGAATGTACTTACTAAACACTCTGAGATTGAGAGTGTTTTGAACTTTGTACATTTAAATGTGAATGTTAACCATAGGAAACAAACTGAGGGTTATTGGAGGGGAGGGGGTAGAGGGATGGGTAAATGGGTGATGGACATTAAGGAGGGCACGTGATGTAATGAGCACTTGGGTGTTAATGTTCAACTGATGAATTACTGAATTGTACCTCTGAAACTAATAGTATGCTATATGTTAACTAATTGAATTTAAATAAAAATGCAAAAAATTATGAACGTAAAATAGTCTAGAGCATTCATATTTTTCTTTTTCTGAAATAAATCCATGATTATTTTGCTTTGGAGTTTTGAAAATTTTTTTCTGGGAAAGACAGGAGTGTTTCTTTTGGTAATTTATATTTTAGAGGAAGCTTCTTTTCCTTTTTCTACTAGAGTGTATCCTCAGTCACAAGAGGTAAATCAAATATATTTTGATTCCAGTGTCAGCACTGAAGGCAGTATAATTGTCACTACCTGTATCTTGATACTACACCGTATTCCTAAATGAAAGAAACTTACTCTTAGAACACTTAAGTGTGTTAAAACACTTAGCCACATTAGTTAAAATAGTTACATCTTCTGTAGGCAGCATTGTCTTAATATATTTAAACTTTTAGTTGAATGCGTATGTATTCTTGTTCTGGCTGTGTCACAGGTAAGGATTTGACACTTGGGCAAGTCCCTTAGAAACTATTAAAATGTTTTGATATAAGTACTTTCTAAATTGCTTCTTGTTCTGAAAATATTTTATCCTTTTATTTAGTTTTATAAATAAATTATTAAGAATATTCTGTCCTTTGTCCCTTTTGTATTTGTTGTTATTGTAGTGTTTGTCTTTTTTCATGTCCATATTTGGGAATTTCTGACATGTTTCTACATAGTGCTATATTCTCTGTGGGGGTACTTTATATGATCAGACTTATGTGCATGAGTATGTGATGAGAACATTGCATTTAAAAAGTATTATCAAACTATGTAACATGTTATTTCTGCTGACATTGATTTTAAGATTAACTTTTTAATACTTAACTCAGACTATCTTTGGAACTTGCTTTTTCATTTAGACGGCGGTCCGTCATGAGTCTTGCAATGGTCTTTATAAGTTATCTCTGTCAGGGCTGGATGGAGGAGACTCAATCAATCGCTCTTTTCTGCTTTTGGCTGCTTCAACATTGTTGAAATTTCTTCCTGATGCTCAAGCACTTAAACCTATCAGGGTAAGATTTTACTGTTTTAGGAGAAGTTTCTATTTCTGCACTTTTTTTGCCCCAAGTTTTTGTCATTGTATTACATACTTGAAATAATTTTGAGTACTTGTTTAGTATGTAATTTTTACCAAGAGAATAGTTAGAGTTCTTAAAGTGACAGCGTTGTGGACGTACTGTGTCCTTGTTACTCCTGGGAATGGAGTTTTGGAAATAGCATTTGTTCTTCCTAAAATGGAATGATAAAAACATCATAAATGTAGCTTTCTTCTCATTCAGTCACATAGATTTTTTTATAATCTTTATGATATTCTGAATTTTTAATTTTTTAAATTTTAATTTTTTCCACTCCAGTGTATATGCCAGCCTTGTAAAAAAGCCTTCTACTACATAATAAATTCAGAGCTCACTAAGTAAATTTCTGGAGTTAGTAAAGCCCCAGAAATATAATGCATTGTAGGATTTACTTTTTCTTCTTCCATATTTACCTGTCATCAATATGTAAGATATTAAAGTGTAATTTATGTTTTAGATTTCAAGACTATAATAATAGACCATTGCATATGGGTAGATAAACTTATGTTCTTTAGGTTTCTTTTGTTGACACATTTTCATTGAATTCTTTGTTTCTGTCACATTATTTAGCATTAAATGTTGCTCATATAATGACTTTTAGGAGTGGATTGTAAGAAATTTGAGGGTATTATTTTCCTGAAAGTTCTCATACTATTCACTCCTGGGTCTAGTTATTCTAATTTTACAGAAGCTAGAAGTGTTCTTTCCATTTTTTGTTGAATTTTGAATACTGTTTATATAGGGACTTAATTTTTTTCATAAGGTCTGTAGTTTCTTGAATGTATTGTAATTATAAGTTAATCCCCTTTTTAAAATGTTTTCACACAAAAAAATGTTTTCACAAAGTTGAAATTTTTTTTTTATAGATAGATGATTATGAAGAAGAACCAATGTTAAAACCTGGATGTAAAGAGTATTTTTGGTTGTTATGCAAATTAGTTGACAACATACATATAAAGGATGCTAGTCAGGTATGTTCAGAAAGTTGTACATTAATTTGTATGATGTTGAATGTGTCATGCACATGTATGTTTATGACTTTGTATGTTTATGACTTTATATAAACTCTTATATTTAAGGGCATTTTAAAATCATTCTATAAGAGTTGAAAATGCCATAATTTTACTATAGTTTTACCATAATTTTACTATAGTTGGACTTTTTTGTTTGCTCTAAATTCCTTTCTTCTTTTTACTTTGACCTTTGTTGAAATGTCTTCATCTGGTACCTGTAAGTAATTTCCTATTTCTTCTGAGTAAGATTTTTAGATAAAAAATGTTACTTGAGGGGCACCTGGGTGGCTCAGTGGGTTAAAGCCTCTGCCTTCGGCTCAGATCATGATCCCAGGGTCCTGGGATCGAGCCCCACATCGGGATCTCTGCTCCTGCTTCCCTTCTCTCTCTCTCTCTCTGCCTGCCTCTCTGCCTACTTGTGATCTCTGTCAAATAATAAATAAAATCTTTTAAAAAAAAATGTTACTTGAAATGTGAAATTTAGACTTTAAATATAAATATACAGTGTTCTGTAATAGCATATAGGTTTGGAGTTTTGGGTATGTAAAATAAAATTGCAATTCAAATAGAATTTATTTTAAGGTTAAGAAACTTTATTTACTGATCTAATTTTCTTAGACTAAAATATTATCAAATAGTTTTTTAAAATAAGTTAATTTCAAAAACAAACTTGCCACATAGGTTTTTTTCTCCTTCATAAATTGAGTAAGCTGAAATACATCTAAGTTTTCTCCAAAAATGAGAAGTACTTTAAGAAGATACATTTAGATATTTAGGAAGTACTTTATTTTAAATGTATTTTAATCCAAGGGTGCCTGCCTGGCTCAGTCGGTACAGCATGCAACTCTTGATTTGGGGGTTGTAAATTCAAGCCCCACAATGGGTACAGAGATTACTTTGAAAGTCTTAAAGAAATGTATTGTAATCTGAGTGCATTTTATACACTTACATTTTAAAAAATCCTGACGTATTTGCACTTTCTACTTTTAAGGAGCAATGTAAATTGAATTCTTAAGTACTTTTTATTTGAGAAATAATTACAAATATTGAATGTGTTTTAATTTACTTGATTTTTCATGAAATATTGGTGTCAAATAAACATTGATATATTTATTTTTTTAACCTTGGGTTGCCCATTTAAGGTAGGAATCTGGGGCACCTGGGTGGCTCAGTGCGTTAAGCCTCTGCCTTCAGCTCAGGTCATGATCCCAGGGTCCTGGATCAAGCCCCACATCAGGCTCTCTGCTCAGCGGGGAGCCTTCTTCCCCCTCTCTCTGTGCCTGCTGCTTTGCCTTCTTGTGATCTCTCTTTCTCTGTCAAATAAATAAATAAGATCTTAAAATAAAATAAAAATTAAAAAATAAGATAGGAATCTAATATTGCTTGCTTGCCAGTCAACATTATTTTTTCTTAGAGATCGGAGTTTCTTTGAGAATCCTTTTAAGTTTTATCTTGTGAAATGTTTCTTTATTTGCTCAGTTATAATGAAAATTAAAATTTTTCTGGAACCATACCTTTAAATTTGTTTAATTATTCTTTTGCGAGCAAGAGCACACACACCAGTGAGGTGGGTGCAGGTAGGAAGAGGGGCAGAGGGAGAGGTAGAGAATGTTAAGCTGGCTTCATGTGCAGCATGGGTTAATCTCACAGCCTTGAGATCATGACTTGAGCTAAAACCCGAGAGTCTTAAACTTAATGATCACTGGACCAGGGCGCCTGGGTGGCTCAGTTGGTTAAAAGACTGCCTTCAGCTCAGGTCATGATCCTGGAGTCCCGGGATGGGAGTCCCGCATCAGGCTCCCTGCTCAGTGCTCCCTGCTTCTCCCTCTGACCTTTCCCCTCTCATTCTCTCTCTCTCTCTCTCTCTCTCTCAAATTAAAATAATAATAACAATATCATCATCATCATCATGATCAAGCCACCCAGGCACCACCTCCCCTTTAAATTTACTTTTTAATTTTTTAAATTTTTAAATTATTTAAATTTATTTTTAAAGCCTAGTTTAAAGGTGGTGTTAAAGACAAACCTTCATGGGTCAATTAACTGATAATATGAACCATATCTCAATAAAATTGTTAAGAGAAAATAATATAGGAAATCTTTATATCTTCTCCATATGTTACTATGACTATTCATAATTTATTACTGACTTTCCATGGATTCTTCTTTATTCTTTTTAAAGATTTTATTTACTTATTTGAGAAAGAGCGAGCAAACCAGGGGGTGAGGCAGAGGGCGAGGCAGACTCCTCGCTGTGCAGGGAGCCTGATACGATGAGGAGTTCCATGGATCCCAGAACCCCAGGAACATGACCTGACCCAAAGGCAGGCACTTAACTAACTGAGCCATCCAGACAATGCCCCTGGATTCTTTTTTGAAGGACTATCAATGATGAGTTTATAATTATCAAAGAGTAGCTGTATTATTTATAAATTAATTAGCATGTTAATGAATTTGGGAAAACCAAATTCTTATTGTTTATAAGGGAAGGATGTTTTTTATTTTAGTAATCTCTGGGTACTAAACACAAAAATCTATATTTGAATTTTGTATTTTCTCTTTGTATTAAGACCACATTCCTCGACTTAGACGCTTTGGCACGACATTTGGCTGACTGTATTCGAAGGTAAAATTTGATGTGAAATTGACAGTTTTATCGTTGAGGAAAGATAAAGGACATAGTTATGTGAACTATCTTGTTTTGTTTGTGCTCTTTTTTGTAGCAGGGAGATCCTTGATCATCAAGATGGTAATGTAGAAGATGATGGGCTTACAGGACTTCTAAGGCTTGCAACAAGTGTTATTAAACACAAACCACCATTTAAGTTTTCCAGAGAAGGACAGGTAGGTATTAAGACATCCAAATGTCTATATGAAATATGATTGAAATTTTTGTTGTTGTTGCATTGTATGGGGTATATTAGATTTTCTGAAACTTGCAAGCATAAAGCTTGCTAGAACCTTATTGTTGATAGGAAAAGTGAACAATGAATAAAATGAACCCTAGAAATATTAATGCTAAGCTTATATGCAGAAACAATTTTAATTCCTATGACTTGTACATAGAAAGACAACCTGTACTACAATTTCTGTAGGGTGGAATATTTTGAATTAATAATTTACACAGAATTAATAAGTAGTCCTAGAGGACCTGACTGGTTTAATGTTTAAGAAAAAGCCCATTTGACATTAAATCTATTGAATATTTGATAACACCTAAGCACTCTGTACCCACAAATGTCTAATTACTCTTTAGATTAAGTTACTTACTCTGCCATTAACACTTTTGTAATTGCCCACATTGAGGGAGTTAGTTTTGGTTCGGAGAGTTTTTTTCTTGAGGTAACTAATTTGTGGTAGGAAACATAGGAATAACCAGAAGGATGGAAGGTAATCCTCAAGGGCATAGAGTTGGAGATTCTGGAGATAAACTTAAGGTTTATCGGTCTTAAATAAGTACTTCTTCCCCTATTTGACAAACCCCCTTTTTGTGCTATTTTTCTATGTCCTTTTTAAATTTTCCCTATACTCACTGGGAATAATTTGATTGATTTAGTTTTTGCTGGATGAAGTATTATGTTACATAAGCCAGTATATAGCTTTTATTCTGAGATATAAATATATTGATTTCTTTGATAACATATTTTAATGTGAAAATCATTTCAAAAAAAGAACTACTTTTTAAATAGTGCAAAGGGAAGATCCCCATATAGTTTGATTTTCCATGCTGCTCGGGTGATGGTTGGCCTTCCAGGAGTTTCCATGGATATATTAAATATTCAAGTATATCATTTATATTACATAATAACCATTTTGTGATCTGCTTTTTTTATTTAAAAAATAAATACATAAAGAGAAACAATTTTTTTATTGACATTTATGTTGTCAAAGAAACAAAACACAACTGCAGGGAACATCATCTTTGTACCCTGTCCTATTATATACTCCTATTCTTTTTTTTTTTTTTTAAAGATTTTATTTATTTGACAGAGAGCACAAGAGAGCACAAGCAGGGCAAGCAGCAGAGTAAGAGGGAGAAACAGGCTCCCCGCTGAGCAGGGAACCCGATGTGGGACTCGATCCCAGGACCCCGGGATCATGACCTGAGCCAAAGGCAGATGCTCAACCATCTGAGCCACCCAGGAACCCCTATACTCCTATTCTTAAAAGTAAATTTGATTGGGGCACCTGGGTGGCTCAGTGGTTAAAGCCTCTGCCTTGGGGCGCCTGGGTGGCTCAGTGGTTTAAGCCGCTGCCTTCGGCTCAGGTCATGATCTCAGGGTCCTGGGATCGAGTCCCGCATCGGGCTCTCTGCTCGGCAGGGAGCCTGCTTCTCTCTCACTCTCTCTGCCTGCCTCTCTATCTACTTGTGATCTCTCTCTGTCAAATAAAGAAATAAAATTAAAAAAAAAAAAAAATAAAGCCTCTGCCTTCAGCTCAGATCATGATCCCAGAGTCCTGGGATCGAGCCCCACATCAGGCTCCCTGCTGGCCAGGGAGCCTGCTTCCCCCTCTCTGCCTGCTTCTCTTCCTAATTTTGATCTCTCTCTCTCTGTCAAATAAATAAATAAAATCTTAAAAAAAAATTTGATTGATTTTTAATTATATGAGTTCACAAAATTATTTTATCTATCCTTTTATTCTCCAGCTGCAATATATTAGAATGTCTCAAATACCTCATTTCTCTGATATCCTCACATGTGAAGGGGATACCTAAGACATCCCTTACATGTGAAGTCTTTACCAGTCTCACTTTTGCTTTAGATTTTTTTTTTAATGTATACTTCTTTTTATTCATAATCTGTAATGTTTGGGTAACAAAAGTAATTCTAAGGATGGCTGAATTTAACAAAAAATTTTTAACCTCATCTTAAAACTTCCACTGATCTCGTTCAGTGGCAGTTTTCAGTAATAGGAACATAAAAACAAACATGCACACAGTTGCACAGTTTTCATAAAGGTCTATTTCATTATTGGTGGGTAGCACATTTAACAGTTAAATACATTTAAATAATGTATAGGTGACTGCACCACTGCAGCATTGGTAACTAAATAGATAGCCAATTCAGCTAGGAACCAGCTCACAAGTGACTCTCTAAATATTTAATATACAGCTCTTGTTTCTATCATTCTTTGTTTTGATCACCTTCTTGGGGCGGGGGGAGGGGAGAGCCTGCTGGTCACACTGGAAATATATTAAGGCCAAATCTTCTGATACCCATTCCCAGAGGTTTCTTTCAGTTGGGTTAAGCCTCCAACTCCAGGGCAAGCCCAGGTTTGTGGCCTCCAGCATTAATGCTCTTCCTGTCTACCAGAACAGACAGTGTAAGCCTGACACCAGGCCTCAGAGTCTGAGTGTAGCCCACTCCAGTTAAACTAGAGTTGTTGACTTTTGCAGAAATGGAAGCAGTGGGATCCAGCTGATATTTGGCTGCAGTGCCAAAGCGAGTGCTGTTGGTACCTGATGTCCAAGCAAGGTTTACTGAAGTGTCGAGATCTTCACATACTTTTTGATAAATTGATCCTCCAAATTCTGTCCCATCATTGACATTAGTGTGTAGTTGGAAGTCCCCAGTCCTCTAGCCCACTGCAGAGTTATTTCTTGTCAGCTTTGGGTTGTCACGGTCTAACGTCATCTGGTACCCAGCAAGCCAGCCTTCATAACCAAAGAAAGCTGAACCATGGATTGCAGGTCCAGCAAAATCAAAGTCAACATCACAACCAAGGTTTATACACTCCCTCTTAATAAGGAGACTTGATTTTACCGCTTTTCTTTCCCGTGTTTGGTGGGAAGGTGGTATCAGATGTCAGTTTCAAACCTTGACAAATCTGGTCTTCAGTTGCGATTTCTTGGGGCGCCTGGGTGGCTCAGTGGGTTAAAACCTCTGCCTTCAGCTCAGGTCATGACCCTAGGGTCCTGGGATCGAGCCCTGCATCAAGCTCTCTGCTCAGCAGGGAGCCTGCTTCCTCCTCTCTCTCTGCCTGCCTCTCTGCCTACTTGTGATCTCTGTCAAATAAAATCTTTTTTAAAAAAAAATTGCAATTTCTGTTCCCAGAGTGTTATCAGTGTTCCATTTTTCTGTGAAAGTCAGACCATACTCACACCATTTATATTTGGTCTCCAAGGTTCCAGTAACTTTACCAGTTTCTGTATTAGACGAAACAGACGTTGAGAATTCCACACCACTGCATGACTTTGTTTTCACATCCAGTTTCGCCAAACCAAAACCAGATCCTTTGTTGAAAATATCTCTGGCAGCTTTGCCCAGGTCAGCATATGGTGGAGGAATACACATTGGCCACGTGCAGCTCTGTCCGTAGGTCACCATGGCAAGGCCACAGGAAGAGGTGATCTGGTGGTCTCCTGAGAGGGGCGACTACCTCCACTCGCAGCTGAGGCCACTGGGCTTGCTCAGGGCCGGGGTGCAACTACCCCGGCTGGAGGGCGAAGTGAAGGAGACTTTTGCTTTAGTTTTATGTCTTTAGTTTCTGTTGAAGATGAGTGTCTTTTCATGTATGTATTGGCTATTTGTGTTAATTTGTGAATTTTCTGTTTATAATCAGTGTGTATCTTTTCTTTTTTCTTCTCATTTGTAAAAGTCTGTATTTGGGAAATATTTTAAAATTTAATATTCTTTCTCTGTCCTCTTTTCCAGAGTTCTTTTTTTGCTTATCCGTAGTTTTTATGTTTTTTTATTTTTATTTTTTAAAGATTTTATTTATTTATTTGACAGAGATCACACATAGGCAGAGAGAGAGTAAGGAATGCAGGCTCCCTGCTGATCAGAGAGCCTGATATGGGGCTCCATCCCAGGACCCTGGGATCATGATCTGAGCTGAAGGCAGAGGCTTTAACCCACTGAGCCACCCAGGCGCCCTACACAGCAGATTTTAAGTAAAAACTCTATTTTTTTTCATATACGCAGCAGATTTTAAGTAAAAACTACTTAGTAACATATTTTATAGAAGGAAATTTGTATCTTCATCAAATGTCAAAAGTCCATCTTACAGTATTAAAAATAGTTGGCAGTGTATAGCAATAATTTTGTCAAGCTTTCTGTTTACATTTTTTGTCTCAAAAATAGAAGGAACTATATTGATATATTTTTATAGTCTGTTTTGCAGTTTGGTAAGAACAGAATGGGTTTCGGATATCTCATTCTTCTCTGAAACTTTATCTTATTCATAGTTCATAGTCTTCGTTATATCTGGGTTGAAGTTTCATCATGGTTGTCGCTTTACATGATTGTAGAGATTTCCTTCTCGTGAACTTGTGGGATGGCAAAGTTGATGTTCTTCTTGTAAGTCATCCTCCAAGGAGGTGAAGAATTCCCATAGGGGACTTTGGAACCAAGGTCAGTGAGAAAGCAGTGATCCCATTTGGCTCTGTGGATACTGGCATGTTTTGTTCACCAGCCTCAGTGTTGTTGGGGGTCTTCTTTGCATTGCACTTCTGATCACCAAGTAATGTTAACCTTAAAAAACAAAACTGCCAGTTATTTTACCAGCAAAAATGGGTTTACTCAGGAATAGCAGAGATTTGCAACCCAGGGCATGTGCTCTTCTGCAGAACCATAGGCAAGTCCAAATATACCCTAAGTTTTGCCAGAGAAGTACGAAATATTAAAATGAAATTTAGTTGAAAATAAGTATTAACAAGAATGATGGGCCTTGTAAAATTCATACAGTTATAGGTGGATATTACTTGTTAATAAGGTCGAATATGTGTTCATTAATTCTTTTCCTACTTTATATTTTTATAGATGTGGATTCTGGGAAATCTTATTTACATAATGGAAATGTAAACTTTGTTCACATGTTTACAGTGGAAATGGAAGTTTATTTTAACAGTGTTATTGTGAATTTCTTCTCTTACATGTTAAAAATCACACTGATTTATTTTCAGAAACTATTTTTAGATTTCTCTCAGCAGTTTGAGGTTCTTCTTTCTGTGAAGTATACTAAAATAGTTTTACCATTATTTATCAAATATATTGTGGTGTACCTGAGTGTTTAAGCCGTTGAGCATCTGACTCTTGGTTTCTGCTCAGGTCATGATCTCAGGGTCGTGAGATTGAGCCCTATATCATACTCTGTGCTCAGTGGGAAGTTTGCTTGAGATTCTCAAATAAATCTTTTTAAAAATGGACATATTAATATACAGGTTATCCTTTTACTTTAGAGATACCTGCATTTCTGGTAAACTCAGTAAGGAAAATAAAAATACTGTTCATTTCATTATGCTTTTACCAACCTGATATTTCTGCTAAAGTGTTTTTATCTTATCATAGGTTTTAAATACATTTTATCAAAGCTTTGGAGCTATGGAAACTTAGCTCATTCAGTTTCTGGATCTAAATTAATTGGCAAAGATAGTTCATTTTATTTATTTTTTATTTTTCTAGAGTGGGGGAGGGGCAGAAGGCGAGGGAGAGATAGAATCTTAACTAAGCGCCACATTAATGTGGCACTCCCAAGATACTTCATTTTAAACTACTTATTAGCCAATTCCTTTTTTTTTTTAGTTTAACTTTATTTTCTAGTTGAAGTAAATGTGTTATCTTTTATCTCCAATACACATTACCTAATTTCTGCATTCTGAGAAAGGCAAGAAAGACATACCAGTCTGTCGGCTATATGAAGTAGACTGTTCACTTTCCATATTTCTTAGCCAAACTTACTTTTCATTGCAAAGTCAGGACTTTGTACTGTTTTTGACAATAATGAGGTTTATTAATGAAAAATAGTTCAAATTGTCTTTTATTTGGTACCTGTGTCAGAGGTTTCTAAGACCATCCCCAGGTTTAGTGATTCCCTAGAAGGAACTCAAAAGGACTCAGCATATAGTTGTACTAGTGGCTAAGATTTGTTATAGCAGAAGAATACAAAATGAAATCAGAGACCAGAAAAAGCACCCAGCCAAATCTGGTGGAAACTAGGTACATACTTGTAAGAATTCTCTTCTCTTGGAATTGCACAGGATGTGCTTAATTTCCCCAGTGATGAGTGTGACAACATGTGAGGTGTGGTCTGTTGGAGAACTCTGTTGAGCCTCAAGTCAGGGATTTAGGTGGGGCGAAGTGGGGGTTGTCATTTATAGTACCTGTGTAACTGACCACAGTGTCTGCAATTCCAGACTCCCAGATAGAAAGCAGATATTCAGCATAAATACAAAAGACATAGTGAGCCACTTCTATTAGAAAAAGTTTTATGTCAGAGGAACAAACTCTTTACTGTTCAAATTTTCACATGACAGCCAGGGGCCAACCTTACAATCCAGCCATTCTAAGGATAAGAGTATTTTAGTCTCTAACTATATTACCTCTTTCTGCACAGTATACCAGAATTCTGGTTTTATACCCAGAACAATGTACCGTGGTAGTATTTGAGGTGTGTGAGAAGTAACTATCTTTGGTAAAGTAACAAAGGACCAATTAATAAGAACAAGTGGGAAAGGTGACCCTTTCTCAGGCAGATCAAATTTAGAGAAAAAATACATCTAGGATGGTAAAACCTCTCACTTCAGTTTGAACTTTACTGGGATAGAAATCAAGAGCTTGGTATCTGAAATCCTGGCTCTGGCTTCTTCCAACTCTGTGACTCCAGGCAACGTTCTTGGCCTTATTTGTTTTCTTGTATGGGGACCTTTGAGTAGTATCTAGCACTGTAACTGTTTATTATGAGTAAGTCAGTGCTTTTGATGCTGCTGCCGCTGCTGTTAATGTTATAAGAGTGAAATAAGGAGAAACGGAAGTAAATGGCAAAGGTAATCTAGATAGGAGTCCTTAACAAAAACTTTTGGTCACTTAATGGAGTGGAAGATAATAGGGATGGGAATCTAAGAATGAGCCTATTAGCTATCAAGAGGTAAGGAAGAGTAAAGTTGATCCCTACCCATTCTGCTTTCTTTAAGAGAAAGACTTTCAGATGAGGGTATATGATGCTGCTCTAAGTTTTTAAATAGCCTTTTAGTAAATTGTAGATTGTCATATAGTCTAGTTCACGCTATATAAGGTATTCATTATATTTAAAATATAACTAAAATGTAATCTTAGATAATATACTTGGCCTTTCCCTTTTTTCCAGGAATTTTTAAGAGATATCTTCAATCTCCTGTTTTTGTTGCCTAGTCTGAAAGACAGACAACAGCCAAAATGCAAATCACATTCTTCAAGAGCTGCTGCTTATGATTTGTTAGTAGAGATGGTAAAGGGATCCGTTGAGAACTACAGGCTAATACACAACTGGGTTATGGCACAACACATGCAGTGTAAGTGTTTTTTTTCCTTCTAATCTTTGTAAATTTTATGAACAGGAAAGAGATTTTGGAGGCCATGGCTATAGAAAGAATCACTCTTCATACACTTTTAACATTATAAGCTATTGTTGCTACATTGTCAAAAAAGTAGACATTGATTTGTTTAAAAAAAAGTAGGTGTAAAGGACTTTATACGTATCTGAAATATTTTGGAGTTTTTTGGTTAAGTCATTTAGTGCCAAGTAAAATCAAATATTGGCAGTCGAATTTTTAGAGAATGAATTAGTTTTTCTGTGTGTTCTTACTAATTTTATTTCTTTTTTGAGTATTGTTGACATGCAATGTTACATTAGTTTTAGTTATCATATATAATGTTTTATGTTAACTAAAGTAATGGAGAGTAGTGGCTGTTAGTAAAAGCAAAATACATCATGTTTAATAGTTTGTGTTGGGGGGGCATCTTTTCCTCCCTCTTTTTTCAGCAGCTCATGCACCTTATAAATGGGACTACTGGCCCCATGAGGATGTTCGTGCTGAGTGTAGATTTGTTGGCCTAACTAACCTTGGAGCTACTTGTTACTTGGCTTCTACTATTCAGCAACTTTATATGATACCTGAGGCAAGACAGGCTGTCTTCACTGCTAAGGTACAGTTTTCCTCACTTCAGTATTAAAACTGTGAAAGAAAATTTTTAAATTTTGTTAATAAATCTTATTTCAATTTAGTAAAACGTTGGGAAAATAATTTATGAATTAAAAATGACAGTATTTGATGACATAACTCGTATGTAATCTTATTTTTAGCTCATGTATATCATAGTTATTTTTATATTTCAACAGGTTATTCTTACTATGCTAGTATAATTTCTTTATTCCTCCAAGGAAAACACAGTTGTGGATTATATACACTCAGTGTATATAATGAGCATGGTATTCTCAGTAGTGGGTTAAGCCGCTGCCTTCGGCTCAGGTCATGATCTCAGGGTCCTGGGATCGAGTCCCACATTGGGCTCTCTGCTCAGCGGGGAGCCTGCTTCCCTCTCTCTCTCTGCGCCTGCCTCTCTGCCTACTTGTGATCTCTCTCTGTCAAATAAATAAAATCTTTAAAGAAAAAAAAAAGTAAATACAAAGTTTCTTTACATACAACATAAGCAAAGCCTAAAACAAAGTAAGGGAATGTACCAGAATCACTTAATTTGTTTTATTTTTATCCCAAAGTAAATTTTACTGTGGGCCTAGTTTATTTGGGTAATATATGTTTCCTGTTATTTTTCTTAGCTTGTTATTTCTAGTTTTCACTCTTTTTAACAATGAACTATTGTTTAGTTTGCCTTTTGCTCTGCTTTTATAATTTCTTGGCAAACTCACTTCAAGCTTCTACTTGGGTTTTTGTTTTCTTCCATCATGTCATCTTAATTTCCTGACTTTCCCCACCTAAAAAAAAATATTGCAATTCTTTATGTACTTTCAGTGAATCCTTAATATGTTTAAGGTGGGCTTCTCCAAGTTACAGTATAGTCAAGTGGGTTTTTTAAAAATGTTATATTAATGCTTTTATCTTCTGAAACTGATTATGCTTATAAATAGTTGAATAACTGATTCATTTAGCATATGGAAATTTTTGTCACGAAATTTGTGGCCCTGTCTGCTTAATTTTTTCTTATCATAATAATTTTTTATTATAGCATCTTAGATTGTCTTTCTTTTCTTTTTTTTCACTAACATACAATGTATTCCTTGTTTCGGGGTACAGGTCTGTGAATCATCAGTCTTACACAATTCACAGCGCTCACCATAGCATATACCCTCCCCAGTGTCCATCACCCAGCCACCCCATCCCTCCCACCCCCCTCTACTCCAGTAACCCTCAGTTTGTTTCCTGAAATTAGAGTCTCAATCTTATGGTTTGTCTCTCTCTCTGGTTTCATCTTGTTTCATTTTCCCCTCCACTGCCCTATGATGCTCTGTCTTGTTTCTCGAATTTCTCGTATCAGTGAGATCATATGATAATTGTCTTTCTCTGATTAACTTATTTCATTTAGCATAGTACCGTCTAGTTCCATCCATGTTGTGGCAAATGGCAAGATTTCAGGTTTTCTGATGGCTACTTAATATTCCATATTTTGTGTGTGTGTGTGTATACATATATTACATCTTTATCCATTCATCTATTGATGGACATCTAGGCTCTTTCCATACTATCTGTTTAATTTTTATGGAACCAGTAATGAGTGAAGAGGCATAATTTCAGTGATTTTTTTTCCCCCTGCCTGTTAACATGGCCATACTTCATGATTTCTCTTCTAAATATAAATGATCACTGTTTAGCCATTAGCACTTTCAGGAATTAAAATGTAGCACCAGAAACAACAATCAGATGTGTTAATTGGGAGTAGGTCTCATAAATGGTGTTTGTGGTTAAAAACGAAATTTTGGGGGCGCCTGGGTAGCTCAGTGGGTTAAAACCTCTGCGTTCGGCTCACGTCATGATCCCAGAATCCTGGGATCGAGCCCGCATCAGGCTCTCTGCTCGGCAAGGAGCCTGCTTCCCTTTCTCTCTCTCTGCTTGCCTCTCTGCCTACTTGTGATCTCTGTCTAATAAATAAAATCTTTAAAAAAAAAAACAAAACTAAATTTTGACTCATCTCTACATAAAAAATTCTTAATAGAATTTGACATAACATTGGAAAGTACTGTAGTAAAATGTGCACTTGATTATTTATGTGAATGCATTAGTCATTTTTATTTCCTTTTCTGATGTTCACAGTAAGAGTAAAGCTACATGTATTTTAATTGTGGCAAAATATACCCAACTAAAATTAACCATCATAGCTGTGTTTAAGTGTACAGTTCTGTGGTAGTAGTACATTGAGATTATATTACCACCATCAATCTCAAAAATTTTTTCACTTCAACCAACTAAAACTCTGTACCCACTAAATTCCTCCTATTCTCCATTCCCCCAAACCTCATGCAACTACTATTCTAGTACTTGTCTCTATGAATTTGACTATTCTAGATACCTCACTTAAGTGGAATCCTACAATCTTAGCATAGTGTCTTCACTTCACTTCATCCATGTTGTGGCATGTATCAGAATTTCCTTCCTTTTTTAAGGTTGAATAATAGGCCGCGTTGTTTGTATCTCATTTTGTTTATCCGTTCATCTGTCAGTGGACACTTCTGGGTTGCTTGTATCTTTTTGCTGTTTTAAATAATGTTTCCCTGAACATGAGTGTTCAAATATCCATTTGAGTCCCTGTTTTCTCTTCTTTTGTGTATATACCCAGTGGAATTGGTGGATCATACTGGAATTCTGTGATTAGTTGTTTGAGGCATCACCATGCTGGTTTTCCATAGTGGCTGTGCCATTTTACATTCCTGCCAGCAGTGCACAAAGGTGCCAATTTTTAAAAAAATATATTTTATTTATTTATTTGACACAGAGATCAGTAGGCAGAGAGAGAGAGGAGGAAGCAGGCTCCCAGCTGAGCAGAGAGCCAGATGTGGGGCTTGATCCCAGGACCCTGAGATCAGGACCTGAGCTGAAGGCGGAGGCTTTAACCCACTGAGCCACCCAGGTGCCCCACAAAGGTGCCAATTTATTCACACCCCTGCTGGCACTTGTTTTCTGTTTTTTGACAGTAGCCATCTTAATGGGTGTAAATATGTATTCCTTTAAGTAGCAAATACATATGTAAGGTATATATTTAGAACTTCTACATTAAGTAAAATGAAACATTCTTGCTTTTTCTTAATTTAGAAGACTTCAGTTACTTCTATTCTTCAGCCAGCTAATACTTCTTCTCCAGCAATGAAATAAAAAGCCAAGTCTTTATTTCTGACTGTTGTTGTATTATGTATACAGTTTGCATGTATCGTGTATCATCACCGTTCTTTTACACATTGGGAAATATTGTTTTGTGTGACTTCTACTCTAACCACATAGAGTATTAAACCTCCTGTATGTCAGTTATAGTACTATAGTTGTTTTGTCAGTTTTGTTGATTCCTTTTATTCAGTTCCTTTTGTACTCAGTATTATATAATTTTGTAGTAACTACATGTTGAGTAGAATCCTTTTCAATGTATTTATGTCCTCAGTTTGGTTATAAGCTCCAAAACAGCAGAACCACATTACTGAACACTCTCCACAAGACTGACACAAAAAACTAGTGTATACTTCTGGCATATAGAAAGCTTATTATTCCATAAGACATCAGAGCTTCTTCAAAATTTTGACAGGTAGTTTGTAGTGAGGATAATATTTCATAGTGTTTTGTTTTGTTTTTTTAGTATTTGGATGAATTAGAGTATATCTATTAAGTGCCTATAAGGCCGTTGTTTAGGACTAAGTCTCTAGTGAATGAATCTAGCCAGGTAACTGAATTTCAGTTAATGATATTTGAATACATAGAAGGTTTTCAAGCACGTTGGCCAGTAATTTTTCTGCAGTATTAAAGATACACTGTTCTAGAAAAAATAAAGATAAGACTAGATGATGGAGAGATGTCATTTATTATTATAATATGTTTTTTAAAATGTATGGATTTATTTGTAGAAAACAGCTTTGTTGCATACCTATGATGTTTTCTGTTCCTGCACAGTTACAACTTGTGAAAACAGCATTGTACCAAATGAGTGTTGATCTGGAAAGCAATTTTTTTAAAAGATGTCTTTATTCAGTTTTCTTACATAATAGTGATGGTTACATTTATATAATGAATAAAATATCTCTTTAAATGCTAAATTGCTAAATAAAGAATAAACTTTTTCTTACATAGAGCTAAAAGGATGAAAACGGATATACTATTAAACACATTGTAATACTTTCTTTGCTAGATTGTCTAATTTGCTACCATCACTTTTGTTTTAATGGAAAATTTTTCTCTTGATTTCCAGTATTCAGAAGATATGAAGCACAAGACCACTCTTCTGGAGCTTCAGAAAATGTTTACGTATTTAATGGTATGTTTGAGAACAGTATATGGAAAACTAATTAGATATAACCTATATAAGTTGAAAACATTAAGTGAAGTTCATTTGTATTGGATTTGTCCTGCTATGTACTCTTAGTTTTCAAATTGAATTTTTCAGTTTTTGGTGTTCTTAGTAAAAGTGGCTTTTATCAGTTGCATGTCACTCACCTGCATGATGACTTAATTTGTCCTTTATAAAGATTTTTTTAAATCTTTAAATTTTTAAAGAATGGTCCTTTTCCCATAACAGGGTCACCCATTCCCCACCCCCGAGTATTCTGGTTGATTTCTCTTTGTCCCTTTTAATTCTCACCCCCAAACTGTAAAAGTAATCGATCTTTAAAAATTAACGGATCTTACAATATTATTTCTCTGCTTAAAACTCTTCAGTGATTTTTTTAAAAAATATTTTATTTATTTGACAGAAATCACAACTAGGCAGAGAGGCAGGCAGAGAGAGAGGAGGAAGCAGGCTCCCCGCTGAGCAGAGAGCCTGATGTGGGGCTTGATCCCAGGACCCTGGGATCATGACCTGAGCCAAAGGCAGAGGCTTTAACCCACTGAGCCACCCAGGCACCCCTCTTCAATGATTTTTTATTATGAAAAGAATAGTATTCAGGTTCATCAGCACGTGTCTTCTGATTTTGCCCCTTCCTTTTTTTTTTTAAATTTAATTTAATCTTTTTTTCAGTGTTCCAGGGTTCATTGTTTATGCACCACACCCAGTGCTCCACGCAATCCGTGCCCTCCATAATACCCACCACCAGATTCCCTTAAGCCCCCACCCTCCTCCCCTCGAGAACCCTCAGTTTATTTCTTAGAGTCCACAGTCCTTTTAACCTCCCCTTCCCTCTTTCTATCTCTTTCTTCTCTTCTTTTTTTAAGATTTTACTTTTTTTTAAATTTTTTTTAAGTATTTGCAGTGTCTAATGTGGGGGGGCTCAAACCCACAACCCTGAGATCAAGAGTCACATGCTGTACTGACTGAGCCACCCAGGCACCCTGATTCCACTTTCAATCTTCCTTTAACAGTTGGAGCATGCCATCTCAACTGACAAAACAGAAGTGTTTTAAACTGCTCTTTTTTTTCTTAAAGATATTATTTTTGAGAGCGTGCGAGAGCACGAGTTGTTGCTGGGGAGGCATGGGCAGAGGGAGAAGCATACTCCCCACTGAGCAGGGAGCCTGATGCAGGACTCGATCCCAGGACTCTGGGACCATGACCTGAGCAAAAGACTGAGCCACTTAGGGGCCCTTAAACTACTCTTGTAAGAACTACTGAAGTTCGGGGCACCTGGGTGGCTCAGTGGGTTAAGCCTCTGCCTTGGACTCAGGTCATGGTCCCAGGGTCCTGGGATCGAGCCCCGCATCAGGCTCTCTGCTCAGCAGGGACCCTGCTTCCTCCTCTCTCTCTGCCTGCCTCTCTGCCTACTTGTGATCTCTGTCTGTCAAATAAACAAATAAAATCTTAAAAAAAAGAACTACTGAAGTTCATGGATGCCTGGGTGGCTCAGTCAGTTAAGCGTCTGCTTTCAGCTCAGTTCGTGATCCTGGATTCCTGGGGTCAAATGCCAGTGGAGAGTCTGCTTCACCCTTTCCCTCTGATCCTCTCTGCCTGTTCATGCTCTCGCTTGTGCATTCTCTCTCTCAAATGAATAAATAAAAAAATTTAAAACAAAGACTGCTGAAGTCCAGTCTGCAGTAAAACTTACGTAGCCTGCAAAATTTTTCTTTTTTGTTTCATAGTACAAATCTGCATCCTTTGAGTCCCACATTCCTTCCTAGAAATTATTAGACTTTAAAAAAATACAAATTTCATAACAGTAATTTCAGCATCTTAGGGCACCAAGACTATTAAATTGAAAATTTAATTTATTTTAAATTAAGCGGAATAAGTCAGGGAAAGAGAATTATCATGTGATCTCTCCAATATGTGGAATTTAAGAAACAAGGCAGAGGATCATAGGGGAAGAGGGAAAAAATGAAGCAAGACAAAAGCAGAGAGGGAGACAAACCATAACAGACTCTTAATCATAGGAAACAAATTTGAGGGTTGCTGGAGGGAGTGGGGAGGAAGGATGGGGTAACTGGGTGATGGTCAGTGGGGAAGGGTATGTGTTGTAATGAGCACTAAGTATTATGTAAGACTGATGAATCACAGACCTGTACCCCTGAAACAAATAGTGCATTATATGTTAATTACTGAATTTAATTTAAAAAAACTGAAAATAAAACAATGAAATTGAAGAAAGCAGTTCCGTTGTAGATATACTCCCTGTTCTGTTTTCAAGAATCTTGTGATAATGTTCTTTTTTGAGGATATATATTTGATTGTTTAATGATTTACCCTGCCCCCTTTTCCTTTGCAGGAGAGTGAATGCAAAGCATATAATCCTAGACCATTTTGTAAAACGTACACTATGGATAAGCAGCCTCTGAATACTGGGGAGCAGAAAGATATGACAGAATTTTTTACTGATCTCATTACTAAGATTGAAGAAATGTCTCCAGAACTGGTTAGTACCAGAATGCTGATGTTTTTTTGAAATCTGTACAGATGTCCCAATTTTAATTACTCACTTTTGTTTGTTTTTAAAGAAAAATACCGTCAAAAGTTTGTTTGGAGGTGTAATTACAAACAATGTTGTCTCTTTGGTAAGTATTGGCACCTGTTTATTTTTTTGAAATCTTAATGTAATGTTTCAGCTTATTAAAATAAATTACTTACATTTGGCTTTGGATTGACCAGGATTGTGAACACGTTAGTCAGACTGCTGAAGAGTTTTATACTGTGAGGTGCCAGGTGGCTGATATGAAGAACATTTATGTGAGTAATATTTTATATATCATTAGACTTTTTCTGCTTTTAATTACTATCATACAGCAGGTTTATATTTGTCATCTTGATAGAAAATTAACTTTCATGTTTTTATTTATATCCTTCTTGCTGTGCAAATCAAATAAGAATTAAAGATAGACCACAGAGCTGATTTTTTTCCCCAAAGTTGAAATACTTCTGCTTTTGAAAAATTAGTAAGATTCATGGATCATCTTGTCAATTTGAGGGAAAAAATATTTTTTGCTAAAATTTAGATTTTATTTTTATAAAAAAGTTTGTTTTCCTCTGTGCATTCTGCCCAAATGATAATTACTACTTTTTGTAATGTTGCATACTGTAAACAATAATATGGAACTTTATAATCTGATTTAATATACAGGAATCTCTTGATGAAGTTACTATTAAAGATACTTTAGAAGGTGACAACATGTATACTTGTTCTCATTGTGGGAAGAAAGTACGAGCTGAAAAAAGGTATGCTTTTTGAAATGTAATGTTTATCATTTTGATATCATCAAATGGAAAGAAAACACTTTAAATGGTAAATTCATGTAAAACTTTCATGAAAATTATGTAATGTCAGCTGCTTGGAGTTTATACTTTTTTTTTTTTTTTTAAGATTTTATTTATTTTGAGGGGGAGAGAGTACAAGTAGGGGAAGGGTCAGAGGCAGAGGGAGAGAGAGGGAATCTTAAGCAGGCTCCACGCTGAGCACAGGGCCTGATGCGTGGGGCTTGATTCCAGAGCCATGAGATCCTGACCTGAGTCAAAATTAAGAGTCAGATGCTTTACTGACTGAATCACCCAAGTGCCCATCAAGCTTATTCTTATATAGCAACTTTTCATTCAGTTATCCAATTGAATATTCAGTCATTCAGTTATTATACTTTGAGGCACCCTTATATTTTTACAAATTTTTTGTGTCCTTTTAATTAAATACTTACCAAGGTCTGCTGTTGGCTCTTTGCTGTATACTCAGTGAATCATGGTAAAGAGTCTCCTCATGAACTGAAGAGATCTCTGATTCTCTGAAGTGAGAGATGTTTTTCTTAAGAAGCAACCATAAGTTGGCCCATTTAGTACAGGGTAATTGGGTAAAAAGGTTTCAATTCTACAAGTGAACATTGAATGATAAGTAGAAATTGGATTGAGGGAGCATCAATTGCAGTTATTAGGAACAAAGGCAGAGAAATAGAAAGGACCTTGTATGTGCAAGAAGCCTGGCATTAGGCTAGTCTGCCTCAAGTAGAGGATTTGCATTGACCAGTAATAGAAAATATGATTGGTATTCAGTGATATGAAATTATTAACTTCTAGATTTTGAGATTATTTGCATAATTGGTTGGCACCATTTGAACATCTGTCTGAGAGAGAACATAACATAACTATTGTAAAGGATGACTATTAGACCTAAGCCAACGTAAAAGTGCAGAGGAAAAAGTGACAGAATTGAAGCTAGGAAAGAAAGAAAATCATGATAGGATGGTAATCTAGAAACTGGGGAAGAGAATCTCCCAAAGAAGGTATTCAGTTGACATAGTCCATAAAAAAAGAAGGGGGGAAATTACAGCTAAGTAGAAGCATTGGGTTTTGTAGAAAGATAGTTTAGTGGTATGTTTTATTGGGTTGTAGCAATGGAAGCAGAGATGTCAGGGTACATGGCATCAAGAATAGATAATTAATTTTTAAAGTTTGGCAGTAAACAAGGAAAATGGAATCTGGAAAGGGCTTGGGGATCAAACACGAGTTTTCTAGATAGATCTGAGCATGTTGGAAGGCAGAGAATGAAAAGCCATCTCTTAAAATTGCTTAGTAGGAGATTTTACCAGGGAATCTGCACTGATAGAAATGGTACTCTCTCAGTCTCCAGAGGGTCATGATGGTTGCAAGAGAGAAAAGTTGTAAGGCAGACATAAGAAGCTGTGCAGGCAGTTACAGGGAGAAGACAGGCCCATCCAATGAGAATTGGGTTAGGGTATCAGTTAAGACTTAACACAGAATGGAGTTAGTCAAAAGTTTGTTACTATGGAGGGGTATAATGAGGAATCAATAAAAGATAGTTGATAGGCTGAAGCATTTTCTTTTGAGAATGTCTTTTTAGTTGGAATAAATAAGCTTACTGAAAATGTCTGTCATTCTTGATAACTTCCTACTTCTTGAAACATTCCCTTCTTTTGGCGAATACGATTCTACTGTTTTTCTGAAATACTGTCTCCTCTTCAAGGCAAATTGTCACTCAGTACTTTTATACTCTTGCCATACTTTTGAATGTCTGTGATAACATAGTAAGTGGTTGACAGAAATGGGCAAAGGATCATCTTTTGCTGTATCTTCAAACCTCAGTTTTTCTTGGTTTATTCATTCTTATCTGAATAATTTTGTCTACCACCATAACATGAGTCTCTCTTGACATGCTTAGGATTTTTAATTCATCTTACCTAATTCAGAATGTTGTGCTGTGTTCTCCCAGCTGTGACTTATGTGTCTCATTGATTCAGTAACATGTATATAACATGTTATATAGTCTATAACATAACTCTTACCTCTTTAGTTCCATTATGTCATTTATCCTCTGAATCTTGCATGGTTCCACGGTCCACCACAGGTCCTTTAGTAACTCTTAGTTCTCAAGAAGCAGTTCATACTCTGACATTGCCCAGAAACCCCTTCATTTGACTCCTTATATTTCTATAACCTCATCTTTTGTCAGTCTCCCAAATAAACAGTAATGATGGATTTTAGACTTATTTCCTATTGATGAAATCCTTCCCCTACCTTCCTTATCTCCCTGAATTCCTAATTTTTTCTTAAACTAAGCTCTTGATTTAAACAGATTCTCTTTAGAATCTTAAATTCAATGAAGAATTGTTCCCCAAAATGCATATTTTTTCATGAATCCAAGCTTTTGTATATTTTTTTGTTTAAACTGAAATTTTGGCTTGTTTTAATTTAAACTGGCAATATTTATTAAACCATAAGACTTAGGTAACTTGCTGCTGCTGCTGCTATTGTAATATCACGCAACATTTATTGAATGCTATTTGCCAGGCAGCATTCTAAAAATAGGAAGGAGTAGGCACTTTAATCTCATTTTAGAAATTTCCAAATTCAGAGTTAAGTTCAGAGAGGTTAAGTAACTTGTTGAGGGTCATACATCTAGTAAATAACAGCCAAACTTTGCAATTCTTATAAAAACAAATAGTTTAATTCCTATTCTTTAAGATGGGAAAGAAAATTCTGAACCGAAAGACATAACACCTTTGAAATTTGGTGTGATGCCTTTTTATGTTTCCATAGCACTTTTACGTATCCTCTTCATGGAATTTACCATAGTGTGCTTAATTTTTTATTTTTCTTACTTAGACGCAGGAAAACACTTTTAGAATGGAAAAAGGCATGTAAAAGGGGAATATAGGTATAGATATATTTAATAAGAACATGATTTAAAGTACTGTTATTTACTGAGTTGAATACTGAAATACATGTAGTGTAAATGTGTTGCCAGCTAAAGTAATTTTGGAAGAGATTGTTAAGTTTTCTTTCTACTTTTTTCCCCTTTTTTTCTGTCTTTCAGGGCATGTTTTAAGAAATTGCCTCGCATTCTGAGTTTTAATACTATGAGGTATACATTTAATATGGTAACAATGATGAAAGAGAAAGTGAACACACACTTTTCCTTCCCATTACGTTTGGATATGACGCCCTATACAGAAGATTTTCTAATGGGAAAGAGTGATAGGAAAGAAGGTAATTTTATCTCTTTCTCTTGCCTATGTTTATTGTAAGTCTCCATAACAAGACAGTCTTAACTATAAAGTTGTAACCAACTACACATTTAATAAAATGAAATTGAATTTTAAAAAGGGGATTGTATTTAAGTACAGTATGGCACATTCAGTCAATTCATCAATAGATATTTGGCATTTATTAGAGTTATATTCTAGGCACTCTTCTAGGCATTAGTGACATGGGTGTGAACAAGATACACTCGGTTCCTTAACTCAGAATTTAAGTCTAGTAGGCAAGTCTTACCGAGCAAGAAATAAGATGTATCGTCAGATAGGATGGTGGATATATCTCAAATCTAGGGGTATTAGGGAGGGCCTTCATGGAGATAACATCGAAGCAGAGCTTGAGTAAGGAATAGATTGAGAAGAATGGCTATTGTCTTTAGGTGGGTAGGAGGTGGGGGTGGAGTTGATGAGATGGGCAAAAGGCAATGGCCACATCATTTTGTTTTTAGGCCATCTTAATAATTATAATCTTTTTTTGATGTGAAACCTTTGGATCATTTTAAGCAGGGAACTGAGATAACCAGGTGGGATCTGGAAAAGGTTATTCTGACTACAGCAATAGAAATGGATTGGTGGGTGATAAAAGGGATATGGGGAGGCCATTTTGATAAACTCCAGAGAAGATGGTAGCTTAATGAGCAAGCATACCAGTGTATTTGAGAGCAGTGTGTGGACAGTTAATAGGATTTGATGATTATATGTATAAATAAATCAACAAAGTTTATTGAATATCTCTAATTTGCTATTCTCACAGTAGTGGGAATAGAATGGCAACAAAGAACAAGGTCTTTGTCCCTCTGAAGTTGAGTTTTTTAGTCCACTACTAGAGGTAGGAAGAAAAGTCAAGAATAACTCAGGTTTGTGGCTTGATCATAGATGAATAGTAGGTCAGTATTTCAAGAAGATCTCAAAAAAAAAAAAGGTCTCAAGAAAAAGGGAATTTGGTCAGAAGTATTAAATGCTAAAGAAAAGGAATTGTTTCAGAAACAACATGGCTGAAAACAGCATGTAGAATGTCTTTGGTTATCTTTATCAGAGCAGTTTCATTTGGGTATTGCAGTAGAAAGGCAGATTGCAGTGAGTTAAAGATGATACTTGGTTCATATCCAGTTACCTCCAGATTCTTACTCTTTCCATAAGACCAGTGCTTTTCACACTTTACCTATATGTGCCCCAAAGACCACAGAGGTGAGGAATGGAAGCAGGTGAGCAAAAAACGCAGAACAGGTCTAGCTCTTGCCTTTCCATTCTTTGGTTGGAAAAGTTCTGGTTTATATAATAGGGTTCTGACAGTGTTTTTTTATGTAAGTTCTCTTGATTAAAATTTTTAAGGTTTGAGTAAGGCACTGTATTTTAAGATTTGGGAAAGAACTGCATTTTAATCTTTATACTCCATTGCCTGGCACGTAATGAGCCAGTAAATGTTTCACTAAATGGGACATGAGAAGTGTAAACGGTGAGCATGGGCTAGCTATTCTTTTAAGAGAAGAACATACTCTTTCTTTGAAAAGAGGAGAGAAGATGGTGACTATTGTTATAGAGGAATTGAGTTAAGGGGGGTATTTTTACCCTTACAATTTTTTAAGAAAGATTTTATTTATTTATTTGACAAAGTGAGAGCACAACCAGGGGAGCAGTAGAGGGAGCCTGACACAGGCTTGATCTCAAGACCCTGGAAATCATGACTTGAGTGGAAGGCCAATGCTTAAATGACCAAGCCACCCAGGTGCCCCTACCCTTAGAATTTTTTTTTTTTTTTTAAGATTTTATTTATTTGTCAGAGATTGCAAGCATGTAGAGGGGCATGAAGAGCAGGCAGAGGGAGAAGAAGGTCCCTGTCAAGCAAGGAGCCCCATAAGGGGCTCAATAGCAGACCTGAGCCAAAGGCAGCTGCTTAACTCACTGAGCCACCGGACATCTCTATCATTAGAATTTGAGTATGTTTAGAGGTTGTAGCAGAGGATCCAGTAGAAGATGATAACTTTGAAAATAAAGGCAAAGTTAAGAAGTAGGCAATGTATATATAAACTTTACTTTTTAGAACTCTTTCCAAACCATTTATAAAATTAGAGCAAGACTGCCCAGGAATTGTGCTTTCTGGTATTTTTCATGATGCTTCCTTGTGTAGAAGTAGCAAAAATTTGTGCCAAGATGAAGGATTTTTTTAGGCCATAACTGATGCATTCAGAGTTGGATCTTAGCACATCCAAACTTCTCAGTCACTATTAAAACACTGCCAGCCATTTCTTTCTCTCCTTAGTTGTCACTTTCCAATTTAGACTGTGCGCCCAAGTTAACGTAATCTGCTTTCACTTGTTTCTGTGATTATACTTTTTCCTTTGTATATGATGCTGGGTATACATATCAGAAGTCATAAATCCTCAAACTTTCTAGATATTTCTTTAATTTTTACCTTAGTATCTTCTATACCTTTCAAATTTAAATCTTTGGGGACAGGAAGGTTGTCTCTTACTTATTTTGTTTCTGTCTCCTACTACAGAATGTTTTCTGTTAATTAATAAACAATTGCAAGCATGCTACCAGTATAGTGCTCCTTTTTCTTTACCTGAGATTAAAGGGCATGAGTATTTAATGCCTTTCCAGATCTTGTGTTTGCCGCTCCTAATAAGATAAACTTAAATGATAAATATTGTACTATCTATTCCAAAAGGAATAAGATTAAACAAAAAGAGCATATTTTATATTTATATATTATACTGATGTTGTCCATACTTAGTTGTTTTTCCAAATGATTTGTTTAAATGTTCCTTAAAATTGTAGACTATGGATGGGAAATGACTAGGAAATGGAGTTGTTTTGTATGTATTATATAATGTACCTGTGTCTGTTTCGGTATATAAAATACATTAGGTAAAGTGAGGTAGAGTGATTCAAAGACGTTACTATGCAGCTTTCAACATTATTACCATAATTTTATGTAAATCATTTCAGGTTTTAAGGAAGTCAGTGATCATTCAAAAGACACAGAAAGCTATGAGTATGACTTAATAGGAGTGACTGTTCACACAGGAACAGCAGATGGTGGGCACTATTATAGCTTCATCAGAGATATAGTCAATCCACATGCTTATAAAAACAACAAATGGTGAGTTTTAAGTATTTTATTCTTGGGATTTAAAGAATTTTTTTTTCTGTTTGTAGTGTATAAACTTATGATTGTTTTTGCTTCAGATATGTTTTCTGATTTTATTTTACTAAAAACTTTCTATAAAATTAGGAAAGGGGGCAGACAATTTTTAAATGAAAACAACTTTCATAAGACAGTAGGAATTGATTGTTCTTAACTTTATTTTGAGAATTTGATGAATGTTCTCCTAAGAAAAATGAACGCACAAGGTTTTGCACACTTTAGATTCATAGACCATATCGCACCTTCCAAATCTTTTCTATCTTCATTCACTAATTCAAGAGCTGTATACTGAGTGTCTCATATAGAATGGTTACGAGGTCCTTATATAAAGTGATTTGAGGTTACCTACATGCTCCAGTCTCTCCACCTTACTTTTCCCCTTCCAGCCCACACATTCTTTTTTTATCATCTTTTATCAAGGTAATGGATGGAAGTCATTTAATCAGTGCTAAATAGCTGTTTTTTGGTCTTCAGATGTTGTTAGGTAGAGTCTCGTGTACAGAGGCTATGAATTTATGGTAGGCATAGTTCTAAGTGTTAGGGATATTGCTTTGAATGAAATGTACATGGGTAAATTGATCTGCAGTTAGCAGAATAGTTTTGTTGAATTCTTTAAGCCAACATGTCAGTGGTATCTTACTTTGTCCATATGAATATAATTCCATAAATATATTTTGAATCCTTTTTTGATCATAAGTTTTGAAATGGCATCTTTATCTTTGGAAGTTCTTCCATCTCTTAATCCTTTCTGTCCAATAGCTACACAGGTATGCAAACTTTTTGTTTTTATGAATTCTTCTGTTACTCCTCGTTTATAAATGGATTTATCAGATTTTTAGGGCGGTTACAGTTTGTAAAATTATATTCCCAGTTTCTAATAGGTTAGTGTTAACAAATAAGAACTTAGAATTTATTTACCTCATATTAAAAATAGTTTAAGTTTTAGAATTTTTTCAGTATGTATTTTTATAATAGGTGTAATACTCAGTATGTATATACTTGATCAAACAGTATATGCTCTGTTTTAGGTATCTTTTTAATGATGCTGAGGTAAAACCTTTTGATTCTGCTCAGCTGGCCTCTGAATGTTTTGGTGGAGAGATGACAGTAAGTTTTATTCAGAAGTTATAAATGGTTCATGACTTTCCAGATGCTATTCAATATCATAAAATCCAGTAGCAAAACCACTTAACTTTCTTTAATTGCTATGATTAAATCTAAAGTTTATTCAGTAGTTATGTATTAGAAGTCTAGTCTGTTGGGCATGTATACTAGACTGGGAAATACTTTTTAAACTATAATTTCTGCCTTCAACTGATAAAGGAGGTTAAGACTTAAAATTGAAAAATTAAATAGAGTAGGAATTGAATTGCATTGCCATGAAACATGGTGGAAGAAGTTGTCCACCTGAATGCTTTGAGATTTGAGGGAAAAGAAATTTCTCTTTAAAAAGGACTTCATATGAAAAATCTTTGTCAGGGAAATGAGCTTGAGGTACACTTCAGTTAATTATTCTTTCAGTGCTTTTTTTTTTTTTTTTTTTTTTTTTTTTTTAAATAATAGCAACAACCTGGTCATTACTATTGACAGGATAGGCAAAGAAAATCTTACCTGTTATGAAATTAGCCCCAAGACATGAAAAGACAGTTAGTTTGCACTAGTATTATTATTATAGTATATGTGCTGCCGAAGCGAGCACTGCACTAGTATTATTATAATGTAATTATAATAATTGTACTTCATAGGCATTTTATCCAAATACCCAGTATTCTGAAAACAGTTTTAAAATACTGTTTTGATTTTCATAAGTCAAGCATTAAATAGTCATTTCCATTTCACAGATAAGTCCAAATGAAGTTATTTTTCACTTTAATAGCCATGTCTGTTGTGAAATCACAGATCACATTGTGGATTTTAATGTAGGACTTCCTTATTGCTCTTTGGTGCTCTCATGTACTACTTTGAATAGAAAAGGAAAAGTAAGGAAATTGCTAACACTTCAGAAATGGGTAGATAAAGGAAGTAATATATTACTGATGCCATAATTAAACCTGTTTCATCTCTCGATGTTATTTCTGGGATATTTCCTCAAAAAAAAAAAAAAGTAAAGTAAACTTTGCAAAGCTCTTCTCTTAAAAGGTAGTTACTAAATTGCAAGTATGTTTTATTATATCCTTTATATATCTTATGGTAAAGTATCTTTGAAAGTACTTTGAATCTTTGTTTTTAGTTACAGTTGACCCTTGAACTATGTGGGAGTTATATATGCCAGGCCCCCACACAGTCAAAAATCCAAGTATAACTTTTGTCTGTTAATCAGAAGCCTTATTGATAACATGAACACTCAATATGTATTGTGTGTGTAACACTTATTACATACTATATTCTTAAAATAAACTAGAGAAAAGAAAATGTTATTAAAAATCATAAGGAGAGGCACCTGGATGACAGTCAGTTGGGAATCTGACTCTTTATTTTGGCTCAGACAATGATCTCAGGGTTGTGAGATCATGCCCCATGTCGTTGGGGTCTGTGCTCATAGGGAAGTCTGTCTAAGATTCTCTCCCTCTCCTGCCTCTCCTCCCCACTCACTCTTTCTCTCTTTAAAGTAAATAAATAAATCTTTTAAAATCATAAGGAAAATACATTTTCAGTACACTGTTGTATTATTGGGGGAAAAAAATCTGCCTGTAAGTGGACCTGTGTAGTTCACACCTGTGTTATTCAAGGGTTAACTATACTCTTAGCCAAGAACTTCTGTCAGTGATTTTTTATAAAGAATAAACTAGCTGTTTATGAACTATTTTATATATAAATACAACTGAGATAAATATAAGTATATTTTTTAAAGAATGAAAACTTTCATTTTTTTAAACAGACCAAGACCTATGATTCTGTTACAGATAAATTTATGGATTTCTCCTTTGAAAAGGTAATCATTTTTTTACATATAATTTACATTGTTTTCTTTCTTCCATGTCACCTAATTTTATAGTTATACTTTGTCAAAATGAAAATATACCTTTTTTTTCTTTGCCTCTTAAAGACACACAGTGCATATATGCTGTTCTACAAACGCATGGAACCAGAGGAAGAAAATGGCAAAGAATTCAAATTTGATGTATCATCAGAGTTACTAGAGGTAACTAACATAAGTTAACATAATTAACACTAATTAACATAAGTTAATTTAACTTATGCAATTTAAAAGCATGTTAAGTATTAATGCGATTACAGGACTACTGGACCAGGCTATGACAATGTTAGGATTTATAATCCCGGGTAGACCTTAACACTATTTGTAAATAGTCTTGGTAATACTGTCATAGGACAGGTACAGGTAAAGTGACCAGGAAATAATTATTAGTAACATGGTTGATGGAATTGGAGCAAGCTCATTAAGTAACTTGTATGTATGGTAATGTTCTTGGATTGGATGATGGCTGTTCTTCTTTGCTTCACATTACATAGAAATGTACCATGTATTTGAAATGCATTTAAAATATGTATTAAATATGTCTTGTTTATAGTAATTAGGCTTTCTTTGTTTCATGATGTAATAACTGTGATGTTACTTGAATGTCTTAAGAACTATAAAATGTATTCACAACTCTGTGTTGTATCAGTGTTATAAACTCAGCCAAAATGTATAAATCTTGATGATAAAAATACACTCTTCCATCTAGACAGTTCAGCTTTTACTGTCTAATTGATTGATTAATATTTGCACTGATGTGGTTTAGTCTTAAAACTGAGTGGATTTTGGTCTCCAAACAAGTACTCTTAACCAGTATCTTGACCTCCCGGAATGTTAGTTACAAAAAACCCAAGAATATGATCATCTTTTAAACCCTTGAATTGGATTTACCGACAAAATTAAGTGTTCACTAGATTTCTTACTCTAGATAAGGACACAACAGTGTTTAATGACAATCCAGCCCACTTGTGAAGTAAAATGAAACTTTAAGTAAAACTTTAATGATGTATATTCTTTACATTAATGGTTCTGAAACCCCTATTCACAGTATTCTTTTATGTTCTTAAAAAATAATGAGAACATTAGTTTTTAATATATTAGTTTCACTATCTATTAGTATTTGCCATATTAGGATTTAAAATAAATTTTTAAAATTTATATTTATTTAAAGAACAAAATTAAGCCCATGACATGATAATATAAATATTTTATGAAGAAAAATTTTTCAGAACAAAACCATTCAGTGAGAAAAGTGGCCCTGTTTACAAAATCTTTTTAAGATGTTTGCAGATTTTTTTTTAAAGATTTTATCTATTTATTTGACAGAGATCACAAGTAGGCAGAGAGGCAGGGAGAGAGGGAGGGGGGAAGCAGGCTCCCTGCCAAGTAGAGAGCCTGATGCGGGGCTCGATCCCAGGACCCCGGGATCATGACCTGAGCGGAAGACAGAGCCCTAACCCACTGAGCCACCCAGGCACCCCTTTGCAGATCTTTTTAATATCTGATTTAATAGATGACAACTAGAGTCTCAATAGCTTTTTGCATTTGCTCTGTTGTGATTTCATTCATCATTTAGCCTCTGGAAAACTCCATTGTATGCTCAGGAAAGAATGAGAGTAAAACAGGGCAAATAGCCTCATCATATTACTAAGGAGATGGTTTTGATCTTATATATACCCTAAAACGGTTGTAGGTACCCACCCCCACAGGTCTCTGAACTGTTCTTTGAGAACCACTGATTTATATTGTGACAAAAGGGAATCTCAGACATTTGCCCTACTACAGCAAGAAAAACAAATTGAGCCACATTAGAATTTTTAAAAATATTTTATTTATTTATTTGATAGAGAGGGAACACAAGAAAGGGAGTGGGAGGGGGAGAAGCAGGCTTCCTGCTGAGCACGGAGCCCAATTTGGGGCTTGATCTCAGGACCCTGGGATCATGACCAGAGTTGAAGGCAGACGCCTAACAATTGGGCCACCCAGGTGCTCCTTCTTCTTCTTCTTTTTCTTCTTCTTCTTCTTTTAAGATTTTTATTTACTTATTTGTCAGAGAGCGAGCACACAAGCAGGAGGAGTACGCAGAGGGAGAAGCAGGCTCCCGGCTGAGCAAGGAGCCAGATGTGAGCCTCAATCCCAGGGTCCTGGGATCATGACCTCATGATCATGAGCTCAAGGCAGATGCTTAAACAACTGAGCCACCCAAGCATTCCTAGAATATTCTTGATTGCAGATCTAAGCCACCTGTTTTTTTCCCTATAATTGTTTTAGCTTATTAATTGAAGAATGAATTTGCCTGAATATACATTTTAATAAAATATTAAAGTGTGATAATACTGTTATTTAATATTAACACAGATTTTAGGTATAAACTAGAATCTGGTCCTTTAGATTTGTTGAAATATAGCTAGTAGCAGACCTCCCAAAGAGTAAATAGGAAATTTAAAACCATAAGATTATTTTTAAAGAGTTTATTTATTGATTGATTTTAGAGAGGTGGGGGTAGATGGAGAGGGAGAGAGAATTGCACATAGACTACCCACTGAGTGTGGGGCCCTACTCAGGGCTTGATCTTCTGACCCCAAGATTATGACCTAAGCTGAAATCAAGAGTTGGACGCTTACCAGCTGAACCACCCATGCGTCCCAGAACCATAAAATTTAGTAAGTAAACAAACATTATAAATTGTAATGACTGTTGTGGATAAAACAAAATGCTCGGAAAGGGTAGTTGATTGGAATTTCTAGGGAAAGTGATTAGGAAATAATTCAGATTAAGCTTAAACTGAGACTTGAAAGGTACCGAAGACTAATCATGTGAAGAATATTACAGGCAAAGAGATTATTATGACAAATTCCTTTAGTAAAGATATAGGGTATTGGCATATTTTAGAAGCTGAACAGTGACCTCTGGGGCTGTGATGATTAGTAAGTGCAAGGAAATGTCCAAGATGAAGTTGAAGAGGTATATAGAAAATATCTATAGTACAATAATTTCATACTTAGACACACCCACATGGCTCCACATGTGTTTTATTGATAAAACATAAAAAGGATCGTCAAAAAACAAGATGAATAATTCCGTAGAACAGAAATGAAAGCAGTGGGTCTGGTGGAAACCACAGGACTACCAGGCTTTAGGCCCAAATCAGATAATGGTGGTGGAGAGTTCTTGAGACGTAAAGGGGATAAAAATTATGACACAGGATCTCGAGCTGAGCTCATGGCTAGGAGTAAGAACCTTGGAATGGAGCTTCATTGCTATGAAAAAGCACTGATGGGGTGAAGGCTCTCAAACTCTTGTTTAGACTACAGCTTTCTAGAAGGCAGTGTGCATAGAAATGCTAGAGGACCAAGAACTCTAAAGCAGTCTGTTCATTGACTAGGTCTGTACCAATGTGGAGCAATATGAATTCAAGACCTGGTGCTGGATGGGCTAGTGGGTTGGGAGGCAAGAAGAGGTAGTTGAAAATCTTTAGGAGATAAACACAGGCAGTCATAACAGTAATCAGAACACAAATTTGTTCCAGATAAAAATAATTTTATGGAACGAACACTAACTTAGAGCATGTTTAGGGTACAGGGAGCTAAACACAAAACTAAAATCAGCAGAGCACTTATGTAAGACTCATGTTAGAAATAATCTTTGTGGGGCGCCTGGGTGGCTCAGTGGGTTAAAGCCTCTGCCTTCGGCTCAGGTCATGATTCCAGGGTCCTGGGATGAAACCCTGCTTTGGGCTCTCTGCTCAGCAGGGAGCCTGCTTCCCTGCCTCTCTGCCTACCTGTGATCTCTGTCTGTCAAATAAATAAAATCTTTTAAAAAATAATATTTGTTCATAATTGTTACAGAATATACAAGGAGGGGTTCCTGGGTGGCCCAGTTGTTTAGGTGTCTGCCTTCAGCTCAGGTCATGATTCTGGAGTCCCAGGATCAAGCCCTGCATCAGGCTCCCCACTCATCGGTGGGGGAGTCTGCTTCTCGCTCTGACCCTACCACCTCTCATGCTTTCTCTCTCAATCTTAAAAGAATAAACAAGGAAATCACCTGACTTGGGTCTGTCAATCTGAATTGTTTTCATTTTGCCAGTTTTTGAACATAAACCTTGCTCATAACCTGTTTTTATCAAATTATGTATTCATTCTTTAGATGGGATTTCAGAGTTCTTTTAAAATCTTTATAATTGTATTTTTAAAGAACTGTGATTGTTTGAGGTAGCCAGATACATAATGATAAATTGGAGCAGGCTTAATAACTCTTTTCGTATTCCACATACCTGGAAAGAAAATTAACATGAATTTTAAGTGCTTGTATTTTTGGGGTTTTTTTTGTTTCTTTTAGAGCAAATCTTTTTTGTCTTAAAAAATACTGGTAAAATGTAATGAAGCAAATGCTTTCTGATATCTAATGTTACCATTTTCTTTTTCTTCAGTGGATTTGGCATGATAACATGCAGTTCCTTCAAGACAAAAACATTTTTGAACATACATATTTTGGGTAAGTTTGGTAAACTTAGTAATAGATTTTTTCTTACACATTTAAAGCAAATCTTATTCTGTAAAGATATGTAACTTACTATTTTTAAATTCTAGGTTTATGTGGCAGTTATGTAGTTGTATTCCCAGTACATTACCAGATCCTAAAGCTGTGTCCCTAATGACAGCAAAGGTAATATATAAGCCATAGTTAGTTTTTTTCAAAATTGACTACTTTAAAGTAATTAAAAATTTTTTGCTTAATGTTTTCTTACAGCTAAGCACCTCCTTTGTCCTAGAGACGTTTATACATTCAAAAGAAAAGGTATGTGTTTTGTAAAATTTTGTATCATTTAGCAGATAGCTTTTGGTTTTCTTTATCTTTATTTAGCTCGAAGTCCATGCCTTAAATGACTTCTTTCTTTTTTTTAGCCCACAATGCTTCAGTGGATTGAACTGTTGACCAAACAATTTAATAATAGTCAAGCAGCTTGTGAGGTGAGGTGAAATAATTCAACAAATAATGTATAGCTTTAGATGCACTTTTTTGTTTTGTTTTCTTTTATTCATAAGATGCTATAGCAAAAGTATTGTGTTATAAATCATAGGATCCCAGTTTAAGTTGTTCCCCAAATTACTTAACAACTGAGAAGGTTATAATTTATGTCCTAGCCATTATGCTGATGAAATAATTGATTTTTAAGTTACTTAAAAATCCTGGTTCCTCCCCTCCCCCCAGTCTGTTAGAAAAATACAGAAAGTTCAAAAGACTGGATCGGATATTTCTTAATTAATTTTGAATATTATCAGAAAATACTTGAAAATGGATATCTTCCTTCTTCCTCCAAGGTAAAAATGCATATATCCCAGTATATCAGTTTATGTCCAGTTTTATCTTCCATTTATGTTCTAATACATCCCTATAATAATACATCCCTATGGATAGTCTGCTCACATGTAATGATCACTTAACCCTATTGCTTTATATCATTTTATCATTTTTTGATTAGCTTCCAAATGTGGTATAAGCCTTTCGAAGAATGCAAGTCTTAAAAATTTCTAGAGGTGGGAGATTACAACATAATGTGCAATAGATGAAATTAATTGAAGATCTTTTTCTTATATAGAAGGTTATCTGATTATGCCATGAAACAATGGAATTAGAGGATCTGATTATTGTAGACTTTAAACAGATGGCTATAATTGTTTTTAAACTTTGTAATAAATATTTCAAAACAAGCACTAAAGTAGGAAGATAAGGTACTCCTAGGTACCTGTAACCTAATTTCAACAAACAGTAACATTGTTTTCCTTTAATCTGTTGCTATCCCCCATGCCTGTTATCAGCAAACCCACATAGAATATCATACACCCATAAATACTGAGTATGTATCTTTAATAAATGAGAACTTAAAAAAAATACAGATCTCTCTCTCTCTATCTATATATATATATCTGCATGACTTTAATTTACTCCTTGTAAAATTAGAAGTGGTTCCTTAACATCATCCAGTATTCATTTTGTGTTTATTTTTCACTAACTGCCTAAAAAATGTTTTTTTCAATTGGCTTCTTTGAATTGTATTCAAACAAGGACTACATTTTGCTTTTGTCTTATAAATCAGCTATCGTCTGTAACAGTTACTTTTTTTCCTGTCTTTACTACTTTGTCATTTGATCTGCATAATTCTCCACATGCTTGCTTTGACTGATTATATCTCCTGATGTTAACAAGTTCCTCTATTCTCCCCCTTCGTGATTTTTTTTAAAGTGGTTCAATAGATCCAGAATATTGATTAGGTCATCATTTGTTTTGTTTTCTGTTCGTTTTTGTTTATAGCTACTTCAGGGGGGTTTTTTTTGTTTGGTTTGGTTTGTTTTTTGTTTTTTTTTTTTAACTAAGTATTGGCCTCCAGAACTCTCTCAAGAAGTTAAAATTCTCTGCAGTTGTCAGTAATTGTGTATATGCACACCGACAGTAAAATTCAATATAGGCATTAAATATGTGATTAAAACCTATCTTGAAATCAGTAGGAAATTGTTTTAGCACAAAGGGTACTTTTGAGTACCCTTTATGCTAAAACATAAAGACATACCCTTTATTTTACACTGGGTGGCTCAGTGAATTAAGCATCTGAGTCTTGATTTTAGCTCAGGTCATGATGTCAGAATTGTGAGATAGAGCCCTGTGTTAACTCTGCACTGGACACAAAGCCTGCATAATATTCTCTCTTTTCCTCTTGCTTCTCCCCCACTGTTCTCTCGCTCTCAGAAAAATAGGGGGAGGAGTGTTTTTTGTTATCAAGAGAGCATAATTCTTTTTAAACAGAAAATAAATAATACTCAGATCATATATTAATAGGAACAAAAGGTTCTGCAGTGTAGTATCTGGGAGGACTAAGGGGAAAATAGTATTCCATTTTATAACGTTAAGCAGTGCAGGTTGCCATCATGCAGGTTTACACTGTGTTGTAAATGGCATTCATGGAATTCTGTAATCAGGTGACCCTGCTTATGACTTGAGGCATTTCACAATTTCAGGCTTTAAAAAAATTTTTTTTAAAAGATTTATTTATTTACTTTAGAGAGAACATGCCCTGAGCAGTGGGGGAGGGACAGAGGGAGAGAGAGAAAATCAAGTAGACTCCCCACTGAGCATGGAGCCCAACTCAGGGCTCTATCACATGACCCTCAGATCATGACCTAAACTGAAAGCAGGAGTTGGATGCCTAACCAACTGAACCCATGCATTCCTAGAGTTTTAGACTTTAAAACAATGGAAGAATCCGTTTCAGTAAGAATTTAAAGTAATCGAAACATAGACTACAGGTAAAATCCTTGTGTGACTTTTTCTTATTTAATTCAACAAGTATTGGTTGAAGCTTAATATCACACTATTTTTTTTACAGTGGTTTTTGGACCGTATGGCTGATGATGACTGGTGGCCAATGCAGATACTAATTAAGTGCCCTAATCAGATTGTGAGACAGGTAAGAAAAAATTTGTTTGAAAAAGTAGTGGCTTTCAAGTTAATAATCCTAAATTTACCCATGAGTATATTTTAAAGATCGACCTCTTACCATAAGAATCGTTTTGCTACCATTTCATCAGCTTCTTTTAGCAAATCAACTATCTTTCCAACCAAGTGATTAAAATTGTTAACATTTCCTAGTTATAGGAGGATAAGTATAAGTGTTTATTCTCTCAGATCCTGTTATCACTGCTTTATGAGTTGTACTAATTCTTTTTTTGGAATTTTAGATAGTCTAACCATGGTAGGGTACTGTAGTGGCCTTGAAAATTAAATGAACAGTATGTAACATTTCTGTGAAAGATCTGAACTGTCACATGAATCAATTTGTTTTCCTTAAATCTTTGGAAAAATTAGACAAAAATGTAAATATTACTTTATATTCACTTATGACACAGAACTAAAAATTTAATATGAAAAGGCCACTTTTCACTTATTACTGAGATATGACCCTTACACCATATAATTCATCAAAACCATACAGAATATAAAATTTAGTGGTTTTTCGTATATCCCCAAACTGTGCAACCATCATCTAATTTTGTAACACTGCTAAGAGAAATTCCATACCTATTAATAGTCACTCCCAATTTTATCCTGTCCCTTCTTTCCAGCCACTAATGGCACCCGCTAATCTACTTTTTGTCTCTATGGATTTGTCTATTTAATGATAAATGGAGGGGTGCCTGAAAGGCTCAGTCAGTTAAGCATCTCAGGGATGCTAAGCACCCCAGGATCCCAGGGTCCTGGAATCAAACTCCCTGCTCATCGGGAAGTCTGCTTGTCCCTCTCCCTCTGCCTTATCCTCCAGCTTGGGCTCTCTTACTCGCTCCCTCAAAAAATTTAAATCCTAAAAAAAACAAAAAAAAACCTATAAAAAAATTTAAATCTTTATTAAAAGATAAATGGAGTCACACACTCTGTGATCTTTTGTGATCAGCTTATTTGAGCAATATTTTCATGGTTTATCCATGTTGTCGTGTGTTTCTTCTGTTCTTCCTTTCTTTTTATTGCTAATTTAAATTCCACTGAATGGATATAGCAAATATTGTTTATCCATTTAGTAGTCAGTGAACATTTGGGATATTTTCACTTTTTGGCTGTTTTGAATAACGCTGCTCTGAACATTTGTGCACAAATACTTATGTGGTCATATATTTTTAGTTCTTTTAATTATTTTACATGAGAGGAGAAGTCCTGAGTCATTCTAGGAACAACAAACTTTTTCATGGCATCTCCATTAGTTTACATCCCCACCAGCAGCAGTCTATGAGGGTTTCTATTTTCACTACATCTTCTTTACCATTTCTTACTTTCTTTTTGATTTTAACTATCCTAATGAATGTGAAGTAGTATGTCATTGTGGTTTTGGTCTCCATTTCCCTAATAATTAGTGATGGTGAACATCTTTTCATTTGCTTACTGGCCATTTGTATATCTTATTTAGAGAATCCTCAACCCTTTTTAACCCATGTTTCTTTTGGATAAACTTAAATCCTATTTCCTTCTCCTAATCATTGACTTCTGGCAAAAGATAATCTGTGGGGAAAACAGAAATGGGTGCAGAGAATTTTGAAACCTGTTAATTTTTCAGTAACTTTGCTACCTTTGTTCAGGCTCTTAAGTTGTTATAACTTTTCATTTACAGATGTTTCAGCGTTTGTGTATCCATGTGATTCAGAGACTCAGACCTGTGCATGCTCATCTTTATCTACAGCCAGGAATGGAAGATGGGTAAGAAATAACTTTTTAGCATTTTAAGCTTTTTAATGAGCTTCCTAGAGTATTTTAAATACCCACATTGAAATATTTAGGTTCAGGGCATGTAGGTGGCTTAGTTGGTTAAGCAGCTGCCTTCGGCTCAGGTCATGATCCCATGGTCCTGGGATTGAGCCCTGTGTCAGGTTCCCTACTCAGTGGGGAGTCTACTTCTCCCTCTCCCTCTGCCCCTCCTGCCATGTTCATGCTCTCTCTCTCAAATAAATAAATAAAATCTTAAAAAAAAAAGAAAAGAAATACTTAGGTTCTTTTATTTAAAAATCTGTGATAATACAATCAAGAAGAGAACATAATACTTTTTATTTTTAATTAAGTGCATCTTCAAAATCGTCTACAAATAACTTAATGACTTAGTCTTTTTGTTTGGATTGATTTAGCCAGACACCGTAATTTGAATGTATCTACTTACATTATTGCAATTGGTATTCACTATTACAAAGATGAGAGAGATAAATTTAGGTTTTTAAAAATATTTCTTCTCCCAGAATATCTGTCTCCAGACTTCATACCGTCTCTAAGATATATTAAATTGTATCTTCAGGTCGGATGATATGGATGCCTCAGTAGAAGATATTGGTGGACGTTCATGTGTCACTCGATTTGTGAGAACTCTGTTATTAATTATGGAACATGGTGTAAAACCTCACAGTAAACATCTTACAGAGTATTTTGCCTTCCTTTATGAATTTGCCAAAATGGGTGAAGAAGAGGTAAGGCTGTATCTTGTTTATTTCTGGGATTATGTACCTATTTTCAGTATTTAAAACTCAGTTGTTTTTATTTTATATTTTTAAATCATTGTTTTTATTTTTAGAGCCAGTTTTTGCTTTCACTGCAAGCCATATCTACCATGGTTCATTTTTACATGGGAACCAAAGGGCCTGAAAATGTAAGTATAGTTCTCTCTCATATTGGGGATTTAGGGGGCCATGTTTTCAAGTTTATATCATGGAAGCTCATTAGATATTAGAATGCTTTAAAGTCCCTTCTAGCCTGATATTAGATAATTTTAAGTGTCTGAATTTGGTTGGTATTTTTAATGATACAGTGAGAGAAGAAATAATCAAATGATAAATTTCATTGGCAAGGCCCTGGAACAAAGCAAACAAATTTAGGCCACCACCTACTTTGGGGTCATATCAGTAGCATGTTGTTTCAGTGAACATTTCTGTTGGTCATATTTTTAAACCCTTGCTGATGAGTTTGTCAGAGTGTTCCAAAAATTTAAGTAGCTTGGTCTATTCATAGTATTAAAGCATGACATGGGGGCGCCTGGTGGCTCAGTGGGCTAGGGCCTCTGCCTTCGGCTCAGGTCATGATCTCAGGTTCCTGGGATCAAGCCCCGCATCAGTCTCTCTGCTCAGCAGGAAGCCTGCTTCCCCTCTCTCTCTGCCTGCCTCTGTGCCTACTTGTAATCTCTGTCTGTCAAATAAATAAATAAAATCTTTAAAAAAAAAAATGACATGAACTTAAGTTGACTTTTTAATGACCACATTGGCTTATGGTCTATTTATACTATCTTATTTAACCCTATTGCAACCCTAAGATGTAAGTACTGTTGTTACCTCCATTTTACAGATCAGGAACTTGAGGCATAAAGGAGTTAACTTGTTTTAGATCACAGTGAGTTGGGCTTTGATCTTTGGTCAGATTCCTGAGCTATACTGTTAACTGTTACTCTGTAATGCTTCTCAGAATATGGACTTTTACTGTCTAATTCCTGCCTATATGGCTACTTGTTTAGACTGCTCTTCTTTTGCTTTGTTAAATCATAAAATCATTTCAGTCTCTTGAATTTCAAAGAAATGGAAGTCTTTGGAAGACTTGCTATTTGTATTATCTGAACACTGCAGATAAGGATTCTTTAATTTGTGTAACTGACATTTTTATTTAATAAGAAATACTGCTTTATCGTACGCATATAAAATTTGATCCTGATTTATCTTCCAAGGGGCTTGCCTATAAGAAAAACAATTATTAAAAGATATATCCCTGTAAGTGAGGTATAAATAGTTACAGTATTGAGAATCATTGTTCTTTATAGTTCTGCTTACTATGTCTAAAATAATCCTGAATATTTTTTAACTATTAAAAGTCAGGGTTAGGCCTTTGAGTGGTTCTTTATGATACATGCTCCTGCTACCATCTACCCTGAGTATTTCTGTAAAATAGTCAAATTATTTTCTCTCAAGACAATTCAGTTTTAATGTATTAGTTTCAACATTTTATTCTAGCCCCAAGTTGAAGTGTTGTCAGAGGAAGAGGGGGAAGAAGAGGAGGAGGAAGAAGATATTCTTTCTCTGGCAGAAGAAAAATACAGGCCGGCTGCCCTGGAAAAAATGATAGCTTTAGTTGCTCTGTTGGTTGAACAGTCTCGCTCAGAAAGGTGAAATGTTTCAACATTCAAAATGGTTAAAGCATGTTTTACCAAATTGTTTTACCACTAACTTTTGTTATATAATTCCTTTTAAATAATACCACAATTTATGAACTCTTGTGGCATAAGTATTTCAGTCCTTTGTATCAGATGACTTTGTAACTCTGAGTCATGTTAGAAATATACGTTGAAGAAATATACAGTAAAATATTTAGCAAAATTATATGTGCATTCATCCTTTAACCTGGCAACGCTACTTCTAGAAGCCTGTCCCTAAATACAGAAAGATGTATATGCAAGGGTATTTATTGAAGCATTTAGTTTAAAATACTAAAAGACTGGAAATATTTAAAAAGAGGGGATTAGTTGAAAAAAGCAGGCATCCACTCAATAGAATATGCTATTACTGAAAAAAAGAAGTATGGAATGTATATGTACTACCATGAAGAGATCTTTAGGATAAATATTACCAAGTAAAAAAAGCAAGTGGAGAAAAGTATGTATAGTATGGTACCTTTTGAGGAAGAGGAGGCTGTTTGGGGCAGGGGAGGGGTGCAGAGATTGAAAGCATGTAAACTCAGTTTTCAGTATTCCTCATTGTGGATCTTCTGTTTCCAAATTTGCTTACTTGCTGGGATTTATTACAGTCCCAAAATCAGTACTCATGGCTCTTTTGCAGTCATTTGTGGACTGCAGATGTCCATGTGCAGAGTGGCAAAAAAATGAGTTACCTGACACATACCTTCCTTCTAAGCCAAGGTCAAACAGGGTGACTGTGACTTCTTGTTTCACTTCTCATATTGTAAACAAGTCTCCTTTTCATGGTTGTTGCCATGTTTTTCACATTTGTGCTTTTTGTTGGTGACTTAGTGTTTAAAATTGCCCCCCAATATAGTGTGCTAAGTGCTATGTAGTGTTCCAAAGCTCAAGAAGGCCATAATGTGCCTTAACAAGAAAATGCACGTTAGATAGGCTTCATTCAGGTATGAGTTAATAGTAGTATTTGCTGTGACTTCAGTGCTAATGAATGAACAATACACATATGAAATAAGGCATCTTTAAACAGAAACACACACAAAACAAGGTAACCTCTTGATCGGTTGAAGAAAATGTTGACCAGAGGCTCACAAGAACCTAACCCTGTATTTCTCTTATGAGCAATGATTCATTAATCACTAATTCGGTGTTTGCAGCATTTTATAGAACATAAGTACTACAAATAGCAAGAATTGACTGTATTTTTTTTAAATTGAAGACTAAATCAAAACTTTAAAAAAGTTTTCCTGTGGTTGGGGGTGGGGGAAACAAACTGCTGGAAAAGACAAGAATGAAAGTTTGACTTTGAGTATATATTGTTTTTGTTTTTTAGATTTAACTTGTAATCATGTAAATGTTTTATAATGATAAGTAAATTAATAAAATGCAATCCCTAAAAATCAAAAGCAGACTGAAATAAATGAATTATATATTGACCTGGTGGCATAACACCTGGAAAGGAATTCACTAAAATGACTTTAGAACACACTAATTTAATTAACTGTAAATTCCTAGTTGTACATGAAGGACAAAAAGAATTGTAAAATTATCCTAAACTGTTCTACTAAGTATATTGTTCATAGTGTAATTGTGATTATTATCCAGAAACTAGCATATATCATAGAATAAAGCAAATAAGTAACTGTTAATGTCATTAGAAACCAAGATTTTCAGCCAAAGATGGAAAAAATACAAATGCAAAATTGTAGGTTTTTTATGTAAGTTCTTTAAAGCTAAATTTGAGTTTGGAAATACCAATAGAGTTTTGGTGTATTTTGTCTTTAAGCGAACGAAAAATGTCTTCTGTACTTCCGTTTTCTGAAAAGGCTTAGAAATCCAACCCAACTCAGAATCAGTGAGTGCCGCTGGCATCAATATTGTAGTCCCTAGATATCATTTCTTATGGAAGAAAATCAGGGTTCCTTGAAAAAATGGCCAATTACAGGTCTTGGGCAAGAAATGAATGGGAAGTCTAAAACACTTTGTCCTTTTGGAAAGCAGAGGCTATCAAAGACTATTGAGATTATGTTAAAAGGGCAGGAACCAATTTATGGATGTTCCTTCTGGTCATAGATTGGACAACCTGAGCATCAGTAATAGAATAACTACGAGAGGACTAAAATACATCACAGATATTTAAATCCGTGAGTTCGTAATGGTACTAAAAACAAACGAGCTACTTACTGGTAACCTTTGGAGTATATTAGAAAACCAAATCATAATTTTGGAAACTTAGTAATAAAGGAATGATAACAAGCATTCATCTTACCAGCAAGAATTACCTCATGGCAAACAAATGGTAAATGAGAGGAAGCTCACCATCTTGGAGGTGTTTGAGCTAATGAACAAGCAAGTAATGCTGAAATCAGAATATCTGTATTTTGTACCCCAAATGAAGTAATGGATCTAGGAGATGATCATCATTGACTGAAAATATTACAAAATGACCTTTCATTGTGTGCCTCTTGAAGAAAGTCAATACCACCACCTATAAAGCATGCTTGATTAAGAAGATCAAACCTAGATATGATCAAGTCTCTAGATCTAAACTACCAGTTTATAGGAAATATAAGGACAGAGGAACAGGTTAAAGCAACACACCACAAGGATACAATCAGCAAAATGGAAATGTGGGAAGTTCTTCAGGACAAACCACCTACTTGCTTCAACTCATAAATTGCAAGATAAAAACAAAATTGGAGGGAAAACCAGTAGTCTGTAAGATACTTAAAAGACATTTCAACCACTTGCAACAGAGGACTTTATTTGGATCTTGAGCCAACAAATTATTAAAAATTTTTTAGACACTTGAGGTAATCATACACCGACTGGATATTGTTTGATAGTAAGGAGTTGTGGTTTTATTTTAAGTGTGAATAATGGTAGTGTGTTTATGTGTTTTAAATGTTTTAAATTCATGCTGAAATTTTTAGATTAAATGATAAAATACCTAGAACTGCTTCAGAACAGTCCACATTGAGTGAGTGGGAGGTACAAATGAAACAAGACTGATCATGAATTAGTAATTTGAAGCTGAATAATGGGATACTTCCATTATCTTACTATTTTTGTATGTATCTGAAATTTTCTATAGTAAAGAAATATGTAGAAATTGTAAACTGGTAACTGAAACTCTTTAGTATTTCTTAGAAGTTTGTTTTGTTTTGAAGGGTCTCATGTATAAAAAAAACCACAACTCAGACCCATCCTAGTATTTATAATACACAAAAATATTGAGCTAATTAAATGGCAAATAAAGTAGGTTTGGGCCTCCATATATCAATTCCGGAATCTTGAAAAATTGTCTGAGAGATGTATATCTAGCAAGTAAGTTTAGCTAGCAGAAAGTTCAAAAATCATTTTGTGTTGGTGGCTTGGTACAATTGTAATTGAACTGACAGTTTTGATGCATGTCATGATGCAAATAGCTATAAAGTAACACAGAGGGAAGAAAAACTTATTTCCACTGATGTTTCCTTTCAGGCATTTGACATTATCACAGACTGACATGGCAGCATTAACAGGAGGAAAGGTAATACTTTGTATATTAGAGGATTTGATCATCTCACAAATAGTAATGGTTCTTAAATGAACAACTTTTACTTTTAACAGGGATTCCCCTTCTTGTTTCAACATATTCGTGATGGCATCAATATAAGACAAACTTGTAATCTGATTTTCAGCCTCTGTCGATACAATAATCGACTAGCAGAACATGTAAGTGCTGAGAAACAGTCTTAAAAAGCTTTTTGGGAAAAAAAAAAAAAAAAGCTTTTTGGTAATTTTTAAAAGAATGTTCTGAAATCTTCCTTTTTTTTTTAATAGATTGTGTCTATGCTTTTCACATCAATAGCAAAGTTGACTCCTGAGGTATGTACACATTAGTTAATTCATGTTTTTAAAACTACTAGTGCTTTCAGATAAACCTTTCTTCTTGTTCTTGAAAAAAATGTATCAAGGTTTCTCCCATAACACAGCTTAATTTTCAGTATGTAACTTGAAGAGGCTGAATTACTCCTTTGTATCTCATTATAATAAATGTAATTTTCCCAGTTAAATAAAAATTTAGGTATAAGTTCAACGTATTGGAGTACCACATCGAGGCTAAGCTTTGAAGTTGTTTGATTTGAAGCCTGTATCATAATTGTGTTCAAGCATGATGAAAAATATAATAATACAGTATTATCCAAAAGTATTTTTACAAAATGGTAAATTTTTACAAAATGGTAATGTTATAGCTACATGATACTCTGTCAAATATTAATGTAAATTATACCTTAGAGATCAAGGCATGCTAAAAGAAACTTTTAACCTAAATTATTCTATGAATACAGTTGTCTCATTAATAAAGGTTTTGATTGTTTTTTCCAAATTGATTATCTAGAAAAATATATATTTTCTGTTACATGTGGTGTCCATGCCATTGACTTTGTATCCCAAGTTGATCCTGCTGCTCCATATAGTTCAAGTTTATATGCAAGAGTACTGAGGTCTGCTAACCTAACCTAGATTTAAATGTGATGTGTAGAAGAGTACGTGTTTCTTTTCTTCTGAAACAGGTGGGTTCAAGTACATTTAAATACACAGTTATGCATGTGTCTTACAGGCAGCCAATCCTTTCTTTAAATTGTTGACTATGCTAATGGAGTTTGCTGGTGGACCTCCAGGAATGCCTCCCTTTGCATCCTACATTCTGCAGAGGATATGGGAGGTAAGTCTTGCAATAGATGTTTCAGTATTTTTCTGAGAATTTTATTTTTCTAATAAAGTCATTACCAGTTTAAGTACCAGTTTCTTCTTACTTGGGCAATACAAAATGGTTTTAGTGGGTCACAAGTGAGGGAAGAAGACATGATTTAGTCAGGAGGCTTGGCGGGGAGAAAGAATTCTTGTCTATTTCCCACAGGTTTAAAGACTCTTGTGAGTCAATAAAAAGTCTTTGGCCAGTCTAGAGTTTTCATCCCCTTCCCCTCAAAAAAGAATGACAGAATCTTAGAAATACAAGCTGAGTGTTTTCAGCAGTTGACAGAAATGGTACAGGAAATAACAACCATGTCCTTTCCTTCAGAGTAACTGCTGGATTCACAGAATTTCTCTTTAGTGAGTGTTGGGAAAACCTCTCTACACCAGGGGTCCGCACAATTTTTTCCAACTGGTCAGTTAGCAAACATTTTAGGCTTTGTGGGCCCTGTGATATCTTTTGCAACCACTCAACTATTTTAGCCTAAAACCATCTAGACAGTACAGAAATGAGTGGGTATGGAACTGGTCTGAAAGCCAAATCTGGATTCCTAAGATTTTTTTTTTTTTTTTTTTAGATTTTATTTATTTATTTGACAGAGAGATCACAAGTAGGCAGAGAGGCAGGCAGAGAGAGAGAGAGGGAAGCAGGCTCCCTGCTGAGCAGAGAGCCCGATGTGGGGCTTGATTCCAGGACCCTGAGATCATGACCCGAGCCGAAGGCAGTGGCTTAACCCACTGAGCCACCCAGGCGCCCCTGGATTCCTAATATTTCTTTATCCCATGAAAAAAATCTCCCCAGGGCACCTGGGTGGCTCAGTCATTAAGCATTTGCCTTATGGTCAGGTAATGATCCCAGGGTCCTGGAATTGAGCCCAACAATGGGCTCCCTGCTTAGGAGGAAGCCTGCTTATGTTCCCTCTCTCACTGTCTCTGTCTATCATAAACAAATAAAATCTTTAAAAAAAAAAAAATCTCCCCAGCAGTCCAGTTACTACTTTTCATTCTCACGTGCAATAATAGATTGGGCACACAGTAAGAAAAATAAAGATGAGAAACTTTAGAGGATTAGAAACACTTTGAAGTAAATTTTTAAATTTAATAAGACCAAAAAGTAATTGGTTTCTATTATTAGTTCTGTGTTAAAGTCCTTGGCTATTTTTAATTTTATTTTGCAAACTAATGACAGATTTTTCTTAATATTTCCTGTTGGTAAATGCAGTTTAAAAAATGGAGAGGAGCACCTGGGTGGCTCAGTTGGTTAAGCATCCAACTCTTGATTTCAGCTCAGGTCATGATACCACAGCTGTGGGATCGAGCCCACATCAGGCTCTGTGCTCAGCGTGGAGTTTGCTTAAGATTCTTTCTCTCCTGGTCCTTTTGCCCCTCACTGCCCCCTGTCTTAAAAAAAATTAATTGATTAAAAATTAAAAAAAATAGAAATGTAGAAAAACATAAGCAAAATTTATCTTAGTCTCTATTTTTCAAAAAACTCTGGCTTTAAGTGTTTAATGGCATATACCAAAAGTAAGTAAAAAAGTAACTCCTTAATCAGTTCATTTTATATTCTGTTCTTATCATTTCATTTTTAGGTAATTGAATACAATCCTTCTCAGTGTTTGGATTGGTTGGCAGTACAGACACCCCGAAATAAACTGGCACACAGCTGGGTCCTACAGAACATGGAAAACTGGGTCGAGAGGTTTCTTTTGGCTCATAATTATCCTAGAGTCAGGACTTGTAAGTCAAATATTCAGAACTTAAACCATTTGTTGTTCCAAGTTTTGTTTTTTTGTTTTGTTTTATGAGGCTATTACAGTAATGCCCATTGTTGTACAAAAGCTCTTAGATATTGTTCTTAAAGACCAAAGTTACATTAGTATTTGGAAGTGGCAGTGTTTTACAAAGATCTACAGTGCTTTGGGTGTTTTAAGGATAGGAAACTGTCCTGTCTTGGGTGACATCACCACCACCACCGTTTTTGTTTCCTTGCTTGATAGATTACAAGGCATGATCAGCATTAAGTGAAGAGAGTAAAGGATCAGAAAATCCTATCTTAAAAGTAACTTTAAGGCTAAGAGGAAAGTAATAAAAAGGCATAGAACAAACTGAGAGAAAATATTCAACGAGATATGGGAGTTAAATGATAAACACTTTTACATAAGCAGACTGGAAGAAATAAAGATCTTGGAAGACAGATGGACTCATGAAAAATTGGTATTTTACAGATTAGAAAATTACTTGTAAATAAACAGTATGTTCTCCTTTGATAATATTCAAAGAAACAAAAATTGAAATTGTTAATTTTTAAGATTTCTTTAATTATTAAATTTAATCATAAAAATAGTTTTTCCTAGCTGTCTACTGAAAGGGTGTAGAATCAGGGATACTGCAGTAGCAGCATGCACATCAAATACCCCCAGATCAATGTTTCCAAAGACCGTTCTCCAATAAAACAAGTAATAGCTCTTTGAAGAAATGGCTGATTCTAGGTCTTGGGCAGGTAATATATAAGATGAGCCTGGAGCATCTTGTAGGACCAGAAAGAAGTACTCAGAAAAACAAAATAGTGGGGCATTGTCAAAGGGACACACAACCAAACTGAAAGAATTTCCAATGGCTAAAGCTGAAACAACTTGAGTAAAAAAATAAGTAACATAGTGCTGGATTATACCCCCAAGTATAAAATAAATACCTATGAGTCCATATTGATAAACGATTAAATAAATAAATGGAGAAGAGGCAAATTTCCTATACAAAAGAATTCTAAATAATTTATGTACATCTGTCTGCCCTCCCAAGGAGGGATAGCAGAACCTCCTTCAAGGAGTAGGGAATGGGAATGTAACTTTTTTTTTCTTCTTTCAAATTTTTGTTCATATTCTAGTTAATATACAGTGCAGTGTTGGTTTCAGGATGATTCAGTGATTCATCACGTAAAACACCCAATATTGCTCATACCACATGCCCTCCTTAAGGCCCACCCCCCATAGCTAACCCCCTACCTACCTCCCTCCACCACCCCCTCAGTTTATTCTCTGTGTTTAAGAGTTTGTTACAGTTTGTGGGTGACTAACTTTAAGTGAAGCACTTTGACAAACATTAACTCAGGCAGGTGATAATAGTTAATATCACTGATCTGTGTTGATAGCATGTACCCTTGATACCCTGATGTAGTATGATGTAAAGTGCACTTTGCCTGTACAGTCTTCCTTACAAAAACCCATCATTTGAGTCTAAAAGTGATAAACATCAGACAGACTCAGTTTGAGAGACATTCTTCAAAAATACCTGACCCAAGTACTGCCTATTTAAACTGTCAAGCTTTTCCACATGCAAGGAGAGTCTGAGAAACTGTCACAACCAAGAGGAGCTTTAAGGAGGAGACATGATGATTAAATGTGATATATCCTAGATGGGCTCCTAGAGCCAAAATAAAAGAACATGAATGGGGTACGTTGGTGGCTCAGTTAAGCATCTGCTTTCAGCTCAGGTCATGATCCCAGGGGTAGAGATTGAGCCTCACATCGGGCTCCCTGCTCAGTGGGGAGTCTCCTCCCTCTCACCTTTGCCTCTCTCTCCACTTGTGCTCTCTCTCTCTGTCTCTCTAATAAATAAAATCTTAAATTAAAAAAAGAACATTAAGGCAAAACTAATAAAATCTAAAGTACAGAGTTTAGTTAAAAGTAATGTGCCAGTGTTGTTTCCTTAGTTAAAACAATTGTACTATAGTAATAATAGATGTTAATAATAGGAGAAGAGGGAGAAGAGTGTATGGGAGCTGTGCTTGTTCTGCCTACTCTAAAATAAAAAGTTTATTTGGGAAAAACACCTTGTGCTGGTGGGAACATGGATTGGCAGTGGTACTTACAGGCTTATTTTTCCTGCCAGTTTATGTAACCCCATAATAATGGGTTATTTGTAAGTGTTGACACGTATGCTGGTTGGCATTCATGTCCTGACTGTGACCATAAAACAATAAAAAAATCTGTGCTGAACCAAAAAAAAAAAAAAAAAGTTTTCCAGCCGTTGCATCTAATATTGATGATAGTACTGTGGAAATGGCATTCTCATACACTGTAGTGAAGTCACAAGTAAATATTACTCGTGAAAAGCAGTTTAATGATACATACCGAGATCTTTCAAAATATTTTGCCTATTTTAAATTCAGTAATATCATCTCCAGAATTCCAGTATAAGCAAGTCATCTAATATATGGATGCTTAAATAGCATTGTTTATGGTTGTGAAAAATTAAAAACTGGCGATGTTCAGTTGGGTAGTAGTTATAGTAAGTTATGTAAAAGTTATAATATGCTATGGTAATGTGAAAATGTTCTGCATAATGTAACTTGAAAAAAATAGCCCAAATATTTGAATAGAATCAATATAACAGTAAGAAGTATGGTAACAGGCATAGAAGAAGAACTACTGAGAAATACTATTAAATCCTACAAAACTTTAAGGAATGCATTAGAATCTTTAGTTTATAGAAAAAAAGAAAAAGGGAGATATAAGTGTCTTAAAGTAGTTGAACCGTTGCCATATAGAAATGGAGGTAGATTTGTTCTAAGTTCTCTGTAGTATAGAACTAAATGGAAGCTACTCTTTAGTTAGCAAAGCAGTTTTTAGCAAGGTCATCTATTCTTCCATATTGACCTTCCTAGAAGTTGTATATTTCTCCCAAGCAGAACTTATTTTTTATTTAGAAGCAGATAGCTCTTAAATAAATAGATGGTTTGGTATATAATAAAACAAAATTAAATGTTAGTTGTAGAATTTAAGTGGGTCTTTGGGTAGAGCACTTTGAACCTTTCATTGCATTTGAAATTTTTCCTAGTAAAATATTGGGATAAAAGTATATAACTTAAACTGAATAAATTTTTTCTAATCACAAATTACTTTTCTTAATAGCAGGTTATACAAAGATTGGTCAGAATGACCCCAAATGCCAGGTTTTAATAGGAAACCTGCCAGGTGTACCTATATATACCTATATATGGCAATATACCATCCCAGGTATATTGGAAACATAAACCAAATTGAGCCTAACCAGAGCAACAAAAACAGTGAAAAAATATGTAGAAATGGAGTATTGTGCAAAAGTGCTACATAAAGTTTACTTTAAAATCTGTAAAATAGCTTATAATTAATTTTAGGAACCCTAACTTTAGTTTCTTTAACAGAACATTAGAAGTTACCAAATTATAGGTAGAATAATGGGAGACAGAATTAGTAGGTATATTGAAAAGAGTTAAACTAAGGCTTTAGAGGCCTTGAGGAGGCTCTGTGGTGGTTGTTTTAGGAGCATTAGCTCATCTGGGTTTCAAGATGTGTAACATGGGTGTAATCTTACTGTTTTCAGTCCAAGTGAAAGTGGGGATAATAAAAGTAGTGCCTCCTAAACAAAGATACAGTGTTAAATAGTATAAACATTTGATAAATGTTAGTTACTCTTGTTGGATCATTACCGTTATTGTCTTTGTCATCATCATGGTTATCATTTCCCAGGGCAAAATCTGAGCTCCGCCTCTTTTATCTGTGTGACTTTGGTCTTTGTTTCTCCAAGATTCAGGTTTTCCAATGTAACATCACCTATTTCCAGAATGATTGTGAGGATTAAATAAAATATTTTTAAAGTACATAGCTCAGTGCCTCGCACACACACACTGACCATTTTTACAAATGAACTCAACTAATGAGTCATTTTCTTCTCAGATTGTGTGCTTAATAACATTTTCCAGGTATGTTGAAGGGACGCTTTCTTTGCATTGGAAGTCAGCCTAGAAGCTACTAGTTATGGAATGAATAAATTATGGGGATAAAAGATATAGGGAATATAGGCAATGATATTGTAATAGTATTGCGTGGTGACAGATGGTAGCTACACTGTGGTAAGTACAGCATAACATACAGAGAAGTTGAATCACCATGTTATATACCTGAAACTAATATAACATGGTGCGTCAACCCTACTCAAGTGAAAAAAATTTTTAAGTACAAATTTAGCCTAGAGAATTTTAAAGGTTTTTCCAAAGTTAATATTCTGTAATTGACACACACACACACATACATATATAATCTTATATGTTACAGTGAAGTTTAAAGTAGAAGACCTCATTCCCTCTTTGTAACTTTATATTTTACTGTTAATCTGTAAATTATTACAAAATAACTTACCCTTATTTTGTACAGAAAAAGAAAAGATGCTAATACATTGAATGATTTGATCACATCAGACAGCCTTATTTAGCTAGGTCTTCTGTCTCCAAATGCTGTGTTCTTCCTATTAAACCGTATTATTCCTAAGAAGAAATGAAATGATCAAATAAGTGGAAAATTCTACATCTGGGGAAAGCTAACAGAGAAGTTTAAAACTGTTTCTATTAATGCAGTTATGGTTGCCACTTAAAAAATAGCAGTGACAAAATGGAAGGCATCTGTTTTCATCATTCCTTGATATTTTTCTCTGGGGTCAGTGGTAGGGCAGAAATATTAAGAAATGTTTATGTCCCTTAATTTTTATTCATTTTAATTTTTAAAGAGAAGAGTGGCTTTGTGTTTAATGACTGCTCTTCAGGCTGTTTTATATCTTGTAAGGATCTGACAGTTTTGTTTTACATTTTATAGCTGCAGCTTATCTTCTGGTGTCCCTTATACCAAGCAATTCATTCCGCCAGATGTTCCGGTCAACAAGGTCTTTGCACATCCCAACCCGTGACCTTCCACTCAGTCCAGACACAACAGTAGTCCTACATCAGGTCTACAACGTGCTCCTTGGTTTGCTCTCAAGAGCCAAACTTTATGTTGATGCTGCTGTTCATGGCACTACAAAGCTAGTGCCCTATTTTAGCTTTATGACTTACTGTTTAATTTCCAAAACTGAGAAGCTGATGTTTTCCACATATTTCATGGATTTGTGGAACCTTTTCCAGCCTAAACTTTCTGAGCCAGCAATAGCTACAAATCACAATAAACAGGCTTTGCTTTCATTTTGGTACAATGTGTGTGCTGACTGTCCAGAGAATATCCGCCTTATTGTTCAGAACCCAGTGGTAACCAAGAACATTGCCTTCAATTACATCCTTGCTGACCATGATGATCAGGATGTGGTGCTTTTTAACCGTGGGATGCTGCCAGCCTATTATGGCATTCTGAGGCTTTGCTGTGAACAGTCTGCTGCATTCACACGACAACTCGCTTCTCACCAGAACATCCAGTGGGCCTTTAAGAATCTTACACCACATGCCAGCCAATACCCTGGAGTGAGTAAAATTGATAATTCTCTGTATATCTTCAAATTGATTGGAAATAACCTATCCCCCCCCTTCTTGTGAGAAATGGTAACAAAATACAGAAATATAGTTTAACTTGAACTCTTCTTTCTTAAGAACTCAATGTGTTATTTGTTTTCTTGACTACATGTATAAAATGCTATATTACTATTAAATTGAAGTAATAATGGATAATTAGGTTGGTGTTGAATTTTATCTCTAATTGAACTTAGCTATTTTCATTTGTGTTTTTGTAAATGTCTTTTATATGTACCTAATGAAAAACATCAGCTTTGTGGTATAGTTTTAGGGAAGTATTTACTGTTTAGATATTTATCGTTAAGATCCACATGGCTGTTCTAAACTATGAGCTAGACAATATTTTTATCTTAGCTATAGTATTCCCTAGTGTCTTTTTTCCTCACACTACATTCAGGTGAATGAAATGGTTACGGGGTCTATCAGGATACAAATATATGCAGTCTAAATGATTCCTTTTTTTTTTTTTTTTTTTTTTTTTTTACAGTCTGTTTGTAGGTTTCATAGTAAAACTTTCTCCCTTCACATAGGCTGTCCTTCCTGGATATATCTTTTTACTGTTGCTTCTTAACTCTCTGTTGTAAACTGAAGATTACACCAAGAGGATATAGATCTAGAAAAGGGGTTGGAAGGAGAATGCAGAACTATTTTAACCTAGAGGCTACAAGCTGCAAATGTGAGAAGTATTTTGCTAAATGTGAGATGGTAGGAGTAGAGCTTTTTCAAGACATCCAGTGTTTACTTAAGAGTTTAATCAAATGAACATGATGAAGAATATTTCAATTATTGGTATCCTTGAATTGTGTACAGTACTTTTTCCTGTTGAAGAAAGAACCTTTCCAGGGCACCTGGGTGACTCAGTCAGTTAAGCGTCTGCCTTCAGCTCAGGTCCTGATCTCAGGGTCCTGGGATCGAGTCCCACATCGGGCTCCCTGCGCAGCTGGGAGCCCAATTCTCCCACTACGCACACACACGCTCTCTCTCGCTCTGTCAAATGAATATTTTTTAAGAAAGAAAGAAAGGACCTTTCTTGTCCTTCAGATATGATATAGTAAATTGTTCTTACCAAGAAAGAATAACCTAATTTCCAGCCAGGAAATTTAGAATGCCTAGAATAGAAGAAAGAGAGTAAGTATATTAAGTACCAGAAGAGTTCAAAGCCAAGGCTGTGAGACAGAAGGAAACAAATGTGAGAGTCTGCCTGACCTTGAAGGAGTCAGGACAGGATTTACCAAGATTTAGTGGATTTTCTTTATCACATTCACATAAATAATATTTGACTTAGTTACCAAACATGATATCCATGGTTAAATATACCTTTGATGAGTGTTGGGGGACTTGGAATCTTTATTTGATAATGTTTCCTGACATCAATAAAGCATAACATCTTTTATTGTAGAGCTTAACTATTAGAGATTTTCAAAAAAATCGTGCTTAATCAGTTTTTGCCATGAAAAGCATGGAGTTGGGGGTTTCAGTTTATTGATAAGTATGCCTGCATGCCCATGCTAAATGAGTTTATAAACCCACAATTAGCGATTTTACTTAAATATTATTTCCCATGTTTCTTCCATCAGATACTTGAACTAACCATTCATCAGTCTAGAAGCAGCATTCTAAATGTTGGCACAAAGGGTTTTCTCAGAAATGGTATTGATTGAAATGTAAATGAGGGCTGTAAAATTTTGTGAGGAAATTGTGATTTCTCATTAAAGAAATAGGCAAAGGATTGGTGTAGCCTATCTGGACACCCATTCGAAGTTACAAAGCTAGTGCTTTAATAAACAGTATTAAGACTAAAAATGAAAAAAAATTTTTTTCAGAAATTTTTTTCCTGAAAGTGTTATGATTTACTTTTAGTGAATAATACATTAAATTTTTAAAATAGAATCTATTGCTAATTTTATAACTATTCTTGAGTGGTAGTGTAATCTAATTTCATTTGTATAATATTAAGAGCTGGCTAGTAGGCATACCGTTCAGAAATGAGAAGGAACATTCTAAAATACAGGGTTAAAAGATCACCATGAGCTTATTTGCCCTTTTTAGGCAGTAGAAGAACTATTTAACCTGATGCAGCTGTTTATAGCTCAAAGGCCAGATATGAGAGAAGAAGAATTAGAAGATATTAAACAGTTTAAGAAAACAACCATAAGTTGTTACTTACGTTGCTTAGATGGCCGCTCCTGCTGGACTACTTTAATAAGGTAAGATGTTTTTTGGTGTTTTTTTAAATTGTTTTGTTTGGGCGCCTGGGTGGCTCAGTGGGTTGAGCCTCTGCCTTTGGCTCAGGTCATGATCTCCTGGTCCTGGGATTGAGCCCCGCATCGGGCTTTCTGCTCAACGGGGAGCCTGCTTCCCCTTCTCTCTCTGCCTGCCTCTCTGCCTCCTTGTGATCTCTCTCTCTCCCCCCATCAAATAAGTAAATAAATAAAATCTTTTTTAAAAAGTTATTTTTTTCCTTCAAAACCCTCAGGTTGTTTTTCAGAGTCCATAGTCTCTTATGGTTTTGAAGGATCAGGGGTGGGAGGTTGGGGGAACAGGTGGTGGGTAATGGGGAGGGCACGTTTTGCATGGAGCACTGGGTGTTGTGCAAAAAGAATGAATACTGTTACGCTGAAAAAATAAATAAAATGGAAAAAAAAAAAGTTATTTTTTTCCAAGTGAGGGAATGGGGACCATCTTTTTGACACTTAAAGAGTTATATTTATAACTCTCTAAGTGTCAGTTATTTATAAGTGAAAGTGTACCAGTTCTTTAAGGTGATTAGGGAAGCGTTTTTGCATTCAGTAACCTTGAAAGGATTTATCTTTTAAAAATTAACGAGTTACTTTTGAACAGCTTTTGTTTTCAAGGTTTGATTTTGAATTGTTTATATGTGTTTTATCAGTATCATAGAATTATGGTTGGAAGGAATCCTCATGTATGGTCTTACACCTAAAGCTTGAATCCTTCTCTCTCTCTTGTGATTCATCCCGTCTTATGCTTCAACAGTTCAGTTCTAGAGGCCTCCAGGAACACCTTTGGATGAAACTTGCATTTTTCATTCTGTTTAGCCCAGATTTACCTTTTTTTTACTTTTTTACCTTACCAGATTTACCTTTTTTAACTGTAGGGATTTTATAATTGTTCAGAGCTACGAAAATTACTGAATGGCTGTAAAGGAACTCTACAACAAATTACACACAATTCCCTTTAACTGTGGGAATAAAGGCCAGGTTAATTTCTTAAAGTGTTTTTACATATTATATCTAAGACTTGGAGGTAATGTTCTTTATTAGGCACACATTTTTTGGCAGTACTTCCTTGAAAATAGTATTTTATGCTTAACCCAAGATACGGTTATTTCAGATTATCTTCTTCAGAAAATTTTCAGATTTGAATCATTATTACTGAAATGAATTGGCTATGCTTTTGCCGGGACTCTACAGGAATTCTTCTAAAATTTTGCATTAATTTTGAATACCTTGTGTTTGAAAGGTTTACTATTTAAAGCTTATTCTCAAAAGGAAAAAAAAAAGAGGGCGCCTGGGTGGCTCAGTGGGTTAAAGCCTCTGCCTTCCGCTCAGGTCATGATCCCAGGGTCTGAGCCCTGCATCAGGCTCTCTGCTCAGCGGGGAGCCTGCTTCCTCCTCTCTCTGCCTGCCTCTCTGCCTACCTGTGATCTCTGTCTGTCAAATAAATCTTAAAAAAAAAAAAAAAAAGACTTTGAGCTTTCTTAATTCCTTTTTAAAATTTATTTTTCTCATCATAGCATATACCCTCCTCAATGTTCATCTTAATTCTTTTTTGAAAAAAGGGGAAGAAAATAATCTAACTGAAGTAGAAAGATTCCAGCTATGCTGTATGTATGTACTACATACAGCAGCAGTTTCCAGTACCTAATAATGAAATTAGGTCTGTTAACAAGAGCAATACAACTACTTTTGGTAATTATCACATAAATTATTTTTAAGACCAAAATGTATTTAATGTTTTTCCCCTCATGTTTCTCTTTCTTCCCAAGAACCAGCTGACAAGTGCTTGGATAGTATAAATGTATTTTGTTACTCTCCAGAACTTAACATAATCTAGAAGATATACCCATTATAAAAATAAGCATTGTTTATATTGAAACTTTAAAAATATTTCCATGATACCACTCTTCCATCATTGAATTGCAGACTAGATACTAGCAGACATAACTTTCTCCATGTTACATAGAGGATTTCTTAATATTAACTCCTTTTGTTACATTACTAGGAAATAGATACAGCAGTCTCCCTCTCCTGTAGATAGAAAAAAGCCAAAATTACAGTTTTCTTCTTTTTTTTTTTTTTTTAATCACCTAGTTTTCCATTCTGATTCATTCCCAACCTGGGCTTTTTGTATTCTTCTAGTGCCTTCAGAATACTATTAGAATCTGATGAAGATAGACTTCTTGTTGTATTTAATCGAGGGTTGATCCTGATGACTGAGGTAAATATTTTACTTCATTTTACCATAGATAGAGTTTATTTTAATGTTCTGACCAAGACTTTTTGTGTGTGTGTGGATATTTAGAGTTTATGCTGGACTGTTTTATCTAAGTGTCTGGATTTGATTATATATTAAATGCTAATTTATATTCCAAGAGTGATTAATAGTTTTTAGGTTGCTGTTTTGTCTGTAGTAATTCCATACTTTTCTTTTGTATTTAGAATAACCACTGGAAAGAGACTGGTTTTATTCATTCCATTTGTAAGGGTAGAAACAGATGAAATTCATATGATATGATCACTGACATAATTTCTCAAGAGCTCACTTACTTGATAGTTAAGAAACTGAGATTAGCATCATGAGAGGAAGCCATTGAGTCTGTTACAGGTGATTTAAATGACCTCTTCATTCTTGAACAATTCTTGAACATCCACAAACTGTGAGATGACTTTAAAGCCGTAGAGGTGCATTTTACCCTTAGTCTAATAAAGGAGAGAAGAGAAAAGACTACTTGCCAAAAGTACCATGAGAAGTCAGAGGTAGGATAGTTTTCTTTAGTTAATGATACTATAGAATAGGAATACAACATGTTTAAAACCGTACTTCGAAGAATTTGGACTTGTAAAGATAAGTGGGAGAGCATTTAGATAAATGACATAGTCAGCAGAGGCAAGAAAGTATTGTTGTATTTGAAAAATGCCAAGTATTTCTATTTGGCTACAACAGAAAGTATATGAAAAGTAGTGAGAATTTCATTGTTTCATTAAACAGATGTTTGAATATCTACTCTATGCTAGGCATTGTACTAGGCACTACAGCAGTGAGTAAGACAGACATGCTTCCTATCCTCACAGCTTATAGGTTAAATGCCGTACAAGTACATTGTTCAGATTATTTGCTGCCGCCGATTTTAGACTGTGGATTTTGAACTTTGAATTGTGGATAGAATATAGATTATAGGGAACTGATTCAAGAGGATTAGAAAAAATCCTTTGTGTAGAATGAAGTAGGAAAAAAACTAAGGATTTTGAATTTAAAAACTAAGGATTTTTGAATTAAAAGATTTAACAAGCCAATATGATTAAAGGAATTCTTCTTTTGGAGCTCTTTTTCCTCATTCAGACTTAACTATTGACAGCCATTTCACTGTTGTCTTTCTTCCCAAAGACCTGGAAAGTTAGTTAAAGCAGTTACCCGTTCTGCCCAAGTCTTGCTGCCTGCTGCTTTGTAATTTCAAAGGCTTAGAGCAAACAGTAACCAAAAACAAACAAACTGATCAAATAGATTATTCCTTCAGGCTGAAATGTATGCATAAAATATTAGCTGTGAAGGTGAGCACAATTTTGTATGTTAAAGAGCTGACAGGGGCCCCTGGGTGGCTCAGTGGGTTAAAGCCTCTGCCTTCAGCTCAGGTCATGATCCCAGGGTCCTCTCTGCTCAGCAGGGAGCCTGCTTCCTCCTCTCTCTCTGCCTACTTGTGATCTGTCTGTCAAATAAATAAATAAATAAATCTTTTTTTTTTAAAAAGAGCTGACTTAGGAGAATTTGATTTTTAGGTAGGAGAAAGCAAATACATTTGTTTTGTGCACATGTGCACACAAAATCTGAAAACATCTGTCGTAAAAGATGAATACTACCATTTTGTGGCTCAATACAATGAGTAAAAATGAAATGAAATTTTCCATTTTTTAAAATCACTTGTAGTCTTTCAACACACTGCACATGATGTACCATGAAGCTACAGCTTGCCATGTGACTGGAGACTTAGTAGAACTTCTGTCAATATTCCTTTCGGTTTTGAAGTCTACACGCCCATATCTTCAGAGAAAAGGTTTGGTTATTCCTACTTCTTATTTTTGTTACTTTCAACATTTAAAGAGCAAAATAAGGATTTCAGACCACAGCCTTCAGAGAATTTGTCTTCATCTCCGGTTTATGTACAGAAGGTGGGGCTGATGCTGACTAACCATAACGACATGTTCATCATGACCTGGTATTAGGCTGAAGTGCTCTGGTTTAATCTCTTATGCCTGCCTGAAAAATAGGCAAGCATCCTTAAGTGTTAAGATTTAAGAGACTGGAAAACATTTTGAAGCACTGCAACAAAATGAGTGTTTTGTAAAGGTTCTCCAACTGGAAACCTCCATGACTTAGGTTAGATCATTTTTAGTTTCAAGAGAAATAACTATAAAACCTATCTCTTGTGTCCCTGTAAAATTGCATGTGAACTCTGAACTTAACATAAATTTCTAGAAAATGAACATGTTCATCCCTCAGATACATGCTTTAAGAAATCCAGTAGGTTTCACAGTAGTAGCTGTCTCATGAAAATGACCACTTAGTTTTCACCAAAGATGTTCATGTCATTAGTTTGATTTTCTTGGTGTTAGCATTCTGTAGATAAAAATAGAAAATAATTGTGAAGAAGTTTGAACTCAAATGGCATATTTATGTATGCTTTTGTATTTGCAGATGTGAAACAAGCATTAATTCAGTGGCAGGAGCGAATTGAATTTGCCCATAAACTGTTAACTCTTCTTAATTCCTATAGTCCTCCAGAACTTAGAAATGCCTGTATAGGTAAGTTACTTGGAAATATATCTGTGTAAAAACCTAATGGATGAAGGTTTTTGTGGACTATTCTTTGTAGGATGTGGTATTAGTTCTGCACGGTTTGGAAGACATTTGTACTTTCCATGTGTAACTCATAGGTTCTAGAAAATCTAGTTATATTTTCAACATGCCAGTTGATCATACATTATATGATCACAGGCATGTCATGTAACATATCTGGGCTCTTTGACCTTAGGTTATTTCTAGATCTCTTCCAGCTCTGAAATCTTCTGGTCCTATGTAAGTAAGGCAGGATCATGCAGATGTTTTGCAAAGGAGAGCTGATACTGTAAAGGGTTGGAGAGATTATTTTACTGCCTGTTCTTTACCTAAAGATACTTGTAGTACTTGTTCTTAGACTCCCAAGTATTTTACTTTTTTATTGGTTATATATTTATAATAAAGTGGTAATTTTGCCTGTTAAAGGACCCCCCATTTTAAATTTATATTGTATTTTTTACTAGTTTAGAAGCCATTTTAAAAAGTCATCTTTGGAGACTGTAAATGTTTATTCCCAGGTTCTTAAAATGACATGAATAACTGGCTGTCACGTATAAGCAGTCAATTTTGGCAATCATTGGCCTGATATTCTGTGGAATTACTGGCCTATACTTTGGTAACCTCTGATTACCAGTAGCCTGTCATCATGAGCTTTACTTCTTATGTGATTAGGGGATGAGTATCAGTCCAGCTAGCATCATGAAACATTAAAAGTAAGCTAAGGATTATGTCTTAGATCCAAAGAACATTGAGCCTTAGATTTCTGTCTTTAGTTGCTTTGGTTGATTATGAAGACAGTCATTAGTATGCATTAAATATTTCCCTTAGCGTACTTCTCCATAATCTTTCTCTTGGATAAATAAAATACAAATAAATAGTTTTAAACTTTGGTTTCTAAATGATGACTGTGTTTTGGTTAATAACTTTGGTCCAGATTTGATTGAGCATCAGACAGAATTTCTCCCAGTGACAGCAGCTAAAACAGTTTTAGACTCATTAATAAACCTTTTCACCTGCCATACTGCTATTAGTCACCCTAACAGGATTTGTGAGTTTGAAAGAAGCAAGTCAGGTATCCTCCAACTTTTTAATACTCATACTGTGTTATTATTTTCAGATGTCCTCAAGGAACTTGTGCTTTTGAGTCCCCATGACTTTCTTCATACTCTGGTTCCATTTCTACAACACAACCATTGTACTTATCATCACAGTAATATACCAAGTACGTATTCATCTAGCACAGTACTTGAATGTGGTTGGCATTTAATCTTTCTGCACACTGAAGCATGGAGATTTATTTTTTCCATTTATTCTTATTGTACACTTTTAATGTCTTAGTGTCTCTTGGACCTTATTTCCCTTGTCGAGAAAATATCAAGCTAATAGGAGGGAAAAGCAATATTCGGCCTCCGCGCCCTGAACTCAATATGTGCCTCTTGCCCACAATGGTGGAAACCAGTAAGGTATGTTGGGATGCCAGGAAAACCATGTTTCTGTAGTACACAGTAATTTGAAATTTCCCCTCTGGCAGTTATATTAGACCTAAATGAGCATTTTGTGGATCCTAAGAAGATTAGACTCATTTGGACCTTTTCCTTTTAGTGCTCTGAAATGTTGGTTGAGTATTTGCAAAATCAACAGTAAGCACAAGTAGTAAGTTTTTTCCTCCCTCAAAAAAATACATGAATAGAAAGTCTTACTAGTATTTCTCACTAGGCTAAATTATAACTGGGTCATATATCTAAACCTGAAAAGTCAAGTTAGGTATTTATTGTTGTTTAAATTTGGCCATATAATCAATTACTTCTTTTATTGCCCTTTAATTCTAATCCTTTGACCTAGGCTTAATATCATTGATTGATAGATTTATCATCATTTGTAGTCGAATTCTTCTTTTCCCTAATGCATATCCTAAAATAATGCTAATTCTAAATTATAGAGAGAAGGTACATTGACACAAGATAATTTATCTCAGTTTCAACATTTTTTTAAACAATTTCCCCCCTTTATCTTTCTTTACCCCACTTCATTCACACTCTCCCTTACCCACCATCTTTGGATCTTAAATACACTTCTTATAAAATATTAAAAATAATTAACACTGTAGTAGCCATTACAGAAATCATTTGAAATCTATTTCAAAAATCAAATTTAATTCAACTCTTCTTGATGATGTCTGTAGAACTGAAGTGTCACATTTTAAAATCCTACAGTAATTTTACTTGATTAAAGTATATAGAAATAATGGGTAATTTTAATTGATAGCATTTGCACACTGAAAATAAACTTGTAACAATTAAGATCTTAACATTACTAGAAACTTGGAATTTAAAACTAGGTTCTTATAGAATTTAAATATTTAATCAGCTTTTTAGTTAAACTTATTACATTTGCACAAAATATGCTCTTTAATTTATTATACAATTTAAGTGCAACCATTTTATCATCTTTAACCTTCAGGGCAAAGATGACGTTTATGATCGTATGCTGCTAGACTACTTCTTTTCTTATCATCAATTCATCCATCTATTATGCCGAGTTGCAATCAACTGTGAAAAATTTACTGAAACATTAGTTAAGCTGAGTAAGTATAAAAGATGAGCAGTAAATTCCACTGAATTATTTTAAGCCCCTAGCCACAAAGGAAGGGGAGACAAAAATGAGACAATTCTTTTTTCTTTTTTAAAGTGACTGTTTAAAAATATTAATTATTCTTGGGAACATTTTAATTTTTATTAAGAAAACACCAACTTACTGGTTTCCATTGAATAGTTCTGCCCAGAGTTTCAGCTGGCCTATAAAGGAGTGGAGTAGGGCTGATCACTTTTGTACATAGAAGCCCAAGTCCTCCTCCATCTGCCCAGCAGAATTTAAAAACAAAAACCAAAAACTACTCTGCTTAGGGAGGCATGCTTAGAGAGGTGGACTATCCCAGCCCTGATCTTGAGAATAAGATGAGATCTATAGTGCCAGCTGTACTTTGGAGCTGGCAATGCCTAGAGCAAACTGAGTGGGCTTGCCAAGGTGAAGCAGAGGTGCATATATGAGTAAAATAGGAGGTAAGTCTCGTGAAATAGAGAGGTGAATGAGAAGAAAGGAAATTTGAAAAGGAAGGTAGGAGAAATAGAAAATAAAATCATCAGTGAATTTTATAAAAGGAAAAAAACCTCAAATTACAAGGATGTGCTTGAGACCTATAGAATTACACCCTTTGGGTGAGTTTTTCTAGTTGATAAGTCTTTAGAGGACATGTCCCTTACTTCAGGACCTCCAGAGTTCCCAGGCTTTGTGTGTTCTGTGAGTCTTACTTCTTTAGGGATGGCCTAGGATTCTTTCCCAGTGTTCTATAGTTTCGTTTCAGAGCATAGGAAGTGAAGTACTCATGGAACCACCAACCAGGTCAAGAAACAGAATATTGCCATACTCTAGAACTCCCCCTTTTATTCTTCCTCAATCCCAACCCTTTCCTTATATGGGAAAGGTTTTGATCCATTTTAAGTAGGGCAAAAGTTGTGAACATACCTTAGGTTTCATTATCGGAGAAGGAGGATGTGGTAACAGCTGTCAGGGATAATTCCTCTTCAGAAAACCCATCTTATTGGTAAGTGATTAGAGTGTCTTCACATTTGAAAGGTCTTTCCTTCCACCTGTTATCATTAGCTGGTTTTATACACATGTGGCTGAATTACCAAGTGGGGATGGTTGGGTAGGGGAGCACATACTGAGATTGGCCATTTCATGATTACACATTTCGGTCATGGCACTTGGTAAAAAACTAAAACCTAGCAGTGGCAGTGATCAAATGTGAGAAAGTGTCCAGGAATTCTAATAACGCAGCCTTACTCCCAGATAAGGAGGGGGACTTATTAAAATGCTGACCTTAAGAAAAGTTCTTGGCAATCGTGTTCATGTGATTTATACCAGAAGTTATGTGAGGAGCTGTTTGAGCTGCTTGAACAGCTCTGATCAAATAGTGAATTTCTACCCTGTTTGGGACTGTCTTCCTCAATACAAAAACAGCTTCAGGGAAATTACATATGGTGGAGAGGAGAGAGTGGGGAGGGAAAGGACATACACTTAGCCTTCAACATTAGCTGAATCAACTTTTCATAGTATTTTATACTCACATTCCTCTTGTAACCATGAAGCACTGTTGATGCTGCCTCCTAGTGTTTAGTTTTCTACATAAGCAGTGTTCTGTAAAACTTTCTGTGAGGACAGAAATATTCTCCAACTGCCTCATCATCCATAATATGATAGCCAGAAGCCATATGTGAGTGGTGAGAACTTGAAATGTGATTTAAGAAACTGAATCTTTATTTAACTAAGCCAGATGTGACTGGTGACTATTTTGAGTAGAAACCAAAGCCTTCACAAATTAAGCAAGAAAAGAAAATTTTCAGGGTTATATCTTTTTCTCTTGAATTCATTCATTCATGTATTTTATTAGCTCCTCCTATTCTGCCAACTTCCCTGGAACTCATGGTTATTATATCAATTAATGCAGAAAATTAGAACATTATTTTAACAAAGACCTAAAAGCAGTGCTTTCTCATGCCTCATCTGAATGAAAAGAGTATGCCCCGGTGTTTAAAGTTAACTCCCACCTTCAGATGAAATGATTATTTCTAGGGAGAGGCACCTAGGAAGGAGCTTAAAATAAAGTCCACATTAATGACTGAAATGAAGAGCAGAGATTTGCTAAGGAGTTCTAATTTGTGTACTATCTTCAGGAAATTAAATCTGGCAACAGGGAGAGGGAAAGGTAAATTTAAATTGATTATGTCCTTAGTCATTTAAGCCTTGAGGTTAGATGGTCAAAGGGCCAGAATATTATGACCACAGGTGGGATTGTCTCAAGACTTGGATTGCAGGTCACTTCCAGTTTTGAGGGAAAGTCTTTTTCGTAATTGTTATATGGGTAACTGAACAGATTTTAAGATTTGTTAGGAGATAAAAAGGAATTATGTAATAATTGCAGGTTGCAGGTACTAACTAATTAGGGTTGCAGGTACTAACTAGTAAAGTAAGGGCTGGAGTACTTTTGAAGTGAGGGTAGTCAAGCATGGAGTTAGGGAAGACAATGAAGTGGGGGTAGAATTTTGGGAGAGTGAATAAAGCTACTGACTGCCATGTGAAATAATGATGTGTCTGAAGCTACAGTATTTTGAGAATTTAAAAATAGCAGAATTTAGCCCAAAAAGCTGTTAAAAAAAGTCATAAGAGAGTTTGGCACTATTAATTTCTAAAATACTTAATAAAGATCAGTGATTTTTTATTTTATTATTTAGGATTTACTACATATATGAATTTATAATCGAAAATAGCAAAAGATAAAGACACCATGTCACTCACAGTCCTGCTCCCCCCACTTTCATTAACTTTTTAATCTTTTTGGTGCATCAGAACAGCAAATACAGGTTTATTTTTTCTCCTTTCTTACATAAAAGTAAACTATACTGTTTAAAACTATGTAATGTAGATACAGAAATACATAGGCAGAAAAACATACATAGATAAAACAGCCTACAGACAAACATAAGGATACATGAGGAATTTTTTTTATTGTGTTATGTTAGTCACCATACAGTACACCATTAGTTTTTGATGTAGTTGTTCCATGATTCATTGTTTGCATGTAACATGAGGAATTTGAAGACAATAGAGATGACCTGTCAGACATGTGGAAATGGTATGGTTTTGAGAGAATCAACTGTCTAAGGAGAGAAGGGGAAAACTTCCACTACGTAGACTAAAATAGATTACAGGAGAATTAAATATTTAATTGTGAAGAATAAAATAATAACTATTAAAAATATAGAATAATATGGATAAGCACCTTCTAGTTTGAAAGACCATATTAAGCAGGACATAAAACCCATAAACAAGTAAAAGTTTTTGGCAATATAAAAAGTGAAAATACTACACGTTGAAAAATGCCATAGATTAAAGAACAGCTAATGGGAAAAATATTTGGCTTCTTAACAGATAAATAGCTAGTATTGGCAATATACGAAGAGTTTTTAGGATTCAGTGAGATGGGAAAGATCATTAATAAGTAAAGGACATCAACAAGCAACTCCTTCACACATAACAAAACAAATAAATGTTTGGTAACCATATGAGAGATTGCCCTACCTTACTAATGATTTCTCTTTTCTCTCATTTTTTGTTTCCAACTATGAGACAAAGTTTTGATGGTATACATAAACAGTTTGGGGAAAGAAAAGATGTTATATAATGGAGTCAGTTCGGGGATGCATATTAGCATTATCAATTTAGATTGTTCATAGCCCTTGATCTTGTAGTACCAGATCTAAGAATCTACTCTACTTACAAAAGTGTCCAAAAACATACATTGAGTATTTATTTTCATTCAGTTTGTATTTGGTAAAAATGAGAAACAACTCAAATGTCCATCAATAGGTGCTTAGTTAAGTAAATCTGTAGTTTATTATACAGTCTTTAAATAGTTTGTATTATATATAGGTCTTTAAAAAGATAGGAAATGACTTTGGATTACATGCAAAAAAGCAAATTGGAATACAATATGCAGAATGTGACCACAGTCTTAGAACAAGAGGAAAAATCACTTAGTACATGTGAAAACACACACACACAAAACCTAGGGGATTATACTCTACACTGTGTATGGATAAAATTACGGGTCACGGTCTAGGTTAAATGACTGTAAATTTTACATTATTTGCAATGATCATTTGTATTGGGGAGAGGAAACAAAATTTTTAGAAAGTAGTCTAGGAAACTATTGCAAACTCAATTTTTTTTAAGGAACCATACATGTATAAAATTAACACTGAGATGCTCAAGTAAAATTAAATGACATTTCTAGATTTCATCTTTTAATTAAAATAATTTTCATTTTCAGAGATAACCTCTCACCTTTACTATGTAACATTGCTTTTGACAGTTTTCAGAATGCATTAATAAATGAAAGTAGAAAATAGTAAAAGGAAATTTTTGCAGGCAACATGAAATCTGAAATCTTCAAAATCTCTAGAATTAAAAAAATTAAGATAGTTGGTAAAAGTAAACAGATTAGAAATTCAGATTATAAAAAAGCACAGGTCTGGTCCATCCTTTACCTTTTTTGATGTTAAGATGGTACTGACTGGAAAGACAACTGGTTAGCTGTTTTCCAAAAGACTTTTTAAGGTGACTGAATATATCAGTCATTCAGCGCATATCAGAAGGCAGCTTCTACCAGTCTACCAGGGAAGATCCATTTATCCTTGGCTAAAACTTAGTAATTACACTTTATATATATATTTATAATTTAGTTGATTACCAGTCTGTTAATTTACAAAGAGTAAGAACTGACACAGGGATCTGAATATTCCATGGTCGGGCCAGCAGATTTTTTTCTAGTAATCTACATGGGAAGCCAAATAAACAGCATTTGGTTGCTTAGTGGGTATAAGTCAGAATAAGGGGAAATAGAAGAATCAAGTGTGTGATATTCTTAGGCTAAGATGTCTTGATTCAGTCCCATAGTAGAATATTAGTTGTGGGCTTTCATCCATTGGCAAAAGCCACCACTTCCATGGATAATGCTTGGGTGGGCTAAATACTCCTATAGAAAACCAGACAATCCGAACACAATTCAGATAAGAGACACCCTAAACTAGTAAATATACATAAAAAAGATTTCATCCTCACAGCAGTCATCTGAATTACCATTTTACCTACAAAAACAGTTTTTAGAGAAGATTTTTAATAACACATCTAGTAGCATATATAGTATAAAGTATTAATAATGAGGAAAGGTATTTGGGGCAGTTTTGATTATTGTATATTAGTTCCTTTAGATGGGTTGGGGTAAGAAATAACAGAGGATGTCTGAAGTCACAGGATGAAGAAAGCTTAATGGGCAGAAGCCCATATGTCTTAGGCCTGCCTGTCCTGTTTAGTAAGACAAGGTCACATAGCCAAGATACGCCTGATCCTCAGTGTTTTGTGAAAATGGTAGAAAGAAACTGAAACTGTGTTGCTCTGAAGGGATGGCCCTCCTTCCAAAGGAGGTGCAATTCAGAGAAGAAATAAGTGGGACCGTTGAAAGAGGTATCGTTGACTCACCATGGGTGGCAGTGCTTTCCAGAGTGTAGTGTATTAAATGGTCCATGGAAAATTATTGTATATTCATAAATATGTATGGGTCTTACTGTGTCACAGAAATATATAACTAGTATACCAAATTTTTGACTTCCTGGATGTTATGTTGCCCAACGCTAACGTAGTATTAGCTTCCCTGTTCTAAAGAACAGTATTAAGTAAACAAACAGTACAAGTGATGGACAGATATGAAAAAAATATGAATGAAGTTTGGGAAAACACTGATTACTGAAAAAATTACAGGCTTCAAAATCAAGTATACCAGGGATAGATGTTTTGCTCACTGGCTTTTGGGATGAACCTGAGCAGATTACATAATCTCTCTAAATCTGATATCTTCATTGAGAAAAGGGGAAATGAGAATGAAACAATGCCTCCTGAAGTTGATAAGAAAATTAAATGTGATTATCTGACACCCTAGCACAATAAATGCCAGCATGTATTTATTTCCTCCTTCTGTTGTAAAATAAAGATATTAGGATGGGATTATTACTTGGCAGTGATCTTAGATTATAGAAATCCTCTGTGGGTTGTTTATTGTGGTAGTGCTGGTTTTTTTGAAGTTGTGGAAAATAGAAGTAAATGTTATATTTTACTTTGAGGAATAATTGAGGGAAAAGAGTAAAGACTAGAGAATCTTAAATTGTAATGTACAGTCTACTTTCACCTGAGAGGTCGGGGCAGCCTCTACTTCAGGGGTTGGCAGACTCTTTCTGCAAAGGGTGTACTTTGCTGACCATATGTATGGTCTGCGTCATACATTTACGTTTACAGTCTTTTAAAAATACAAAAGTCCTTCTTAGCTCACATGGCCATACAAAGACAGGTTGTGGACCAGACTTGGCCTGCAAGCCAGAGTTTGCCAACCCTTGGTCTACCTTTATGGGTAATTACGATGCAGGGACATAGAAACTCTTCCTGTACCCAACAATTTTGATAACATGCCTTCATTTGCTTATGTGTATTGTGTTCTTACATTGGGTAAATGCCTCCATCCCCAGTCAGATTAGGTTAGGATAAAGGAGAATGGTGCATGGATTCTTGGGGGGGGGGGGGGGTTCTCTACGAAGGGATTAATCTTGACAGAATATAAGACTTAACCCACAAAACGGTATTTTGGCATCCTTGAATGACTGATATGACCTATCTTAAGATTTCTTGAATCCTTGGTCCAACCCAGAGGTTGGCAAACAGTAGTAGCCTGCATGCTGCCTGGTTTTGTATAACCAGTGAGCTTACCTGCGTGCTAAAAAGGGTTTTTATATTTTTTAATTTTTTTAAAATGCTAGGTTATTTTAAATATTGTGTGACACACAAAATTTACATGTGATTCAAATTTCAGTGTTCTTAAATTTTATTGAAAGATAGCCACTCCTTCATCTAGTGTTGCCTTTGGCTGCTTTTATACTACCTCTGCAGAGTTGATTAGTTGCAACAGAGATCATTTGGTGCAAAGATTAAAATATTTACTGTTTGGCCCTTTACAGAAAAAGTTTGCTGACTTCACATCTAACTCATAATTTTTTTTACCTGGAGGAAGATAGTTTTATATTTCTCCCCCTCCATCATCATAATTTCGCTGGAAGTGGGAGTATGGAGAAGGGAAATTTACTTAACAGCTGTGGTATAGCAACTTCTGTTCTTTGAGAGGTAGGAGGGCAGGGGAATACATTTCTTAGAGATATACTTGACATTTGGAATAGGAAGAGGAAAGGTTAAAACAGTAGAGGTTCTAAATAGGATACTGATACACAGCCAAGAGTGGTCCACCCAGAAGAGCTTGGGGACAAGTCTAGAAGCTGTTAGACTCAAGAACAGTGTTTAGGAAAATCCACCATAAAGATAATTCTCCCCGTTTTTGGATAAACAAGGTAAAAGAGGAAAGGAACAGTATTTCTAATTCTCCACATCCTCTTTTTAACCTTGTCCCTCCTTCCCCTCCAAGCTTAGCTAGTCTATGAAAATTACCTAATATGCAGAGTGGTATCTTTATCTAAGAAAGCTTTAGAACCACTTGCAGTACCCCCTATTAAATTGTCCCAAGTAAAGTTCTAATACTTAAAAAGAATTGGTTTAAGTTACCTCAGATCCTGCAGGGAATGAGGTATGGAATATGAATAAACTGCATTCTAAATTATTTCACTGGTTAAAGCACTGGAATGAATTCTTCCCCTTTAAATATTCTGTGTATTTCTCAAACATGTAGAAAAGATGCATAGTTATGACTAGAATACCTATAGAATTGTACCTGCAGAGTTGAATACCTTAGTAGTATAATTTATAATTATAACCTATTCTGATTTCTTTTCAAATATTAGGTGTCCTAGTTGCCTATGAAGGTTTGCCACTTCATCTTGCACTGTTCCCCAAACTTTGGACTGAGCTATGCCAGACTCAGGTAAAGAAAATGAGTTCTCATCTGACCATTTGGTCAGTAATTTTTAGAAACAATGGGTTGAACAGAAACTGGAAATTAGAGATGTTTTAGAATCTTGGTAGATAAAAGTGTGACTAATGGAAATAGTAGCTGTTGAGTATTGGGCATCAAGTTGCCATCTGAGGTTTTTATTTCAGTAGATTTATATCACAGAGGATGTTTCAAATGAGCTATTGAATTTGTAATGTATTGATCAATATAAGCAGTCATGCTGAAAGTCCAACAATACAGGGAGGTATTTAGGAGAAGAAGGCATGTTCCACTTCTTGCTCCCCCTCACCTGCCCCATCTCTCTTTTGCTCCCCTCCACCCTTCTCAAAGCTTTAGCAGAAACAATTTCATCGGTCTTTCCTTTACCTCTTCCCTGTTACTTTGAAGAGGTTTTCAAGAGTCTGATGCACTTGTTGTTGTCCGCAGTCTCACTGAGATCAAGAAACACCATATCCTACCTACCTGAAGTATCTAAGAGCCAACTCTTTAAAATAAAGTGGGCATTCAGTAATGCTTGTTTAATTGTGGGGGGAGAATGGCAGGGACATGGAGGGGGACACAGATTGGTCCTAAGATTTGGCTCATTCCTTGGATCAGGCATAAAGGATCCCCACTTTCTTTAGACCCAGGGGGGAAAAAAAAAACTATTGGTGTCATGCTTGGTTGCAGCCCCCATCCTCAGAGGAAGAGAGTTATGTTTACTTTGGCTCAAACTTTACGCAAATTCTAGTATCTGAAACATGGGAACATTTTATTCCTCTGGTACAGCCTCCTGCCTGGGCTGTAATGCAGTTTTCTCCTTGTAGACATGTGTCAGATGGTGTTGGGATAGTTGTTTCTCTCTCTCCTTGTTCCAAACTGTGAACTTCTCAAGTGTAGAAATGGAATCCTCTCTAGCCCCTAAAGAAATGTCACTTTGTTTTCTATAGTAGGAATCTTTGAACTAATTTATGTTGATCCCAGGGCCTTATTTAGTACACTGGGGACTTTGAGAAAATGACGTGCTGGTTGATTTTTTAGCTGAGTGGTCAGTTCAGTAAATTGGAGCAGACCTCTGCGTTTTCCCTCTGCCACTGCTGCTGCTCTTTTCATTCTTCTTGATCTGGGTAGTTGGTTTTTTTGGTTTCTCTGCTCAGGCAGTCTGTTGCTTCCCTGTTGTTTTATCTACTCCAGCATTTTACTGCTCCCTTTGTTCGCTTGTTTTCCAAAGAATTCACCATCTCCAAAAACTTCCTCTAAAACAATGCCAAACTCTCTTCAGGCTTTTAGAGGCCCCTGCCAGCTTGGTCAAAGCAGCCATCAGGAAACCCAGGCACCAGGCAGAGGCTCTGGCTGCTAGAATAAGGCCAGTCTTCATGACAGTAAGCCTCTGAGGAGCTGGGTCCTGGTCATGTTAGACTCCTGATTTCTTGCGTGAACTTGAGTGTACTTACCAAATTCCTTACTCTAATAAAATATTTAAGTATATAACCTATACCTATTATCTAAACTTTGTCCTATTTTTTAAAATAGTCCATTTTGTCTTCCATATAAATGATTATTAAAATACATATAATCTAGAGAATATATCCACTTAAAGACATACTACTTGTGTTTAAGAGCCATGACCATTTAAAAACAGGAAAACCAAATTTTAGTAAAATTTCCATCTGTTGGGGACCCACTAATTATCTTTGTGAGATAATTAAAAGAAATTTGCTGTTTACCTTTGCAGTATTCATGGGGGGAAAAGGATATTTACCAGACAAACTACAATTGCTTTAAGGTTTTAACTCCTTTCACAGAATAAATTTAATTTTTAAAATTTGTCTTTCTCTACATATGGTTTGGTTACCTATTAACTATCCATCAGTTTGGTCCCCTGAAAACATTTTCATCCGTTTGTTAGTCTTATTTGTCCAGTCCTTGTTTCCTCTCTTCATGCTAAAGTTGAATTTCTTTGGAAACCTTTTTCTTCATATTGCCCTTCAGACGTTACAAGTCTCTTTCTCTGACACTCATGTGTAGAGTCTAAGTGCGGAAGATTTAGTTTATTGGGAGGACAGTTACTTAACGGAAAATTCAGTAGACAGTTAAAAGTGGCTTCTCTAACAGGACTTAAAACGACTGCATGCTCATCATAAGCATGTGTAAGCCTTGCGGTTACTTCCATGCTCAACCATCAGTACTTCTTCTTCCCCACTGTAGTCTGCAATGTCAAAAAATTGCATCAAGCTTTTGTGTGAAGATCCTGTTTTTGCAGAATATATAAAATGTATCCTGATGGATGAAAGAACTTTTCTAAACAACAACATTGTCTACACATTCATGACACATTTTCTTCTAAAGGTATGTCCTACTTTGGAAACTCAGTGTGTTACTTCCAATGTGTTAGTGGTTATATTTTCATTATGTTGGCCTTTTTGGAGATTTTTGTTTTAATTTTTTTTTTTTCAGGTTCAAGGTCAAGTGTTCTCTGAAGCAAATTGTGCCAATTTGATCAGCACCCTAATTACAAACTTGATAAATCAGTATCAGAACCTGCAATCTGATTTCACCAACCGAGTTGAAATTTCTAAAGCAAGTGCTTCTTTAAATGGGGTAAGAATTGGGGTGCCTGGCTAGCTCAGTTGGAGTGTGTGACTCTTGACCTTGGGGTTGTTTCAGCCCCACATTGAGTGTAGAATTGCTTAAAAATGAAATCTTAGAGGCACCTGGGTGGCTCAGTGGGTTAAAGCCTCTGCCTTCGGCTCAGGTCATGATCCCAGGGTCCTGGGATGGAGCCCCACATCAGGCTCTCTGCTCAGCAGGGAGCCTGCTTCCTCCTCTCTCTCTGCCTGACTCTCTGCCTACTTGTGATAGATAGATTTATAGGCTTAATCCTTGGTCAGGCAGAAATCCAGATGAAAAAATTTGCATCTTCAGTATACTTTCTAAAGGGCACTCAGATAATGGCTATGTTTTATGTAATTAACAGTTCACTGTAGTGGCTTTCACTCCATCTGTCAACTAAATAAAATCTTTTTTTAAAAAAAATGAAATCTTAAATAAATGGGGTAAGAACTGTGGAAGGGAATAGTCCTGTACTTAAGTACTTTCCTTAAATCAACTCTAAATTCAGCTTTAATATGATTTTTACTATAACTTGAAATTAATATTTTTACTATCATAACTTCAAATTATTCAAACTCTAAAAATCACATAGATGAAAATTCTCTAAAAACATGTGTTCTCTATGCCTTTGAAGTATGTAGTACACATTTTTACATTACCTTGGAAGACTTGAGCAAATGTCATTAAATGCTAAGGGCAATGAGACCACCAAGAGGGAGACATTTCTTTTATCTCCAGGTCATACAGTAATGGAACGTTAGCACCTGTCCAGAAGCAGCCTCCCAATAACCAAGTGTTGCTCAGATGCCAGACTAGATTATAGAGCCAAGAAACACCTTACTATTTGACTGACACCAGAAATCAGCGTATTTGAGGAATTGTGATATCTAGATTGAGGCATTAATTTCTCATGGATAATTCAGGGCTTGTTTTTTAAATCCCTTGTTTTGCCTTTTCCATTTTCAGAAAACTATTTGAGTCTTCAGTCTGACCTTATTAGGGGCATGATACATAGAATATTGGTATTAATGACTTAGAACCAATAAAATATGGTAATATGCTAATGCTAGCTCTCTAGTTTTAACCTTCTCTAAAATTGCCTGAGAAACCAGAATGAATTCCTGGGAAAGTAAATGTGTGGTAAACTGTAAACAACTGTGTCAAAATGTTAGCTTTAGAATATGAAATGTTCCCATCTGGGTTTTCTAGGATCTGCGGGCACTTGCTTTGCTCCTGTCAGTACACACTCCCAAGCAATTAAACCCAGCTCTCATTCCAACTCTGCAAGAGCTTTTAAGCAAATGTAGGACTTGTCTGCAGCAGAGAAACTCACTCCAAGAGCAAGAAGCCAAAGAAAGAAAAACTAAAGGTTAGCTCTCTGGACTAATATTAATTACCTTTAGGGTGGGAGAGGGGAAGAATACACTTGGTATAACCAACTTTATTGTAGCTGTTGGTTCAGTTGGGTCTCTTGCATATAATGCTAAAAAGAAACTCTCCCACAAATACTCCCACTGTGATCTTAATGGCTCTTTTCAGAGAATGATGTTCATTTTCACAGATGATGAAGGGGCAACTCCTGTTAAAAGAAGGCGTGTTAGCAGTGATGAGGAGCACACTGTAGACAGCTGTATCAGCGACATGAAAACAGAAACCAGGGAGGTCCTAACCCCAACTAGCACTTCAGACAATGAGACAAGAGACTCCTCAATCATTGATCCGGGAACTGAACAAGATCTTCCTTCCCCTGAAAATAGTTCTGTTAAAGAATATCGAATGGAAGTTCCATCTTCGTTTTCAGAAGACATGTCAAATATCAGGTCACAGCATGCAGAAGAACAGTCCAGTGATGGTAGATTTGAAGACTGTAAAGAATTTAAGGACCTCCACTGTCCCAAAGATTCTAACCTAGCTGAGGAAGAATCTGAGTTCCCTTCTACTTCACTCTCTGCGGTTCTCTCTGACTTAGCTGACTTGAGAAGCTGTGATGGTCAAGCTTTGCCCTCCCAGGACCCTGAGGCTGCTTTATCACTCAGTTGTGGCCATTCCAGAGGACTTTTTAGTCATATGCAGCAACACGACATTTTAGATACTCTGTGTAGGACCATTGAATCTACGATCCATGTGGTCACAAGGATATCTGGCAAAGGAAACCAAGCTGCTTCTTGACATTAGATGTAGCATGTCTACTTTTAAGGTCCCCTCTCCCCTCAATGCTGTTTGTATAAGTTTTGCTTATTTCTGTTTTTGTGCTTCAGTTTGTCCAGTGCTCTCTGCTTGAATGGCAAGATAGATTTATAGGCTTAATCCTTGGTCAGGCAGAAATCCAGATGAAAAAATTTGCATCTTCAGTATACTTTCTAAAGGGCAATCAGATAATGGCTATGTTTTATGTAATTAAGAGTTCACTGTAGTGGCTTTCACTTCCTATGGCTGTCTGGGAGGGACAGGGTTACCTGGCCCTGTACAATGTAATTTAAACTTAACAGCATTTTTACTGTGTATAATATGGTGTCCTCTGTGCCAGTTTTGTACCTTATAATAGAGGCAGATTGCCTCCGATCGCTGTGGTTCTTATTATCAAAATTAAGTTTACTTGTATACGGAACAACCACAAGAAATTTGATTCTGTAAAGAATCCTCTTTAGCTGTGGCCTGGCAGTATATAAATGGTGCTTTATTTAACAGAATACCTGTGGAGGAAATAAAGCACACTTGATGTAAAAATAATTGTTTTATTTTTATTGACATGACTGATTGCTACTCTGTGCACTTAATTAAACGAATTGTGATGACTTTTCATTTGTTTACATTTAACATTGCTTTAGTCTTCTCAGATGAAAGTAATGAGAAAACTGAGTGAGAGGGAAGCACTTCTCCATCATATTCTCTTTCACTATCGTAGTAGCGGCAGTCCAGAAAGTCACTTACCCAGAGCCTTTCAGGCCTCCGCCCAGAGTGCAGAACTGCGGGAGGGAACAGCCTCAGGACATGGCCCGCTGCGCCTCCTATCAGCATGCTTCCGAACGCAACACGCTGCTGCTTCGCTACCTAAGAGCTACAGACCTTAAAAACCCTGAAGTAAAATAAAGGAAGAGTATCGATGTGCCATTTATTTTTTATCTGCCTGAACTAAAAATACAAGCTGAAAGCAGCTTGCCTAGGATAAGCTTTAGTGGGAAACAGCAACCATCTGTACCCAGCGGCTCAGTCTCTCCCCAGAGGAGCGCTACAGGAGGTAAGGTTCATACCCAATATCCAGGTTGCTTGCTACTTTTAATCCATTGAGAGTCTAGTAAAGGTTCAAACGGTGCTTTGAATTCTGTATAAGCTCATGGATTTCATCCACTATAAATTAAGAGTGTCTTCTTTTTTAAAAGGAATAAGTAAAAAAAAGGGAAGAGGTAAACTTGACATTTTTCCTGCTTACAAAAAGTAATACCCTTATAAAACCTAATTCAACCATTTAGGGTGGTCAGCCACAGTAAACCTTTTATTTCTTCAAAATGCTGCTTCTGCCAACAGAATTTCATGCTCTTCTTTACAGACAGGGACTCCTGAACAGTCTAATTGCAATTCAGTCTGCCCTGGAGTAGGCACAAAGCTCAGGGCAACTGTTGCATAGTGTTCTGGAAAGAAGATTAGCTTCTTACAGCACTGTGAAAAGGAAAACTGTCCATACAGTACTACTCCTTTTTTTTGTAATAGTGTGTCAGGGCACCGGGGCATGGGCGTGAGCTTGAGTGTTTCTAGACTCTTAGAACAAAGAATACTAGTTATGTACCTTCTGGCCAGTTCCTACATCTCCACTTCATGATGATCTTTTTATTTGTCAACTGAAAACAAAGGGGAAATTCCCTTAAAACAGCTTTTAAAACTTCCAATACAGAAAATCCTTTCATTAAAACCCCTGAGCACTTAAAATACTGAGTCAACAACGGTACAGTCCCATCTTCCAGGTTATACGTCAGCACCAACCGAAAATCCACTGTTCCTGCATGCCAGCACTGACCTTCAGGACAGAAGTGCAGTGACAGCCCAGAGTTGATGTCGGCGGTGAGGCAATGCAGACCTTAGTGATTTAGGTGGCTGAAATGTGAAACTTGTAGAGCATGAGTTAAGAATTCTACTTCTTTCTTCTAAAACCATAAGCATTAGCACACCTCCTTGTGCTTAGAACTAAGTCTGCATCTTTATCATTACTATGTGTAACAGTTATTTGTTCTACAACCAGGTACACATAGCTTTACTATAACCAACTTTAGGATGTTCTCAAGTTTCTGTGAGCTCAAATAAAAAAAAAAGCAAGTTTTAAAAGCATGGATTTTAAAAAGCAATATTGGGGTGCCTGGCTGGCTCATTGGGAAGAGCATGTGACTCCTGATCTTGAGGTCATGAGCTCCAGCCCTATGCTGGCTATAGAAACTACTTAAAAAATAAAAAGCAATTAACAGAAGAGTCAGTCCCAGCTTTTCTTTAACCCTAAAGATTACTTACCAATTCTACATATTCACCAGTGATGTTCCCATCAAACATTTGGAATCTCCCTCCCTTTTCAGCTTCTAATACAGCAGGATATTTAGAAAATTTTTGCACCAACTAACCAAGCAAACATATAGCAGACATCTTAGTCCAGTGTCCCTATCACCTTTTTAACCTAAATCCAAAGTATTAACAATTAAGGTAGTTTGGGTTTTTTTTTTTTTCTTAATCTGCAGCTTTTATTTACAGCTTTCTCTCCCTCTCCCTCAGAGGGAGAAAACTCAGTAATGTATCCCCTAAATGTGGATCTATTTCCCTAAAATGCCCATCTTTTACACCCTTGAATTTTTTTAGAAGTCATCCTAAAGACTTCTGTCACCACCGTCTAAATAGATCCCTGAGTTAAGAATATAGCCGTATGGGAAGTGAAAAACCAGCTCCGGTTCTTAGTGGCACATTTTCTCCCAGTGTCAGCACTGAACTGAAGATCCTAGCTTGGGAAGTTAATCACGTCTTTCTTTTTCCTTTTTTTTTTTTTTTTTTTTAAAGATTTTATTTATTTGACAGATATCACAAGTAGGCAGAGAGGCAGGCAGAGAGAGAGAGGAAGGGAAGCAGGCTCTCCGCTGAGCAGAGAGCCCGATGCGGGGCTCGATCCCAGGACCCTGAGATCATGACCTGAGCCGAAGGCAGCGGCTTAACCCACTGAGCCACCCAGGAGCCCCTACTCACGTCTTTCTCAGTGACTACGCCGTGCAGTTGCTCCGTAGTGGCGTCGAAGAGTTCGGTCGTGTGCAGTGCCACAGTGGGGATCCTGGATCTCAAGAGAAGAGGTCCAAAGGATGGATAACTAGCATGCCAGGGATCAAGCTACTTAGATTTTAAAATGCAGTCTCCCACTCTTCATACCAGAATGTCCCCAAATTTCATACTACACGCTCCAGACACATGGAAATAGCACGAAAGGCCTTTTATCACCACCAATCCTGGTTACCGTGAAACAGAGCTCATTGTTCCTTGGAGCTCTTCAGCTTTGTTCCACTCGCAGACCATTGCTTAATATCCCAAATCCTTCCTGGACATGTACATAATGGCCCAGAGGGCATAACAATAAATAGATGAAGGACAATAGCACTTAAAGCCAAAGGGTGTTAATTGCCCAACACCAGATGCCAAGGACGGGACCTAAAACTTCCCAATCCAAAAGACTGGAGAGGTTTTTCTGTTGTGGTAGGTGACCCTCAGAGTTGCTTGGTTGTACAATCATTGCCTACCAAAGAACCCCACCTTTGACACATAGTCTTCAACTATACATTCCCTTCCATTAAGGATAGAAGTCTCATTTCATTATTTCCCCCCAAAATGGCAAGGGATGCAAAGATGAATGAAACAGCCCTCCTCACTAACCCTTTCCAGTTCATCATTTAGGACTTTGAAGCACCTTCATTAAGCACTTCCTTTTACTCCTCTGCATACTGACCCCAGAGGTCATACCTGCAGGGTGTTCTCACTCAGTTTCCTTTTAACTGTCAATTCCTGGGTTGCCATGGCTTTCCTTGGTAAAACCATTCCCATTGTAAATTCTAAAAAGAAATATACAGGAAGTGATTTTGATCAAAAAACCAAAAATTTTTCCCTTTGAGCACCACCAGTAAGGCAGAAAATCCAAACAGCTTATAAGAAAATAAGAGAACTGATAATTTATAAAGAATTCCTATATCATTGAGAATTTCAAGACCTTACCATGTTTTTGACATATAAAACTAATTATGAACCTGAGTTCCATAGGAACGAATGCCTTTTTTTCAAATGCCTCACTTTTATTTTGTTCTTGATAAATGTATGATATTTTCAATGTTTGTTTCCAAAAGCTCCATTTTATAAAACAACTACTAGCTTTATGACCTTCACCTACTGTCAGAGCCAAACACTTAATTGCTTCAGCACCTCATACCTTGGTAACAGAGTCCAAGGATGAGGTGCAGACATACAGGCCCCCCAGCCCTTCTGCCTGGCAGCTGACTAATTTAGGGAAGAAGACAACGAATGACCTCACTTCCACACAGTGTAGACACCATCTAGGTAAATCTCAATTTATATCTGTAATGCCTCTCATTCCTTCACTCATTCAACAAAGATTTATTCATAAACACCTACCCTGTGCCAGGAATTGTGCAAAAAGCTGGTGATACAGCAGTGAAGAAGACACACACCTTCCGTGCCCCCTTAGAGCTTACACTCTAGGAGGGATGATAAACCTGGAACAAGTAGTTATACAAACAACTGAATAAATTATCATTCCAGAAAACTCTCAGCAGTTCCATTGGCAAAATAGTTTGCAGTGTATATGATACCAACAGTCACTAATTATGGTCTTACTCGTGACAAGCTCTCAACCTCCAGATTACAGTTTATCCTGCAGCATAAAGAGTTGTTTCGGAAGCCTCACAGACATTACCCTAACCTGGGAATCCAGACCACAGTACAGAGCATAACTTGGGTAAATAGGAAAGGGACCCTCTGGTTCACAAGGGTTGCCTTCTTTACCAGTCTTAAGTGCCTTCAGGTAATCTCCAAGAGCCTCCCTGACCTTGGCGGTGCCTGCAGTTTTCATAAGATCCTTCAGTATATCCCCATCTCCTTTCTTTTTACTCATGTTCACCTACAAATCAGAAAAATACAAACCTAAGAAAAATCTGGTTTGATGTACTCTCACGATGTGAGGACATACGGCTGGGAGAAGTGGAAGAAGTGGATATAAGAGTTGTGCCAGATTTCTTCCCAGACTTTGAGAAGGTGTAAGGGTTTTTTAATCAAAGGTCCACTGACTGGGTTGATGGCCAAATCTGGACTGGACTTCTTAGAAATGTGAACCCCTTAATTTGCAAATAAAATGTGTATATGTACATGTATTATATTGATGATGTAGTCACCCCATGGCTTTTATCAGGGTCTAGAAATGCGCTGTCCAGTATGGTAGCCACTAGCCACATTTGGCTGTTGAGCTCTTGAAATGTGGCTGGTCTGATTTGAGATGCGCTAGAAGTGTAAAATAATACACAACAGACTTTGAAGACTTAATACAAAAAAAATGTGAAATCTCAGTAATTTTGATACTAATTACATGTTAAAATGGTATTTTTATATATTTGGTTAAATAAAAATATTAAAATTAATTTCACCTGTTTCTTTTAACTTTTTTAATATGGCTACTAGAAAAATTTAAATTCCGTATGCGGCTTGCATTGTATTTCTATTGAACAGCGCTGGTCTAGAACCCCAAAGCCAGTGTAATTAGGAAAATCAAATTCCCACAATAACGTGGCCTTGGGGCTACACTTTTTTGATGTGGAGGAAAATTGGGAAAGGAGGAAAGTAAGAAGGAAGGAGGAGAAAGAAGAGAGATGGGTGGGGGGAGAAGGGGGCACACAGGAAGAAGGAAGCATCCGAATGCCGCCCTGGGGATGCTTCTGTGGTATTCTCAGAATGAAAAGAGGTGTTGGTTTGAAATACTTAGTGTTCCTGTGATTCACTTGAGCTGGTCCTGATCCCAGGTCGTGGGTCCCAGTTTGTCATGCAATGCCACCAAGGGTTGAATCTAAAAGGCCAGCTTAATATGCTGATGATGAAAACCTTTCCAGCTGGATCTTAATATAGTGAAGTGAAACCACAGCCCTTAAGCATGGCAACCACACATCTGAAGACGGATCTGAGCCCCACTTTTACGGCATTTTATAACCCTTACTGAAGGCCAGTCATAGGCATATAGCTATACTATATGGCATAAACCATGTAGTATGGTTTAGTTTTTCTATCTTTGTTAAGAATTCACATTTAGGGTGCCTGGGTGGCTCAGTGGGTTAAAGCCTCTGCCTTCCGCTCAGGTCATGATCCCAGGGTCCTGGGATCGAGTCCCACATCGGGCTCTCTGCTCCACAGGGAGCCTGCTCCTCCATCTCTCTGCATCTCTGCCTACTTGTGATCTCTGTCTGTCAAGTGAATAAAAAAAAAAAAAAATCTTTAAAAAAAAAAAAAAAGAATTCACATTTAAATATGTTCACAAATCAAAAAGACCCTCTGTCCAACTATATTAGTTTGGAAAATCAACAAATGGTACAAATGGTCATTCCCCTCTTCCCGCAGGAACCAAGCTTCTCAACTTCAAGAGGACAGTCCCTGAAAACCAAATCTGGGAGCTCCACAAAGCTCCACCTCCCAAGAGAGCCAGGCAAAAGCAACACCACAACTAACGTTTACCAAAACCATGCAATAGAACTGAAAGAGAGGACAGCTAAAGTGGAGAATTTTCACTATTAAAGGGAAACCACAAAGATGCAGAAACAAAACCCCATTCATCCGCCTAAGCATGCTCCAGTCCGTACACAGTCACATTTACCTGCTACCAGCCCGGAGTCACAGAGGAAGGGGCCAGGGAGGGCACAGGCACCTGTATGGGCCCCATACCTGGAATGCAGGCCAGTCTAGGGCTTCTGGGGCTTCCTCTTCCTACACCGCTCCGTTCCACACACCACCCTGCCTCCCACAGTCTAGCACACCTGCTTGGCAAACAAATCCTACACAGTTCACCAAAACTGCCACACAGGAATCACAGTCTATTAACAGTTTTTCAAATGCCCAATACATATAGCAGAAACTTGACCTTTTAAACAAAAGAAACCAGCAGATAACCTCACCTCAGTGTCATCTACTTCATTTTCTTCCGAAAGGTTGGGTATTTCAATCAATCCCTTGTGCTTTACACCAGATTCTTTAATTACACCTAAAATAAACAAAATATGTTCTTCAATTACAAAGTAACAACTGGTTTATGCAAAACTGCCCACCCTCCTCACAGGGGACCACCACAGAGGATGACACGGCAGGCTTAAGGCTCTGCCACCACACAGGTGTTCTCCTGGCCCACAACAGAGGTAAGGAACAAGGAAGGTGGAGGCAAAACCTGGCCAGTGAGAGTGTACACAAAACTAGGGGCCAGGTGGAAGCATGAGGGCGAAGGAAGTGGGCCTTTAGCCAAACGCTTCTGTTTTCCTCTCCCCGTATTCTTTACCTGGTCAAAGCAGGATAAAGGGCTATCTTGAAGAGGAGTCATGGGAGGCCAGAAAGGGAGAATGAGGTCTAATCAGGGAGAGCATGAGGGGAGGCAGGTGGTGGCTTGGGGAAGATGTGCGTGGACTCCATGTAGCCGGATTTCTCTCAACACCAAAATGCAGATTTCAGGGACATCAAGACAGCAACATAGGTTATTCCCAACTTCTATCCCCATTACAAGACCACTAGCAGCTATCCATAGACACAGTGAAAATCCAAGAATGCACCCTTGCGGACCAGAGACAAAGGGCCAAACGAGAAGGGTAAGAGAAGTGAAAAAAAACTGACCAAATCACCCCTCCCTCATGCCAGCAGTGAGCTGTGGTTTCTTCAGTGGGGAAAAAGGTGGACCTCCAGGTCCCCTCGCATTGGGGGATGGTTCCTAGAAGGCCCACCTGGGTCTCAGTTCACAGGGACCACCGGGAATCGGACAGACAGAAGCAGGGCAGAACTTCCACTAACCAACACTCAAATCCTGTTGGACCATGTTCCTGCTACAGCAGAGCATGAGCAAAGATCCTGGCCAGTAGTTCCACCCATCTCCAGAGCTGAGCTAGTAGCCCTATGTAGCTAGGGAGCTCGGTTATGCCTGATTAGGATCCCCAGTCAACAGACTGAAACCAGCTCTGGAGCCCACTCTACCACCCCACCCAGTCAAGGAAGCAACTCTGCAGCCCCACTCAACTACTGAGTGTAGTCTCCCATCATCCGGACCATACAGGAAGCCTGACCAGAGAATCTGGGCAGCCACTGACCCCATCCTCCAGCCCCACTTTGGGCAGGAAGTCAAACCAGCAGCCCTGCCCAATTGTTGAGCACAGTCTCTGGTCCCACATAACCAGGGAGCCCGAACAGTAACCCTAAGCAACCTTGAAGCCCAGGCTACACACCTACCCAAATGTCAGACACAGCTTCTGGCCTTGTCCGACAGGGAGCCTAGACAGTGACCCCACCCAAACACAGAACACAGCCCCTAGCCCCAGAAAGCCACAGGATACTGCTAGAGGTGCACCCCCACCAGCCCACCCCGCCAGCAATGTTGCTCAACAGCACCCCCACCAGCCCACCCCGCCAGCAATGTTGCTCAACAGCAGAGCATAGCCAGTGGCTCCCTGATCTTGAAGTGAAGCCTGCAGACTTATGGAACTTCGGGGCACAGTCTAATCACAAAGCACAGCGTGAGGCCAGGTCTAATCACGAAGCCCTGCCTATGGTCCTGCCTGAACAGAGTCTAGCTAGCAAAACCATCTGGTCAGGGACCATAGCCTGAGACCCCACCCAACCAGAGCAATGGTGGAGACCCACCCATAGCCCTGCCCAATCAAAGAGTCCAACCAGTAGCACCGCCCTTCCAGGGAACACATCCAGGGACCAGCTCCCAACCAGAGGTAACCGTAAGACGCATGTAGAGGCCCCATGTGACCATGCAGCACAGCCAGCAGCTACAACTCGTCAGGATGTCTGCTCAGCAACCCTGCTTGAACGCAGAGCCCAACCAGCAGACCCACCCAACCAAGGAGCCCAGACAGTAGAGGCCCAGCCTCCAACCCTGATCAGAGTATGGGCAGTGGCCCCGCGCAACTAGAGATCCTGACAGCATGCCCTGCCAACCACAAATGTTACTAGATGACCCACCAACTAACCCAAAGCTGAATGGTGAAGGTCTTTTCCTACTAAAGCAAACCCATAAAGTCTGGAAAAGGAAACCACTTATATATGCAGATACCAACATAAGGAATTAAGGCTCATGAATAATCAGGTAAACATGACACCACCAAAGGAAACTCGTAAAGCTCCAATCCTAAAGAAATGGAGATCCACAAACTATGTGTTCTGTAATTAAGAATAAATCTCTTAAAGAAGTTTAGTGAACTACAAGAATACACAGACAAAATTAGGAGGACACTGCATGAACAAAATGAGAAATTCAACAAAGAAACAAAAACCAAAGAAACACAACAGAAATCCTGGAGCTGAATACAATGACTGAACTGAAGAATTCCACAGAAAGCTTTAATAGCTAAACTGACCAAACAAAAGAAAGCATTAGTGAACTAGAAAATAGGTTATTTGAAATTAGCATCATAAAAATATATGAATGTGTAAAACCCATATGAATCTGTATACCCAATGTGTAATGGTAAAAATATAAAGTCAGATCATCAAATACTGCAATGGTATTGAATAATTCACTTACATCTCTCCTTTAAAAGTTAAAACATAATAAAAATAACCATAAATACAATAATTTGTTACTGGACACACAATATGAAAATATGTAAATTGTATTATCAATAATGTAAAATCTGAGGAGGGAAGAAGTATAAACTTCTGTACGCTACAAAAGTTGTTAATAATTTAAATAGCATGTTATAAATATATTTCATATAAGCCTCAGGGTAACCACCTGAGGATAACCCATAGTAGGTATGCAAAAGATTATGATAATGGAGGGGCACCTGGGTAGCTCAGTGGGTTAAGCCTCTGCCTTCGGCTCAGGTCATGATCTCAGGGTCCTGGGATCAAGCCCCGCCTCGTGCTCTCTGCTCAGCAGGGAGCCTGCTTCCTCCTCTCTCTGCCTGCCTCTCTGCCTACTTGTGATCTGTCAAATAAATAAATTAATTAAAAAAAAAAGATTATGATAATGGAGTCAAAGCATACCACCATGAAAAGGCATCAATCAGATCACCAAGTAAAACAAGAGAGAAAGCAAAGAACACAGGATCTATAAAGCAGTTAGAAAACAACAAAATGGCAAATGTAAGTTCTTACCTATCAATAATTACTTTAAACATAAATGGATTACATTCTCCATCAAAAGACACAGAATAGGGGCGCCTGGGTGGCTCAGTGGATTAAGCCGCTGCCTTCCGCTCAGGTCATGATCTCGGGGTCCTGGGGTCGAGCCCCACATCGGGCTCGCTGCTCAGCAGGGAGCCTGCTTCCTCCTCTCTCTCTGCCTGCCTCTCTGCCTGCTTGTGATCTCTCTCTGTCAAGGAAATAAATAAAAATCTTAAAAAAAAAAGACACAGAATAGCTGAATGGATTAAAATAAAAACAAAAAAGATCCAACAATATGCTGCCTATAATACAGACACTCACTTTAACTTTAAAATGATACACATAAACTGAGAGTGAAGGGATGAAAAAGCAAATGGTAACCCTCCCCCAAAAAGGAGTAGCTATACTTGTATTAGACAAAATACTAAGAAAAAATGGTTAAAAAAAAAAAAAAAGACTAAAGGAGGTTATTATGTAATGCTGAAGGGATTGATTCATCAGGAAGATATAACAATAGTAAATACTTATGTACCCAACATTGAAGCAGCTAAATATATAAAGGAAATACTAGCAGAACAAGGAGAAATAAACAGCAATACAGTAATAGCTGGGGACTCTAATACTCCATGATCAATAATGGAGAGATTATCCAGACAAAAAAAATCTGTAAGGAACAGCAGATTTAAACATTATAGACCAAATGGACCTCACAGACATATATAAAACAGTCCATTAAACAGCAATAGAATACACATTCTTCTCAAGGATCCATGGAACATCTTCTAGGATAAATCATGTTAGGACACAAAACATGTCTCAACAAATTAAAAAATATAGAAATTATAGTATCTTTTAAAACCATAATGGTAGGAAACTGGAAATTAGTAACAGGAGGAAAACTGGAAAACTCACAAATACATGGAAATAAATAAAACATTCCTAAATAACCAATAGCTCACAGAAATCAAGAGGGGAATTTTAAAAATACCTTGAGTCAAATGAAAATAGAAACAACATACCAAAACCTAAGGGATGCAGCAAAAGCAGTTCTAAACTGGAAGTTTTTAGTGCTGAACATATACATCAAGGGGGAAAAAAAAAATTAGATTTCAAATAAAGAACCTAACTTTGTCTCAAAGAGTTAGGGAAGAAAAAAAAACACACTAAGCACAAAGTTAGTACATGAAAGCAAATAAGAAGCATCTATAGGGGTGCCTGGATGGCTCAGTTGGTTGAGCGGCTGCCTTCGGTTCAGGTCATGATCCCAGGGTCCTGGGATCCAGCCCCGCATCGGGCTCTCTGCTTGGCGGGGAGCCTGCTTCTCCCTCTCCCTCTAGCTGCCACTCTGCCTACTTGTGCGCTCTCTCTGTCAAATAAAAAATAAAATCTTAAAAAAAAAAAGGAAGCATCTATAGATTCCATATAACCTTATCAAAATGCCAATGGAATTTTTCACAGAAATAGAACAATTCTAAAATTTGTGTGAAACCACAAAACACCCAAACACCCAAAGCAATCCTAAGAAAGAACAAAGCTGGAGGCATCACAGCTCCTGATCTCAAAATTTACTACAAAGCTACAGTGATCAAAACAGTGTGGTATTGACATTAAAAACAGACACAGAGACCAATGGAATGGAATCAAGAGCCCAGAAATGAAACCATGCATATATGATCAACTAATATTTGACAAGAGAGGCAATACTCAGTGGTAAAAGGCAGTCTTTTCATTAAACAGTACTAGGGAAATGTCATAGTCACATGCAAAACAATGAAACTGGACCCTTATCTTGCAACACTTACAAAAATTAACTTAATGTGGATTAAAGATCAGAAACCATAAAACTAGAAGAAAATTTCCCCACCACTGGTCTTGGCAATAATTTTTGGATAGGACACCAAAAGCACAAGCAACAGGAGCAAAACAAGTAGGACCATATCAAACTAAAAAGCTCCTGCAACTGAAACAATCACTCAACAAAAGGAAACAGCAGCTGCAGAGCTGCAGAACTAAGAAAATATTTGCAAACCTTATCTGATAAGAAGTTAATACCCATTATGCTAAGCAAAGTAAGTCAATCAGGGAAAGACAATTATCAAAAGATCTTACTGATTAGAGGAATTTGAGAAACAAGACAGAGCATCACAGGGGAATGTAGGGGAAAATGAAACAAGATGAAACCAGAGAGGGAGACAAACCATAAGAGACTCTAATCTCAGGAAACAAACTGAGGGTTGCTGGGGGGTGGGGAGTGGGAGGGATGGGGCGGCTGGCGGATGGACACTGGGGAGGGTATGTGCTATGGTGAGTGCTGTGAATTGTGTAAGACTGGTGATTGACAGACCTGTACTCCTGAAACAAATAATACATTCTATGTTAATAATAAAAAAGTTAATACCCAAAAAATATAAGGAACTCAGAAAACTTGCCAGCAAAAAACCCCCAAATAATCCCATTAAAAATGGGCAAAGAACCTAAATAGACATTTATGCAAAGGAGATATTCAGATGGACGACAGGTACAAGAAAAAGTGCTCTGCACCACTGAGCATCAAGGAAACACAGATCAAAGTCACAATGAGGTATCACCCCACACCTGCTGGAACAGTAGATCATAAAGAGACAAGAGGTGTTAGCGGGGATGTAGACAGAGCACAGGGAATCCTGCACTGTTGGGTGGGAATGCAAACTGATGTGGCCCCTGTAGAAAACTGTGTGGGGGCACCTGGGTGGCTCAGTGGGTTAAGCCTCTGCCTTCGGCTCAGGTCATGATCCCAGGGTCCTGGGATCGAGCCCCACATTGGGCTCTCTGCTCAGCGGGGAGCCTGCTTCCCCCTCTCTGCCTACTTGTGATCTCTATCAAATAAATAAATAAAATCTTTTAAAAAAAAAAAAGAAAAGAAAACTGTGTGTGGAAGTTCCTCAAAAATTAAAAATAGAACTACCATATGATTCAGCAATTCCTCTTCTGGGTATTTATCCAAAGTTAATCAATATCTCAAAGACACATCTGCACCCCCACGTTCACTGCAGCTCTATAGTTGCCAAGACATGGAAACAACATATGTGTCCACTGACAGGTAAATGGATAAAGAAAATGTGGTTGATACACTCACACACACACACACACACAATAGTATATTGTTCGGCCATACAAACGAAGGAAATCCTGCTATCTGGGACAAAAAGGATGGACCTTAAGGGCATTATGCTAAGTGAAAGAAGTCAGACAACGGACAAAAATTATATGATCTCGTTTGTACGTGGAATCTAGAAAAACCAACCTCCTAGAGACAGCAGACTGGTGGTTGCAGGGAGCCCGTGATGTGGAAGGTGGTCAGAGGACACCAATGTGAGAACTTCTAGTCACAAGAGGAAGTTCGGAAGATGTCCTGTGTGGCCTCATGACTACGGTGAACACCACTGTACTGTTATTGGAAAGTTGCTAAGAAAGTAAATCTGAAAAGTTCTCAACATCCACACAAGAAAAACTGTAATATATGAGAAGAGGGACATGTTAAATAACCTCACTGCGGTAATCATTTCCATCATGTATATATAAAATCATCCTGCTGTTTACCTTAACCTTATACAATGTTATAAGTCAACTGTGTCTCAATAAAGATGGGGAAAAATTAAAATAAAACTCAGTTAAAAAAAGAAAAAAGATCAGAATGTTGACTCTTCCCCAGAAGGTCCCACTTGCCACCTCCAGGACTCACCGCTAGAGGAGAACGAGCAAGTGGTCATGGCAGCCCTATTCAGCCTGTCCTTCAGCTCTTGCCTTGGCGGGGCTCAGTCTTACCTTCCAAAAGCAGTGGCTGCTCCTTTGAGGTGAGGGAGACAGAAGAGACAGAAGACAATGAGCTTCCCTGGGACCCTCAAGAGTCCTGTTGGGAGGTGTGCGGTGGGGTAAAAGTTGCCAGACCCGGCCACAATCCAGCCAGTTGCACATAATGAGGGAGCAACTGAGAGCAAACCCCAGCCAGAAGCTTCCAAGGCAGAAGTGGACATCTTTTGATGCTGTGAGCTCCTCCCTGGGCTCAAGGCTGCCTCGAGCAAAGCGGCCAACAGGGCAGAGGCCGACAGCCAGCTTACTGTGGGACTCTGACCCAACCCTCAAGAAAGGAATGGACCCCTGAGCAGAGGCCCAAACTTTAACTCAGTACAATCTTCTAGAATTAAGTCTCTCCCTCTCTCTTCCTCTTCCTTTTCACCTTTGTCTTCACATCCAAGATTATTCCAACAAGTATTTACGTGCACAGACTGGCAACCAGACAGGAACTAGGCATCAGAGAAGAAACTCAGTCCTTCAACAAGAATACAACATTCCAGACAGTGATTTGGACCTGGAAACAAAACCAATCCATCCCTGACCAAATGACCTATGGAATGAAAGCAACACAAATGTCCATCAACTGATGCACAGATACAGCAAATGCGTTGTATCTGTACAACAGAGTATCATTCAGCCATAAAAAGGAATGGAACATGCTACAACATGGATGAACCTTGAAAATGTTATGCTAAGTGAGAGGAGCCAGTCCTCTAAATGTGAGACCTCAAGCCTAAAAATCCTGAAGAGCACAGTCAGTAATTTCTGACATCAGCCGTACGTCGTAGTGCTGTTTTTCTAGATGTGTCTCCTGAGGCAAGAGAAATAAAAGCAAAAATAAACTATTAGGACTACATCAAAATGAGCACCTGGATGGCTCAGTGAGTTAAGGGGGTGACTCTTCATTTCGGCTCAGGTCATGACCCCAGGGTCATGGGATTGAGTCCCACCTCCAGCTCTGTGCTGGGTGTGGAGCCTCCTCAGGATTGTCTCTCTTCCTTCTGCCCCTCCCCCACATGCATGAGCTCAAAAAAAAGGGGGGGCCACATCAAAATAAAAAGCTTCTGCATAGCAAAGGAAATAATCAACAAAACTAAAGGACTACCTACTAACCTACTAACTCATAAAGGGTTAGTATTCGAAATATATAAAGAACTTATATAGGGGTGCCTGGCTGGCTGGCTCAGTTGTAGTCCCTGCGACTTGTGATCTTGGGGTCAGAGTTCAAGGCCTATGCTGGGTTTAGAGCTTACTTTAAAAAATAAATAAAGGGGGGCACCTGGGTGGCTCAGTGGGTTAAAGCCTCTGCCTTTGGCTCAGGTCATGATCCCAGGGTTCTGGGATCGAGCCCCGCATAGGGCTCTCTGCTCAGCAGGAAGCCTGCTTCCTCCTCTCTCTCTCTGCCTGCCTCTCTGCCTACTTGTGATCTCTGTCTGTCAAATAAATAAATAAATAAATTTTAAATAAATAAATAAATAAATAAAGGGACACCTGGGTGGCTCAGTCTGTTAGGCCACTGCCTTTGGCCCAGGCCATGATCCCAGGGTCCTGGGATCGAGTCCTGCATCAGGTTCCTTGCTCCACAGGGGGAGCCTGCTTCTCTCTCGGCCTCTGCCTGCCACTGTGCCTGCTTGTGTGTGTGCTCTCTCTCTGTGTCTGACAAATAAATAAATAAATAAAATCTTAAAAAAAAAAAAAAAAAGTAAAAATATTTTTTAAAAAACACTGAAAATAAATTTTAAAAATTAAAAAAAAGAAGAACTCTTACAACTCAACACTAAAAAATAAGTAATCCAATTAAAAATGGGCAGAAGAGGGGCACCTGGGTGGCTCAGTGGGTTAAAGCCTCCACCTGAGCCTCTGGCTCAGGTCCTGATCCTAGGGTCCTGGGATCAAGCCTCCAATCCGGCTCTCTGCTCAGCAGGGAGCCTGCTTCTTCCTCTCTCTGCCTGTCTCTCCTGCCTACTTGTGATCTCTGTCTGCCAAATAAACTAATTAATCTTTTAAAAAAAAAAGGTGGGGGGCAGAAGACATGGGTGCCTGGGGGCACTTAGTTTGTTAAGTATCTGACTTCAGCTCAGGTCCTGATCTCAGTCCTGGGATGGAACCCCATGTCAGGCTCTGCTCAGCAGGAAGTCTGTTTGTCCCCATCCCTCTGCCCCTCCTACTTGTGCATGTGCTCGCTCTCTCAAATAAAATCTTTTTAAAAATTATTTTAAAAAGGGGCGCCTGGGTGGTTCAGTGGTTTAAGCCGCTGCCTTCGGCTCAGGTCATGATCTCAGGGTCCTGGGATCGAGTCCCGCATCGGGCTCTCTGCTCGGCAGGGAGCCTGCTTCCCTCTCACTCTCTCTGCCTGCCTCTCTGCCTACTTGTATCTCTCTCTGTCAAGTAAATAAATAAAAATCTTTAAAAAAAAAATTATTTTAAAAAATGGACAGAAGACATGAACAGACATTTCTCCAAAGATGACATACAGATGGCCAACAGACATGAGAAGATGCTCAATATCACTCATCATCAGGGAAACAAATCAAAACTGCAATGAGATATCACCTCGCACCTATCAAAATGGCTAAAATCAAAAACACAAGAAACAAAAATTGTTGGTGAGGATATGGAAAAATGGGAACCCTCTTGCATTGTTGGTGGGAATGCAAACAGGTGCAGCTACTGTGGAAAACAGTACGGAGGTTCCTCATCAAATTAAAAATAGAACTACCCTAGGATCCAGTAATCACACTACTGGCTAGTTACCCAAAAAATGAAAACACTAATTCAGAAGGATATATGCACCCCTATGTTTACTGCAGCATTATTTACAATAGCCAAACTACTGGAAGCAGCCCAAGTACCTACTAACAGATGAATAGGTGGTGAAGTTATGGCACATATAGAATGGAGTATTACTCAGCCATTAAAAAGAAGAAAGAAATTGGGCGCCTGGGTGACTCAGTCATTAAGCATCTGCCTTCGGCTCAGGTCATGATCCCAGGGTCCTGGGATGGAGCCCCACATCGGCAAGAAGCTTGCGTCTTCCTTTCCCACTCCCCTACTTGTATTCCCTCTCTTGCTGTGTCTGTCAAATAAATAAATAAAACCTTTTAAAAAAATGAAATTTTGCCATTTTCAATGACATGGTTAGAGCCAGAGTATAATGGTAAGCTAAATAAATCAGAGAAAGACAAATATCATGTGATTTCACTCATATGTAGAATTTAAGAAACAAAACAAATGAACAAAGGGGCAAAAAAAAGGACACAAGCCAAAAAACAGACTCTTAACTTTAGGGAACAAACTAATGGTAACCACAAGGGAGGGGAGTTGGGGGATGGATGAAACAATGAAGGGGATTAAAGAGTACTCTTATCATGCTCAGCACTGGGTGATATATGGAATTGTTGAATCACGGTATTGTACACCTGAAACTAATTTAACACTTACGTTAACTACACCAGAATTAAAACTTTTAAAAAGGAGCTACTCACAAAAGACCACATACTCTATGACTCCATTCATATGAAACATCCAGAATAGGCAAATCCATCTATAGAGATAGAGAATAGAAATAGGCAAATCCATCCATAGAAACAGAAAACAGATTAGTGTTTGCCAAAGAGTGTGGAGTGACTGCTATCGGGTACAGGGTTTCTGAGTGGTCAAAGTGTTCTGAAACTGATTGTACTGATGGCTACACAAGTCCGTGAGTGTACCGTAAACCACCGAACTGTACACTTTAAATGGGTGAGCTGTATGGTATGTGAATTAGATCCCAAAAAAGCTGGTATTTTAAAAAATCCCTGCCCTGAGGAACGCGGGTAGGAGGAGAACAGAATAGTAATATATTTAAGTAACCATAAAAAGATACCAAATATCAGTGCTTTGGGGAAAGATAAAGCAGGAAGGGAGACCGTTCAAAGAAGGGACCTGCAATTTCTATAGTAGAGACAGGTGGTTTCACTCAGGACAAGGACCCAGAACAGTCAGCTGTCTCCGGAAAGAGCACTCCAGCAGCTCCAGAGAAGTCTAGGGCTCACAGGTGCCTGGCAGACAAGAGTGCTGTTGAAATCAAAGAGCTCTACACAATGTTGGAGAAAGGGAAGCAACAGCTTGCTGGACCAAAGGGTATCTGAAACTACACACACCAAATTCAGGGGCCAGTGAGTGCTAGACCCTTATCAGGAGTTCTAAAAATATCTAGTGAATGCATGAATAATACATGAACCCACCCAGCCCCAAGGCTGCCTCCAGCCCCTAGCTATGCCCTGAGCCCCTGTTACCTTTTCAGCTCAGCCTGATGTTCCACTCATAGAAGAAAATCAGCTTTCCTTTGTGGCTGCTTCAAGAAGCCTCACCTTCGACTTGCTTCAGCTCACATATCTCAGTGCTGCCACCTCATTCTCCACGATGATGCCCACCAGGAGGTCACAGAGCTTCCCCTTGGACCGGCTGGTGGCATCCCGCTCTGTCCTGCCAGGGACCAGAATGGCAGAGCCGTGAATGGAGGCCCCAGCTGGTAGCCACATGCCCAGACTGGGGAGTCAGGGGAATGCCCGGGACCAGCCCAGGGCAGCCCATTCCCTCTCAGACAGCTTTGAGAACCTTATCGCCCTCAAAGTTAAACCAGATTTCTACCAAATATCTTTTAATATTCCTTCTCTGTTCCTTAAGGAATTATTATCCACTGTGTAAAGTACTGTTTTGTCTTAAAAACACTGGCTTATTCTGGGGGAAGAGGAACCTAGCAACTCACCCACTGGAAATGGATGCGCAAAGCCTGGGCTGTACAAAAAGGTAGTAATGACTGAAATAGTTTTAATCAAAAGAAGACAAATCGGGCGCCTGGGTGGCTCGGTGGGTTGGGCCACTGCCTTCAGCTCAGGTCATGGTCTCGGGGTCCTGGGATCGAGTCCCGCATCGGGCTCTCTGCTCAGCGGGGGGCCTGCTTCCCTCTCTCTCTGCCTGCCTCTCTGCCTACTTGTGAGCTCTTTCTGTCAAGTAAATAAATGAAATCTTAAAAAAAAAAAAAAAAAGACAAATCATCGAGTGCATATATTATCTCATGCAATCCTCCCAAATACATGTTCCCATTTTAGCGAGTGGAAATGAGACAAGTCCCTGGTGTGTTCCTGGTGACAACGCGGGGAAAGGAGACACCAGGGCTCCCTCAGTAACCCGCTAACAGACTGACGGCCTTGCTCTGCACTGAACCTGCCTCAACCTCAGCTTGATGGCATTGAGGTACCCCAGGATACCCCAGTGATGCCGCATCACTTCCCGAAACCCTGCGGGAGCCAGGAAGGCAGAAATCAGCCCATGTCCCAGAGGACTTACAAAGAGGATGCGCAACTGTTCAAACTCCTAGAACGAAGGCAGGGCTCACCAGAGGCCCATCATGTTAGATGTACAGCTGAGATCCAAATTCCTGTTCTTTCCACTACAAACCGTCCAACACCCCCCATCCCCCCCCCCAAGCTTTTAACTTCCAAAAACATCAAGAGGGGTTGCGGGGAGGGGAACTCTTAAGGTCACAGACCGGCAAAGTTTAAGAGGCCAGGGGGCCCAGAAAACTTTGAAAAGGAGGAAACGGAAATCCCACAGCCAGTGCAGATAAGCGCCCACCCCCGTCTCCCGACTCAGCTGAGGCTAATCACAGCCGCACTTTGAGCAGCTGGTGGAGGAGGGAATCCTCCGCACCTGCGCAGGCCCCGCCCCCACGGAGGGAGCGCCGCAGCCCGGGAGGCGCCCGAGAGGCCGGGCCACCGCACCCCGCAGGCACGGGGAGCCAGCTGCTCGCAGAGAGGCTCTACCGTCCCGCCCGCCGCTCGACAGGGAGGAGGCCCGAAAGCCCCGGCCCCGGCCCCCGCCCGGCCGCACCAGTGCCAGTTGTTCACGTTGGTCCCGTCCTCCCGCTCCTCCACGATCCAGCGCGGGTCTCCGTGGCCCCACTCGACCATGTCTGCGCTGGCGGCGCGGCCTCAGCGGACCTCGAGGAAGGGCAGTGGCCCGGTTGCCTTGCAGCTCCACCGCGGCGTTTCCGGCCTCCGAGCCCAGAACCGCGGCGTTCGCGGCGCTCATTAAGTGCCACGAAACCCCGCCCCCGCCTCGCCTCGCCTCGCCCCGCCGGGGGGAGCGGGAGCCTGGCCCGGGATCCGAGAGGCAGGGTCGCGGAGTAGGGGGTGGAGAGGCCCGGAGGCCGCAAAGGTCGGCGCGGGGTGCGGGATCCGGGAGGCGGGAGTGACAGGGGCAGAGGCGTCCGAGATGCGCGCCGCTGGAGGCTGTCGGCGGCCGAGCGGGCTGTATTCGGTGAACCCGGTGCTGGAGAACGCGCCGCAAGCACTGGATCGCACTGTTTGCGGTGCGACCGGGGCGGGGTCCGCGCGTGCCCTCTTCACACGGTATTCAGATTCTGCTCCTGCAGAGTTGGTTCACGCTGGTTCTCTCGCCTTTCCAACACCTGTGCAAGTAGCACGAGCTACCAAGTTCTCGGTTCAGGGATGTTTACATTTTATTCACATAATGATCCATCACAGATGACCAAAGAATGTGCTTGCAAGTATATATTATTGCTGCTTAATGCAGTTTTTCAATCATTAAGCGGATGTTGATTCCTTTCACGAATTTTCACCGTCCAGCAAAAACTGCACCAACTATAGGGAAAATGTTACTGAGGTGTCTGTAGGTATTTATTCAGCAGGGAAAACGGATGACAATGAAAGGGTGGAAGTATCTGACTCTTCTCTTCTCCTGTGGTGACTTGTCTTTTGCCTGTGGACTGTGCTCATCAAATTCACTGGTGGAGAACATTTTCTCCATTTGCTTAATGAAGCTACTACATTCCAACATCGCCTTCCAAAACACCATCCCAGTTATTATGTAGTGTTTGATCCCCAACAAAGTGTTCAGAGTGTTTTGATCCCCTCAAAAAAGAATTTTGGCGTTCACCTTTCATAGCCTTACTTCGCCAAAGCCATGGATACGAACACAAGGAATCAAATAGAAAAGAACAGCAATGGCAATAGTAACTGGGCACCATTTTCTTGTGGATTCACTGTTCCATCTTTTATCCAATTCATAGTGAGGGGCGCCTGGCTGGCTGGATCAGTAGAGCATGTCACTCTTGATCTCGGGGTCCTTCCTGCACTTGAGCCCCACATCGGGCATAGAGATTGCATACAGAGTATTATTAATAGAACATTACATGGTAAAATTTAGATATATAAACGTAACCTGGGGGAAAATAAGACATCAGAAAATATACAAAGGTAGAAGCTATAATCACTAAAATGTTATGTGAATAAAAATATTTTTTATTTATATAAAAAATATATCCAAACAGAAATAATCTTATTACAGTGCAAATAGAAAAGGTATTCTATGTAGATGATCAATAATTACATTGGCCTAAAAGAAATTTCTCCTAAAAGTAATTTCACAAAATCTTCAGAATTAATATAATTACTATTAGGAATATTTGAGCAGGGAGCCTGATGTGGGGCTCAATCCCAAGACCCTGGGATGACCTGAGCTGAAGACAGATGCTTAACCGACTCAGACACCCAGGCACCCATTAGAAAGGCCATTCTTGGGGCACCTGGGTGGCTCAGTCGTTAAGCACCTGCCTTCTGCTCAGGTCATGATCTCAGGGTTCTGGGATGGAGTAGCACACAGGGCTATCTGCTCAGTGGGGAGTCTGCTTCTCCCTCTCCCTCTGCACCTCCCTTTACCCATCCTCCTTGCTCATGCTCTCTCTCATGCTCTCTCTCTTTCAAATAAAATCTTTTTTTTTAATGTTAAATTGTATCAGTTTCTAGGGGACAAATTGAGAGCCCATGCCACCCTTTTTTTTTAAAGATAGATTATTTATTTGAGAGACAGAGAGAGTGCAAATGGAGAGAGGAACAGAGGGAGAGAGAATCTCTGACTCTCTGCCGAGTGTAGAGACCTACATGGGGCTCCAACTCATGACCCTGAGATCATGAGCTAAAACCAAGAGTTGGATGCTCAACTGACTGAGTCACCCAGGCACCCCTAGAGAGCACATGTCTCTTGATATGATGCACTGAGATCACAGGATCACTTCTAGAATAGTTTTGCCAAAGATACATGACCTGAACCTAATCGTAAAGAAATCATCAGGCAAACCCAATGAGAGACATTCTACAAAGTAACTGACCTGTAATATTCAAAAGGGTCAGGGTCAGAAAAATCAAGGAAAGTCTCAGGAATTGGTTCAAATTGAAGGAGATCAAAGAGCTTCACAACTAAATGAAAAGCATTATTCTGATTTGGATGCTGAACTTATAAAAATATATTGGGACAATAGGCAAATCTTGAATGTGGATTAGATGATCCATACACAATAGTATATCAAGTGTTAGCTGATAGTTGACCTGTGGTTATGTGGAAGAATGTCCCAGTTTTTAGGAAATGTGGACTAAAGTATGAAGGGTAAATGATACAGCATGTTTGTGTCTTACTCTCAAATGCTTACAAATATATGAATAAATAAACAAATGTGTAAACTGTTAACCTGGGAATCTGAGTTAAGGCACACAGTTTTGTACTACTGTTGCAACTTTTCTGTAAATTTGAAGTTATCTCAGTATAAAATTTTTTTTTCTAAAAATGGGCTTTCTGGAGCACCTATGTGGCTCAGTCGGTTAGGCTTCCAACTCTTGGTTTCATCCCAGGTCATGATCTCAGTGTTGTGAGTCAGACTCCGAGCTCAGTGTGAGTTTGCTTCTCTCCTTCTCCCTCTCCCTCTACCCAGATCTTGCCCCAGCTCACACACTCTCTCTTAAATATGTATATATCTACACATATATATTTTTTATAAAAATAAAAAATATTTTAAAATATTTTTTAAATAGGACTTCCCAATTTGTTGTTGGTGTTTTGACATTATTTTTTGCTGAACAGAAGTTTTAAAAAAATAATCCAATTTATCAAACTTGTCCCTTTTGGCTTTTGGATGATGTGCCCTAATTGAGGTAGTCATTTGAAGAAAGTCCCTGGGTCACCAGCTAATTAAAGAGGAAAGGTGGAAAGTTTGGTCTTAACTCTGCAAGAGAAGCACCAGTAGGCACTAAGAAAGAATTGCTCAACTTTTCACTGAATCCATAGCTTAGAAGAGGAAACAGACTCTGAAAGCTTTACTGATCACTGAGCATCTTCAGCTGAATTTCTGGCAAACACCTCAAATTCAACAGATCTAAAATCCAGCTAATCTCTTCTCTCAAATTAGTCCCCTCTTTGGACTCTCCTATTTCTCACAGTCCCTCAGGTATCCAAACTCAGAAATCATCCTGGTGTCGCACTCTCTTTCCTCCCATATCTCACCAAAAACCGACATTCTTTTCTTTACTCTTTCATGGTCTCTTACGTGCTGCCATCTCCCAATTCCAGATCCTCATCCTTCAAATCCAGATTGTCCCGACAGCCACCTCCATTTATCTTCCGGTTGTTACTCTTCAATAACCTAATCCTGGAGGACACATCTCATGCCTCCATCCTCCGTTTATGATGTGGGAACATAAAGCTGGATATCAACTTTTTATCCACGGAGCTCTTATTCAACTGTAAAACCCAAACAAATTTACACATCAAATACAAAAGCACAAAACCAATAAAATGCCAAGTGAAATTTAGTGCCAGATGCTGTTCTTTGACTGCTCTGCTGCTTACCCCATAGTTGTGGTACCATTGGCCTACTGCAAGTTCCAGGCGCCAGTACTGTCATGGGCAGGAACGGCCAATGTCCCCACCATTTTCTTCTATTGGGACATTTACAAAATCATGGTTAGTACAGTGAGTCACCAGGAAATTAGTCTTCACTTGACATAGATGCATCATTTACATATTAATTCCTCCTCTAATCTTTTCTCATCAGCTTGCAACAAAGTAAATACAAATGCAGATGGGGCAATGAAACCATAATACCACATACATAGCAATAAATTGTTATCCATAAGTCTCAAATTTCTTAGATTAAAATTTTAAATATTCATCCCCCCTTTATTCACAAGAAAAAAGAAGCAGCCCAAGTGTCCATCAATGGATGAACAGATAAACAAAATGTGGTATATACATACAAATGGAATATTACTCAGGCTTAAAAAACTAGGGAATTCTCTATATAGTAGGGAAAAAAACAGTCTTTTCAAAAAATGGCTCTGGGAAAACAGCACAGCTACATGCAAAAGAATGAAACTGGACCACTGTCTTACACCACACACAAACACACACACACACATGCGTGTGTGCACACGCACGCGTGCACACACACAACCTCAAAATAGATTAAAGACCTAAATGTGTGTGTGTGTGTGTGACTTGAAACCATAAAACCCACAGAAGAAAATGTAGGTAATAATTTCTCTGACATTGTCTGTAGAAACATTTTTCTAAATATGTCTTCTTGGGCAAGAGAAGCAAAAGCAAAAATGAACTATTAAGACTACATCAAAATAAAAGCCCTTAGCACAGTGAATGAAACCATCAACAAACCAAAAAGGCAACCTACTGAATGAGAGAAGATATTTGCAAATGATATACCTGATAAGAGGTAAATACCTAAATGCCTACTTGTGATCTCTCTGTGTCAAATAAAAATATATAAAGAACTTATACAACTCAACACCAAAAAACCCAAATAATCCTATCTAAAAATGGGCAGAAGGAGTTAGGATGGTGGAGGAATAGGGGAACCCCAAGTTCGTCTCATCCCTCAAATACAACTACATAGTTGTCAAATCATTCTGAACACCTGAGAGATCAGTCGGAGGTCTGAGAAAACAAATGCTGCAAGTCTACGAGAGGGAAAGTGACTGTTTGGAAGGTAGGAGGTGTGGAAGCCCGAATGCAGTGTGAAATACCTGAGGATAAGGCAGCGGGGAAGGAGCCTGCTTAAGGAAGCTACTGCAAAGTATTATAAGCAGTGGAGTGCAAAATCCAACTTTTAGAAGTCTGCTACAGAGGTGCCTAGGTGGCTCAGTGGGCTTCCCCCCCACCATCGGCCTCTCTGCTCAGCGGGGAGCCTGCTTCCCCCTCTCTCTCTGCCTGCTTCTCTATTTGTGACCTCTGTCTGTCGAATAAATAAATAAAATCTTAAAAAAAAAAAGTCTGTTACAGTGGGGAACATGCCTGGCTTAAAGGTGTTCAGGGGGTGAAGAAGGACAGCAACCCAGGAGTGACAGTGTGGTCTGAGGATCCCCAGGGTCACAAAAAGAATGGGTGTACCTAAGTGTGGCCCGGTTCCCAGGCACAGGAACAGGGAAGCCAGCGGTAAACAGCCAGTCTAGGTGCTGGTTCTCTGCTGTGTTGCCATAACTGCGAACTGCTGCATGGTCATGTGACTGCTTTCCTGGGAGGGGGCCCGCAAAAGGTAGAAGTGTGGGGAGACACTCCCAGGGAGGAACAGGGTGTGTCTGCACTGTGGGAGTCCCTAAAATTTGGAGTTCTGAAACTCCGTCACCTGTCTGAGGTAAAAATGCTTAGACACGGGCAGGGTGAACAGTGTTCTAACAAAATGGGGAGATAAGAGTGATTGACTGCTCTTCTGTGAGAGCTCACTGAAGAGTGGGGGGCGCAAAGTTTCAGCTCCTGCCTAGAAGTTGGGGCTGTGTGTACCATATTCACCCTGTGCATCTGCGCTTCAAGAGGTCAGGGAGCACATCAGTGCCACCTGGTGGAGCCTAGAGCTCCTTACACCAAGCCCTGCCTCCCTGTGCCCCAGAGGCACATTGTAACTAGAGCAAATCCACCTAAGAAATCAGATACCACCTGACACCAGTTAGAATGGCCAAAATCAACAAGACAGGAAACAACGTGTCTTGGAGAGCGCGTGGAGAAAGGGGAACCCTCTTACGCTGTTGGTGGGAATGCAAGTTGGTGCATCCACTTTGGAGAACAGTGTGGAGACTCCTGAAGAAATTAAGAATAGAGCTTCCCTATGACCCTGCAATTGCACTGCTGGGTGTTTACCCCAAAGATACAGATGTAGTGAAAGGAAGGGCCATCTGTACCCCAATGTTCATAGCAGCAATGGCCAAAGTCGCCAAAACTGTGGAAAGAACCAAGATGCCCTTCCACGGACGAATGGATAATGAAGATATGGTCCATATATACAATGGAGTATTATGCCTCCATCAGAAAGGATGAACACCCAACTTTTGTATCAACATGGACGGAACTGGAAGAGATTATGCTGAGTGAAATAAGTCAAGCAGAGATACTCAATTATCATATGTTTCACTTACTTGTGGAGCATAGGGAATAACACGGAAGGCATGGGGAGATGGAGAGAAGTGAGTTGGGGGAAATCAGAGGGGGAGATAAACCATGAGAGACTGTGGACTCTGACAAACTGAGGGGGGTGGAGGTGGGGTAAGACAGGTGGTGGGTATTAAGGAGGGCATGTATTGCATAGAGCACTGGGTGTGGTGCACAAACAATGAATTTTGGAACACTGAAAAAAAAAAAAAAAGAATCAGCGCAGCAAACCCCTCCCCCAGAAGACCAAACAACTTGCTCTCACCAAGTTTACTGATAATAGAGGGCTGCAAATCTTCAGCTCTGGGGTGGGGAGGGAAATAGTATCTAGTCTCCTGTGTACTTTTATTCTTTAGTCTTTTATTGTTTGGGGGTTTTGTTGTTGTTGTTATTTTTTCAATTTTTTTAACTTTTAATTTTTTTTTAAGATTTTAAAATTTTATTTTATTTGACAGATGGAGATCACAAGTAGGCAGAAAGGCAGGCAGAGAGAGAGGAAGGGAAGCAGGCTCCCTGTGGAGCAGAGAGATCTATGCGATTCTGGGATCATGACCTGAGCCGAAGGCAGAGGCTTTAACCCACTGAGCCACCCAGGCACCTCGTAACTTTTATTTTTATAAAAGTTTATATATTTTTTTATTTTAAATTTTAAAAATTGTTTCATTCTATTTTATTTTATTTTTATACATATATATTTCTTTCTTTCTTTCTTATTTTGGGATCTAGTTTATTTTAACAAGCAGAACAAAACACACTGACGATCTAGTTTTGTTTTGTTTTACTGTTGTTTTCTTTTTCTTTTCTGGACAAAATGACAAGACAGAGAAATTCACCCCAAAAGGAAGAATAGGAGGGAGTACTCACAGCCAGGGATTTAATAATCAATTTGGATATAAGTAAAAAGTCTGAACTAGAATTTAAAATGACAATTATAAAGATACTAGCTGGCTCGAAAAAAACATAGAAGACATTAGAGAACCCCTTACAAGATAAAAGAACTAAAATCTAATCAGGCAAAATTTAAAATGCTATAACTGAGATGCAGTCCCAAGTGGAGGCCATAAAAATGAGGATGAATGAAGCAGAAGAGTGAAGCAGTGATATAGAAGAGAAATTTGGAAAATTCTTCTTAAAAGAAGAGGGAAAGAAAAATATTAGATCATGAAGGTAGACTTAGGGAGCTCAGCAATTCCATAAAGCAAAATAATACCCATACAATAAGAGTCCCAGAAGAAGAGCAGGAAAAAAGGGAAGGAGGTTTATTTGAACAAATTATAGCTGAGAACTTTCTCTAATCTGGGGAAAGAAATAGGTTTTCAAGCCAAAGAGACACCAAGAACTCCCCCACAAAATCACTGAAAATAGGTCACTGCCATGGCATATTATAGTGAAACTTGCAAATTACAAAGAAAAAGAGAAAGTCCTGAAAGCAGCTTGGGACAAGACGTCCTTAACCTGTAAATGTAGACACAAAGGCCTGGCAGCAGATCTGTCCACAGAGACTTGGCAGGCCAGAAAGGACTGGCAGGATATAGTCAACATGCTAAATGGGAAAAATATGCAGCCAGAAATACTTTATCCTGCAAGGCTTTCATTCTGAAAAGAAGAGATTGTTTCTAAGACAAACAAAAACTGAAGGAATTCATGAATGCTAAACCAGCCCTGCAAGAAATTTTAAAGATGACCCTTTAAGCATAAAGACAGACCAAAAGTAAAAAAACCAGAAAGGCACAGAGACAATCTACAGGAACAGCAACTTTACAGGTAACTCAGTGGCACAAAATTCATATTTGTCAATAATTACTCTGAATGTAAATGGACTAAATGCTCCAATCAAAAGATAGGTATCAGAATGGAAAAAAAAAAAAAAAAAAGACCCATCAATATGTTGCATACAGGAGACTCATTTTAAACCCCAAACCCCTCCAGAATGAAAGTGAGGGGGTGGAAAAGCATTTTTATTAAGCTACTGGACATCAAAAGAAAGCTGGAGTAGCCATCCTTATATCAGACAAACTAGATTTTAAACCAAAGAATGTAACAAGAGATGAAGAAGGACAGTATATCATAATAAGGGGGTCTATCCAACAAGAAATCTAACATTTATAAATGTTTATGCCCTCACTTGGGAGCAGTCAAATATATAAATCAGTTAATAACAAACTTAAAGAAACTCATTGATAATAATACAATAGTAGGGGACTTTAACATCCCATTCACAGCAATGGACAGATCACCTTAAGCAGAAGGTCAACAAGGTAACTAGGGCTTTGAATGACACACTGCACCAGATGGACTTAACAGATATATTTAGAGCATTTCATCCTAAAGCATACACATTCCTAAAGAACTCATCCTAAAGAATACACATTCTTTTCAAGTGCACATAGAACATTCTCTAGAATAGATTACATACTAAGTTACAAATAAGGACTCAAGTGGTACAAAAATACTGTGATCATACCATACATACTTTCAGACCACAATGCTATAAAACTTGAAGCCTACTGTAAGGAAAAATTTGGAAGAACCACAAATATATGCAGGTTAAAAAACATCCTACTAAAGAATAAATTAGTCAACAAGGAAATTAAAGAAGAATTTAAAAACACACATGAAAGCAAATGAAAATAAAAACATAACAGTTCAAAACCTTTGGGATGCAGCAAAGGCAGTCCTAAGAAGAAAGTAGAGAGCAATACAGGCCTTCCTCAAGAAGCAAGAAAAGTCTCAAATACACAACCTAACCCTACACCTAAAGGAGCTAGAAAAAGAACAGCAAATAAAGCCTAAATACAGCAGGATAAGAGAATTAATAAAGATCAGGCCAGAAATCAATGATATAGAAATAAAAGAAACCCAGGGGATCAAATCAATAAAACTAGGAGCTGGTTCTTTGAAAGAATTAACAATATTGGTTAACTCCTAGCCAGACTTATGAAAAAGAAAAAAGACTCAAATTTAAAAATCATTAAGTGAAAGAGGAGAGACCACAGCAACACCAAAGAAATATAATTATAGGAGAATATTATGAACAATTATATGCCAACAAATTAGATAAAAATGGAAATTCCTAGAAGCATATAAACTACCAAAACTGGAACAAGAAGAAATAGAAAATCTGAACATACCAATAAGCAGCAAATAAATTGAATCACTAATCAAAAACCTCCCAACAAACAATAGTCCAGGGCCAGATGGCTTCCTAGGGGGATCCTACCAAAGAAGAATAAATAAATACCTATTCTGAAACTGTTCCAAAAATTAAAATGGAAGGAAAACTTCCAAAATCATTCTATGAAGTCAGCATTTCCTTGATCCCAAAGACCCCATTAAAAAGGAGAATTACAGACCAATATCCCTAAGGAACATGGATGCCAAAATTCTCAACAAGATACTAGCCAATAGGATCCAACAGTATATTAAAAGGATTATTCACCACAACCATTTGGGATTTATTCCTGGGCTGCAAGGGTAGTTCAACATCCACAAATCAATCAGTGTGACACCATATTGATAAAGGATAAGAATCATATGATCCTATCAATAGATGCAGAAAAACCATTTAACAAAACATTCTTTCTTAAAACACACCACAATGTAGAGATAAAGGGAACATACCTCAGTATCATAAAAGCCATATATGAAAAGGCCATGGCAAATATCAGTCTCAATGAGGAAAAACTGAGAGCTTCTTCCCTAAGGTCAGGAACACAACAGGGACACTCACTTTCACCACTGTTGTTCTACATAGTACCAGAAGTCTTAGCCTCATCAATCAGACAACAAAAAGAAATAACGGGAATCTGAATAGGCAAAGAAGAAGTCAAACTCTCATTCTTTGCAGATGACATGATACTCTATCTGGAAAACCCAAAGACTCCACCCCAAAATTGCTAGAACTCATACAGGAAGTCAGCAACATGGCAGGATATAAAATCAGTGCACAGAAATCAGTTGCATTTCTATACACTAACAATGACACAGAAGAAAGAGAAATTAAGGAGTTGATTCTATTTACAACTATATCCAAAACCATAAGATACCTAGGAATAAACCTAATCAAAGAGGTAAAGATCTGTACTCTGAAAACTATAGAAACTCATGAAAAAAAGTGAGGAAGACACAAAGAAATGGCAAAACATTCCATGTTCATGGATTGGAGGAATGAAAACTGTTAAAATGTCTATACTGCCTAGAGTAATTTACACATTCACTACAATCCCTATCACAGAAACAGACACATAGATGAATGGAACAGAGTAAAGAACCCAAAAATGGACCCTCAACTCTACTTCAGCAAAGCAGGATAGAATATCCAATGGAAAAAAGACAGTCTCTTCAACAAATGGTGTAGAGAACATTGGACAGCCACATGCAGAAGAATGAAACTGGACCATTTTCTTACCCCATACACAAAAATAGACTCAAAATGGATGAAAGACCTCAATGTGAGATAGGCATCCATCAAAATCTTAAGGAGAACACAGGTCTCTTTGATCTTGGCTGCAGCAACTTCTTGCTAGACATGTCTCCAACACAAGGGAAACAAAGACAAAAATGTACGAGGATTTCATCAAGATAAAAAACTTTTGCAAAGCAAAGGAAGCCGTGGACAAAACCAAAAGACAACTGAGAGAATGGGAGAAGATATTTGCAAATATCTTATCAGATAAAGGGCTAGTATCCAAAGTCTATAAAGAACTTATCAAACTCAGCACCCAAAGAATAATCCAATCAAGAAATGGGCAGAAGACATGAACAGACACTTCTCCAAAGAAGACATACCAATGGCTAACAGAAGCATGACAAAATGCTTAACATTAACTAGGCATCAGGGAAATATAAATCAAAACCACAGTGAGATACTACCTCACACCAGTCAGAATGGCTAAAATTAACTAGTCAGGAAATGGCAGATGTTGGCGAGGATGCAGAGAAAGGGGAACCCTCTTATATTGTTGGTGGAAATGCAAGTGGTACAGCCACTCTGGAAAACAATATGGAGATTCCTCAAAAAGTTGAAAATAGAACAACCCAGCAGTTGTACTATTAGGTGTTTACCCCAAGGATACAAATGCAGTGATCCGAAGGGGCATGTGCATCCCAATGTTTATTATCAGCAATGTCCACTATAGCCAAACTATGGAAAGAGCCCAAATGTCCACTGACAGATGAATGGATAAAGAAGATGTGGTATATCTGTATGTATGTATGTGTGCATACACACACACACACACACACACACACACACACACAATGGAATACTATGCATCCATCAAAAATGAAATCTTGCCATTTGCAACGACATTGATGGAACTAGAGTGTATTATGCTAAGTGAAATAAGTCAGTCAGAGAAAGCCAATTATCATATGATTTCACTCATATGTGGAATTTAAGAAACAAAACAGAGGATGATAGGGAAGGGAGGAAAAATAAAACAGGACAAAATCAGAGAGGGAGACAAACCGTAAGAGACCCTTTTTCATAGGAAACAAACAGAATTGCTGGAGGGGGTTGTGTGGGAGGATGGGATAACCAGGTGATGGACATGATGTAATGAGCACAGGGTATTATATGCAATTGATGAATCCCTGACCTCTACCTCTGAAACTAATAAAACATTATATGTTAATTAATTGAATTAAAAACCACAAATTAAAAGAAACAGGTGTTGGGGGCGCCTGGGTGGCTCAGTGGGCTAAAGCCTCTACCTTCGGCTCAGGTCATGATCCCAGGATCCTGGGATCGAGCCCCATATCCGGCTCTCTGCTCAGCAGGGAGCCTGCTTCCTTCCCCTCTCTCTCTCTGCCTGCCTCTCTGCCTACTTGTGATCTCTCTCTGTCAAATAAATAAACAAAATCTTTAAAAAAAAAAAAAGAAAGAAACAGGTGTTATCTCCAAAGTTCCCCTTAAATATGATTTACTTAACAGACATCTGCGCAAACACAAATAACTTTATTCACATGTTAGAACAGTGTTTGAGTAGACAGTGTTTTAAGGACACTTAATACAATCAATTTCTTGAACTCAGATTTGAATTTTAAAAACACTATATTCAAGCTCTGGGTATTTTACTTACAGAACTTTGCATGTAGCCCACTTCTTTCTGCACAAAGGTAAAATATTATTTGTATGTGCTTAATTCCCCATATTTTGCTGTTTCAACATGACCTTGTACCCCCAGTCATTTCATTGGTAGTCTAAGCTTACATTTCTTTCACTCTCAGCCTTTTTTGAGCTCATTTTCTTTCTTTATGTTCTCGAGTATAGCTTCGAGGTGTTGGGTATTCCTTCCCAAGGTCCACAACAATTACCTCCCTAGAAAATGTCACTCCTTTTAAAGGTCTTTTGGGGTTTTCAACACCTGAGGGAGTTGTACTGAGAGGTATGGGTGGTTTTTGCAAATCTTCGTCCTGCAAGAGAATGGAACAAACAGTACAAAAGATCAATTTATGAAGGCAAGAAGTCCTGCTTTAAAAAATGTTATATTTTTAACTTAGTTTATATTTTAAATTAAATACAGAGGCATTGTTAGTGAGGAGGGTATGTGCTATGGTGAGTGCTGTGAAAAAAAATTTAAAAATAAATAAAAATAAATAAAAGAAGCATAAAAAAAGAAACATTGCTAGTGAGAAACAGAAGTATTTCTAAATGATACAGGAAAGCATTGATAATCCATCATGATCTAATTTTCATATCTCTATGGTTAGAAAAGAGTCCCCCAAGCCATCGTTATGCCTTTGGGCATGGGCCTTGTGTTGAGGGAAGATGTGAACTGTTCCTATCAGAGAGTCCTGACAGGGAGCTCAAGAAAGCCTGTTCGTGCGCTGTTGAACAGCCTGGAACCAGAACAGGGGCATGGGCTCTGGTCCTGAGCTTGGCCACGGTGGAGGAATGACCTAGAACAAGTCATCTCACTTTCTCATTTGTAACATGAGAGGGCTGGATCTCTAGATGATCTCCAAGGATTCCACCAGCTCTAAGATCCTAGGATTCTGAGAAAAGCAAAATGAAGGGGAATTATTAAGACCACCACAAATATAAGTGTGAGGAATGAGCAAGTGTCTAGATCTGGCGTACATGACTGGTTTAGTAACACGGACTGATGAACTAAGAGGAATGGTTTAGATGATTACGGACATTGTGCTCCTTCCAGGTACAGACTTAAGTTTCAGGCAAGACCATCTCACTGTACCCAGCCAAATAATTTACCACCTTTTCAATCAAACAAATTCTGACCTGGTCCTTGGGGGGAGATAAGGCCATCACCTCTTCACCATTTCCTTCAGCATTCTTAGGCTCTTCCTTCTCTTTTGTTTTGTCCTCCTCTTTCTCTACTACGTTCTCTTTGTTTTCTAAGGGTGTGACCACCTCTTCTTTACTCCGTCTCTGGACAAGAATGCCAGGCCTCGTGGGTCCGTTCAAGTCCATGATTTGTGTTAGGACAGGCCTGGGTAATCAGCAGGATTTTTAAAATTTATGCTTGTTAGTCACCATTATCATACCCCAAAATGTCTTTCTATCACATTCTATGGTACAGACTTACTTTTCTTGGTCTCCTGAATTGTCTGTCTCTGCGGTAGCTGCATTAGTAGCTAAACAACCTTCACCTCCATTAGCATTTGTACAAGGACTTTTTTCTGTATCTTCATCGCCCGTGGTTTGGAAACTGAAAATGAATAACAAAAAATTCAGAAAAAGAAGAATGGTCTTGATTTACTTGGCATGGAATTTCATTTTTAAACAGGAAATTAGAATTTCTAAAATTCTGAAATGGAAAAAGTAAATAGCTATAGCATTATTTGTTCTATTTTAAGTTGATTTATATTATTTCTAGATAATCTAGATATTTGCTAGTGTGACTTGAAATCTGATCCCAATTTATCAGCATGGATTTATACCATTTATATAAAAAAACCACCAATAAAAGGAGGATGCAAATGAAGCAAATTAGAAGGAGGATGAAGAAAGTGATTGCTGTGGTTTCAAAGCTCATAGGGTTAGCTAGAAGACTCGTCCACTCTCACAATCACAGATGGCACATATATTCTTTTCCAGCTTAGTTTGAATGTAGTTCTCTTGTTCTTTAAGTTTTCTAGAAACAGAAGAATAAAAGGCTATTTTCACTGTTGTTCTTTTATCAGCTTCATAAAAGATGCTGTGTTCGTTTCGATGAAGTTGACTCACACTGGCTAATTTCTCTCTCCATAAATGTGGTGGGGGCTGAGGTGGTTAGAGGGGAGACTGAGCTGGGACACGAGTGATCACTCAGCTCACCTCCCCTCACCCCAAAAACTATCAGAATCCAGAGGAGAGGAATTGGAGCAGCTGGACCCAAACCCAGCTCCCCATTCTTCTCTCTCCAGTGACATCATAGAATTATGGAATGGTTTGGTTAGAAGGACCATAGTGTCAGCACCACCCTGCCCAGCAGCTGGAGTAGGAGAACTAAGAAACTCTCCTCTGGGCTGCCATCTCGCTGTCCTCTCCTCTCAGAGGGCTGGGGTGGAGGCCATGTGGCACCATCCTGGCACTCTTTGGGCAAGGATTTTCTTCCTGTTCTCCAAACACCAGCTTTCCTTTCTTAACCCGAGCATTTCTTCACTGCTTCTTTCACAGACAATGAACAATCAGTCCCACTTCCTTCTTATAAAATCCCTCTCTATAATAATCAACTTACCTGCTAACGGATGCTCTCCAAATTAAATAGGCCGTATCCTTCTAATACCACATCACTGGACCCACTTCCTGGACAAATAAGCAAACTGGCAGTTCTAGAAGCCATGGCTGAAGAAGCAGGAACAGAGCAAGATGATCGAGGTCAAAACAGCCCCACGCCCAACCTAATTTCAGGTGAGCGAGTGACGCTTATGACAAGAAGAGGGAGGGAAGAGCTAGGATTTTCTGAGAAGCAAAGAAAGGTACAAAAGAATATGACAGCTGCTTTCAATCACATCTAAAAAAATTGGAAAAAGAGTTCTAGGTGTCTCTGGGCTGTCGTAACACTGGCTCTCCTTCAAAGGGGCAAGGGCTGTGGCTTTTTTCATCTTTGGATACTCCACCAACTCAGGATCTGCAAATCTCATAAACGTTGAAAGGATGGTGCGGTGTGTATGTGTGTGGCATGTGTGATAGCACACCTGGAGCTTGGAGGGCTCAGGCCGTGCCTGATTTTTTAGAACATGTGAACACCTGAGCCACTCCTGGCAGAGTGAGATTTCACAGCGGCCTCTTCCAGCAAGGCGCCCAGGTGAAGACTCAGAGTCCGTCTCACTCTCCTTACTCTACGCTGCTGCCAGACTTAGATTTTAAGAGTCCAAAGCTTCCCATGTCTCATGTACACACAAAGGATTTTTCTGGGACATGGGAATGTTTTAGATCTACTGTTGGTTACACAGGTCTAGACATATGTAAAAGCCCATCAAACTGCATCCTTAAGATGAGTGTCCCTTGTATCGTCCACTGTGTGGATATTATACCGAAAAGAAAGGGAAAAGGAGCCCCATCCCCACCCTGAATTTAAATATCTGCCAGGAGTAGTGCTGGACTGGAGGGCACCGCTGCTACTTGGTCCTATCTCCAAGGCTATTTATCAGATATAGTTTGAGACCAGAGAGATTTAGCAACAAGGAAGGACTGACAAGACTATCATAAGGGCTTTCCTTTACTGAATGTGACTTGGGAATCAATACCTTAAAATTTTAATTCCTTAAATTCTTCAAAGAATTTCTTAAATTCCTAAAGAAAATTTCTTAAATATCTTAAATTCTTAAATCAAATATCTTAAATCAATATCTTAAATATATAGATCTTATATATAATTTAAATATATATATTTAAGATATTGATTTAAGATATTTGATTTAAGAATTTAAGATATTTAAGAAATATATAGATATATAATATATAATACATAGATATAGATAATACATAATATATAATTATATTATCATATATAATTATATATATAATATATAGATATAGATATATATAATGTGTGTATGTGTGTGTGTGTGTCTATTTATTTATTTCTGAAAAGTGGAAGCTATGCAACTTTGGTCCTTAAATCACATTTTAAGTGCCCTGGACTGTAAGTCTGTGATGCCATGATATTCGAAGATGGGTTCCAGAACCTAACAAAGTACACTTGGCATGCAGGTGTGTGTTCAAAAATTATACATGGTGGGAAATTACAACCAATTCTATAGAAATTAAAAATATCCTGAGTACTATGAACAGTAGTATGCTGACAAATTGAGTAATTCAGATGAAATGGAAAAATTTCTAGAAACACAAAACCTATCAAGACAGAATTATGAAGATATAGGAAATCTGACTAGAATTATAAGGAGGAGATTAAATCAATAATGAAAACCTCCAAACAAAAAAAAGTCCTAGACCAGATGATTTCACTGAGGAATTCTATTGAACATTTACAGAAGAACTAACCAATCTTCTTCAAACTCTTCCCAACAACTGAAGAAAAGGGAACATTTCATAACTCATTTTATGAGGCCAGCATTACCCTGATACCAAAGCCAAAGACACTACATAAAAAAGAAACCTAAAAGACTGATCTCCCTTATGAATACTGAAGCAAAAATCCTCAACAAAGTACTAGCAAACTGCATTTTAGCAGCATATTAAAAGGATTATATACCATAACTAAGTGGAATTTATTCCACAAATGCAAGGATGGTTCAACATACAAAAATCAGTGTAATATGCCACATTAACAGAATGAAGAGAAAAATACATGATCATCTCAACTGATTCAGGAAAGGCATTTGACATAATATCCTTTTCATGATGAAAAACACCAAATAAACTAGGAATAGAAGGAAACTACCCCAACATAATAAAGATCATATATAGAAACCCCACAGCTTACATCATACTCAGCCGTGAGAAAGTATTTGCAAATCACATATTTGATAATGGATTACCAGAATAAATAAAGAACTCCTACAATTCAACAACAACAACAACAAAACCCAATTAAAAAATGGGCAATGCGGGGCACCTAGGTGGCTCAGTCGGTTAAAGCCTCTGCTTTCGGCTCAGGTCATGATCCCAAGGTCCTGGGATCGAGCCCCGCATCGGGCTCTCTGCTCAGTGGGGAGCCTGCTTCCTCCTCTCTCTCTGCCTGCCTCTCTGCCTACTTGTGATCTCCCTCTGTTAAATAAATAAATAAAATCTTTAAAAAAAAAATGGGCAATGCACAGACATTTCTCCAAAGAAGATATGCAAATGGATAATAAGCACATAAAAAGATGCTCATCATCACTAATCATTAAGGAGCAAATCAAAACTACAATGAAGTAACTTCATACCCATTAATAAAGCCATTATTTTATTATTTATCGATTTATATATTTTTTAGAGTTGAAAGGTTTCACATTTATTACTGAACCAACCTACTGGTACAAAGGCATAGTAAAAAAAAAATCATTTCCCTGATAAAACATGTCTGTTGGTCCCGTAGGAAGGCTGTTTACAGAGTGACAGGACAGAACATATGATCTGCCGCAGCTGAAATATGTGGTGCCAACTAGGTGTGTCATCTCATGATGTGTGACACCTTCTAGACCCAGCTGGGTTCTCCTCCAGTATCTCCTCTTGGAGTTGTACCTGATTTTATCACCAGTTTTCACCCAAGTCCGCTGGGGAGTGGGACGATTCTGCTTGCTTGTTGGCTAGGAATCACTTGATTCTGAAAGTCTTGTGAGAAGACGTGGTAAGAAACAGTCAGCCACACATAGCAAGATGGTAGCAAAAAAGCTTGCCATTATATAGGGGGAAAAAAAAAGAAAAAGAAAACAAGTGTTAGAATGTGGAGAAATTGGAATCCTTGTGTATCACTGGTGAGAATGTAAAATGGAAAAGAGTATGGAGGTTCCTCAGAAAACTGAAAACAGAGCTTCCCTATGACCCAGCAATTGCACTACTGGGTATTTACCCCAAAGATGCAAATGTGGTGATCTGAAGGGGCACTGTAACCCAATGTTTATAGCAGCAAAAAACTATAGAAAGAGCCCAGATGCCCATCAACAGATGAATGGTTAAAGAAGATGTGGTGTACACACAGTCACACACGATGGAATATTACGTAGTCCTCAAAAATGAAATCTTGGCATTTGCAATGATGTGGATGGAACTAGAAGGTGTTATGCTAAGTGAAATAAGTCAATCAGACAAAGACAATTATAATTTCACTGATATGTAGAATTTAAGAAACAAGGCAGAGAATCATAGGGGAAGAGAAGAAGAAAAAATGAAACAAGATGAAACCAAAGCGGGAGACAAATCATAAGAGACTCTTTAACCCACTGAGCCACCCAGGCGCCCATAAGAGACTCTTAATCTTAGGAAACAAACTGAGGATTCCTAGAAGGGAGGGGGATAGGGGGATGAGGTAACTGGGTGATGGATATTGAGGAGGCTATGTGTTGTAATGAGCACTGGGTATTATATAAGACTGATGAATCATAGACCTGTACTCCTGAAACAAGTAATATTATATGCCAATTAACTGAATTTAAATTTAAAATATTTTTAAAAAATTAAATATTGAGTTCCATATGATCTAGTAATTTCAGTTCTGGATATATACACAAGAGAAGTGAAGCAGGAACTGGAACAGATGTTTGTACACCCATGTTCACAGTAGCACTATTCATGATAGCCAAAAGGTAGAAACAACCCAAGTTGAGATATATTATTCAGCTTTAAAAAGGAATGAAGTTCTGATACATGTTACACACAGATGAAACTGCAAGGCATGATGCTAAGCGAAGGAAACATATTGATGATTCCCTCCTAGCAAGTATCTGTAATAGTCGAACTCAGAGACACAGAAAGTAGAGTCATGGTTACCAGGTGCTAGGGTGAGGGAGGAAACGGTGAGTTATTGTTTAATGGGTACAGTTTCAGTTTGGGAAGATGGAAAATTCTGGACATGGATGCTGGTGATGGCTGCACCACAATGTAAATGCACTTAAGTCACTGGACGTAACAGTTAAAAATGGTGAAAATGGTCAATTCTGTATCGTATATATTTTTATCATAATTTAAAACAATTACCTGTGGAACAGGGGAAAGGGAACCCTTCTGTAGTGGCCTGGTGTGTAGCAGGCACTGGAAAACGAATACCACCAGCACACAGAAATCTTGTTTCTCTCCATCCTCTTGCAGTTTGTTTCCCCACGGTGAATGCCCCAGCCTGCTTCCGCCCTCTCCCTCCCCCCACCTCCCCACTCCTGGATACCTCTTCCATGAGGCCATCACCAGCCACTAGGCTTCCTTCCTTCTTGCTTTCTCTAAGCTGTCATTTCAGCCCAGTGACACACCATGTCACCTCCCTGCATCCCAATCCCATGCCCTGCCCATCTCCAGCCACGGGCCAGCGGGCGACTGGCGGGGCCTCCCACATTCTCCGCAATCTCCCACCTCTCGTCCCATTTATTCCTTGACCTCAGGCTCCCAGAACCCTAAACATTATCCCTCCTGCTCTCAAAACCTGCTTTCTAACCCTTCGAACCAGGATGCCTGACAGAAACTTGAAGTTTTTCCACTCTCAAGGATATCTGTATCTTAACAAAAGCTAAAAGCTAAAGCAAGACAGGGTGGAATTGCAGGCATCAGCCAGCAGATGGGGAGTTCCCTTTGGAATGAGGAGGACTTTCCTAGTGCTCCTCACATCTGCCACAGGGAGATTAGATAGCAACTCCTCCCAAGACGAGCAGTTCTGCCCTGTCCCCTACTCCTGCTCTCAGGCCCCTTTGAGGTAGTAGCCAAAGGGTGGGCACTCCTGGTAGCAGGGGCTACGGCAACTGTGGTCCAGATGGGCACAGGGTACAAGTGAATCCCCAACCACCTCCCTACAGCGTCAATCCATGCAATCTGGTGATGATTCCTGAATTGCAGGATCAAGACCAGGACATTCAGAGGACTTACATGTCACAGCTGCCTGAATGTGAGAACCAGGGGAGCACACAGGACCCAGGCCTGGCCAGTCAGAACAGTCCACAGTTCCCAGGAGTCAATCAGCTCAGTCAATAAGTTAAGTATCTTAACTCAATGTTAACATTGAGTTAAGATACTTGCAGAAACTACCAGCAAAGAAGAGAGCCGGCTTGAGAGATACAGAGAGAGACAAATTACAAATGACTCTCCTCAATCTAACCGTGCTTGAAATCTTGACTTTTTTCACTGTGGACTGGAAGCTGTAAGTTGTATGAACTGATGCCTTTCCTTTCTGGCTTAAGTTGGTTTGAGTGCGGTTCATGTCTCCTGCAATCCACGACTGCTGACCAACACACTCTGTAACCAACATCATACTGCCTCCCTTTCTGAGCCCTTGATTTCTAACATGAGATTCCTCAATTCTTCACGTAAGAGACATTGCTCCTGTCCACCAAGTCCTGATCTTGTTGGACATTAAATAGGTTCCCTCTAGCCTCCAATGACAAGTAAAATGAAATGAATGCCTTTTTTCCTTTCACCATATGAGTGTAGCCGTGTCCCCCACCATAGCTAGTAGAGCAGCATGGAGGTCTTATTTTAGCAGGCCATGTGGGAAATACTGGCACTTGTCAGTGTGAAGCTGTGGTATTGCACAGAGCTCCTGGATTGAAATAGTTTTTCTTCTATAACAATGGCTAAGACCCGTCAATTTTTACTAAAGGAAGGAAGGGGGAAAAATGATATTAAACACCAAGATAAATAGCTACTATTTTAGTACCTATAATCTCCATGTAAGAGAATACTATTCTGCTGAAAAGCCTTCATTATTTATGATCTGTAGTTAGCCTTTTCATGTAGAAGCTATTTAAAGCCTCACAAAGTTAGGGCGCCAGAGTGGCTCAGTTAAGTTTACAGCTCCTGGTTTTGGTTCAGGTCATGATCTCAGGGTTGTGAGATGGGGCCCTGTGTCTGCACTCAGCAGGGAGTCTGCTTGGACTCTCTCTCCCTCTCCCTCTGCCCCTCCTCCCACTCTCTCACATAAATAAATCTTTTTTAAAAAAATAAAACCTCACAAAGTCATTAGAGCTTGATAAGGCTTTTGGGCAATCCATTCACCATCCAGTTGTTTCTCCTGTAACAAGTAACACTGAGCTATACAACAGGAAACACGGCCCTTGGCAGGGGTGATGCTACCAGGAGACGCTTCTCTCACAAAGGAAATGGGCATCAATCCCCAAGTGCCACAGTTCAGCAGAGGAGTCTCAAATTCACTACAAAAGATTTAGCAAAACATTATAGCTAATATATATTCACCTAGAGTTGAAACATCTTTAAGTGTCAGAAGCACTGTACTATTAATATTATATTATAACCACCCCAAATTAGGTAAATGCATTCTTGGCTTCAACTACCATAGCTATAACATCTGTGTGCACACCCAGCCGGGGGCACATGCACTCTGCTACTAGCTTCATGAGGCTGAAAGACTCCAAGTTGAGGAGTCAGTCACCCCTGAATCATCATTCCAGTGGTCCCATTCAATCTTCTTGCTTGTGAAGTGCACACCTGGACTGCAGGCAGAGGAGAACGTTTTGGACATGTATATAAGCATCTCCTACCTTATCGATACCATGCTATGTTTTGTTAGTAGGATCAAATTCCAAGGACTATGTGGGCACCAAGGGTGTCTCAGTCACTTGAGTGTCTGGGATCAAGCCCCACGTCGGGCTCTCTGCTCAGAGGGGAACCTGCTTCTCCTTCTCCCTCTGCCTGTCACTCCCCTACTTGTGCTCTTTGTCAAATAAATAAAATCTTTTTAAAAAATTCCAAGGACTAAGAAAAGCAGATTAGTCTCTGATTCCATACCTCTCTGAGATGTCCAGGCAATGTGTTAAAGCTGACCTGGTCCATCTATTGCTGGGAGACTTCGACCTTATGATTCCATAATCATAAGAGGAGAGGTCACGCCAGCCTACCTCAGAGGAGCAGTGTTCCCCAGGGTTTGTACAGACCAAGACTTTTGCACATTACAAGGTTTATGTCCTTTATATAAGGACAAATACCTATTCACAGATCACACTTTGATTAGCACTGTTTGTTTGTTTTTTCTAAGATTTTATTAATTTATTTGAAAGAGAGCATGCACACAAGGAGAGGGAGCAGCAAAGGGAGAGGGGAAAGCAGACTCCCCGCTGAGCAAAGAGCCCAGTCGGGGCTTGAGCCCAAGACCCTGGGATCATGACCTAAGGTGAAGGCAGCCGCTTAACCAGCTGAGCCACCCAGGTGTTCTTCGATTTGTTTTCAATAACATGTGTTTTCTGTGCAGAAAATCTGGAAAATTAGAAAAGGAAAGTAAAATCTTACATAATTCTAACATCTAGAAATGAAAACTGATGAAATATACTGATATTTTATGTTATATCTACTGATGGTTGTACTACCCTCTCAATATAATTTTAGAACACTTTTATCACTGCCCAAGGAAACCCGTTACCCGTTAGTAGTGCCCTCTCCCCAGGCCCTGGCAACCACTTATCTATTGTTTTTTAAGATTTTCTTTTGAACTAATCTCCACACCCAATATGGGGCTTGAATTGACAGCTCTGAGCTTAAGAGCCGCATGCTCTACTGACTGAGCCAGGCAGACACCCCTAATCTATTTTCTGTTTCTATTGATTTGCTTATTCTCAACATTTCGTATAAATGGAATCATACAATCTTTTGTATATGACTTCTTCCAACTTAGCATAATTTTGCCTCATCCATGTTGTAGCAGGATTCATTATTTCATTCACGTGAAGAAGCATGTATGTATTTTTATAACTTTAAAAAAAAAATAGAATCACGGGGTGCCTGAGTGACTCAGTCAGTTAAGCAACCAATTCTTGGTTTTGGCTCACGTCCTAATCTCAGTGTCTCAGGGTTGGAGGTGGGGGGTCTCCATGCTCAGCGGGGAGTCTGCTTGAGATTCTCTCCCTCCCTCTACCATTGTCCACCCCTCCACCCCCGTTCACTCCCTCTCAAAACAACTAAATCTTAAAAAAAAAAGAAAAAATTAAATCATTATATATATATACTTTATTAAACTTATCATTTTTATTATAAACATTTTCCCAAATGTCTTTCAGTAATCATCAAAAGATGATTTTTTTTTAAAACACTGGATGTGGTGGATTTTTTTTCTAAGATTTTATTCATTTATTTGAGAGAAAGAGTGAGTGAAAGAGAGAGAGAGCACAAGCGGGGGAGGGGCAGAGGGAGAAGCAGGCTCCCTGCTGAGCAAGAAGCCCAGTGTGGGACACTATACCAGGACCCTGAGATCATGACCTGAGCTGAAGGCAGACACGTAACCGACTGGGCCACCCAGGTGCCCCCAAAAGATGATTTTTTAAAATACCTACACATTTTTCCAGTTTACAGAAACATTACAATTGTTTTCTTATTGTTGGACAACTTAGTGCTTTTATAAATAGCACTGATGGTCATATTTATATATAAATATATGAATTAAACTCTCATATTAAAATATTAACCTTCACTTTTATTTTCAGAAGTTTATTGGCTCCTGGTTCTATCTTTTATTTTAAATCTCAAATCTCATCCACTTTAGGTGCCTGGGTCCTCTGTCATTAATCATCTGCTTTTGGCTCAGGTGGTGATCCCAGGGTCTTGGGATCAAGCCTTGCATCGGGCTCCCTGCTTAGTAGGGAGGCTACTTCTCCTTCTCCCACTCTGCCTGCTTGTGTTCCCTCTCTTGCTATATCTCTCTGTCAAATAAATAAACAAAATCTTTAAAAACAAATCTCATCGACTTTGTTTCACTGTTTTTGGGCTCCAAATATCTTACATTTTGATCTATCGCTTTTAACTTCCATTTATTCCCCTTTTTTTTTTTTTAGTATCTTTAATTTCTTAATTTCAGTCTTCTATTAGCTTAGTTAAGGCAAAAGCAATGTTCTGCTTTAGATTTAGAAAACTGTTAAAAACACTTTGATTTTTGGGGGCGCCTGGGTGGCTCAGTGGCTTAAAGCCTCTGCCTTCGGCTCAGGTCGTGATCCCAGGGTCCCGGGATCGAGCCCTGCGTTGGGCTCTCTGCTCAGCAGGGAGCCTGCTTCCTCCCCTCTCTCTCCCTGCCTGCCTCTCTGCCTACTTGAGATCTCTGTCAAATAAAATCTTAAAAAAAAAAAAAACAAAAACGCCACCTTGATTTTTTAATAATTTGTCTTATTAACTTGTAAAATGGAATCCTAATCATCTGTAAATCCCAACAGTTTTGTTTGTTGGCTCTCTTGCTTTTGGGAAGCGGAAAAAAGTTGGGAAAAAACATCCAGTGGTGATGTGACTTAAATTTTAAGAAACATGTTTTATAAATACGCACAATTTCTCATAAAAGCAATTTTTTCTGATTCTAAACAATTTTCTTAAGCAAAGTTTTTCTTGTAGATAGCAAGTCTTTCTTGATCACAAGAGTCTTTAGGTAATACTTTATATTTGAATTAAAAGAAAACCCAGAATCACAACTCTTCCATTTAGCAATCTAATTTGTTAGGAACTTACTTAAACTTGACAAATCACTTTTAATTTTTCTGTTACCTTTTTAAGCTCTAAGTAAAAATGTTCATGGCACATCACTGATAAGCAAATGCTCAGAGAGATGTTTTCCCCTCTGTAAGATTTTAGTCAGTATTGGGCAAAAACACATATTGGTTCTAGGAGACTTTCTTAGAACATTTTTTAGATTTACAGAAAAATTGAGAAGGTAGTACAGAGAGTTCTTATACAACTCATACCCAGTTTATTATTAACATGTTACATTGGTATTGTACATTTGTAACTATTTTTTTTAAGATATTATTTATTTATTTGACAGAGAGAGATCACAGGTAGGCAGAGAGACAGGCAGCGAGAGAGGGGAAGCAGGCTCCCTGCTGAGCAGAGAGCCTGATGTGGGGCTTGATCCTGAGATCATGACCTGAGCCAAAGGCAGAGGCTCAACCCGCTGAGCCACCCAGGCACCCCACATATGTAACTATTAATGAACTACTATTGATGCATTATTATGAACTAAAGCCTGTAGTTTACTCAGATTTCCCTAGTTTTTATTTATCTTAGTTTTTCCTGTTTTTATCTAATGTCTTTTTCTAGTCCAGGATTCCATCTAGGATACTACATTACAGTTGTCGTGTTTCCTTCGACTCCTCATGGCTGTGACAGTTTCTTAGACTTTCGTTATTTTTGATCACCTTAACAGTTTTTGGGAGCACTGATCAGGTATATTTTAGGATGATCCACTACTGGAATTTGAGCAGGCATGTTTTTTATTCCAAATTTTCTTTAAAGTAAAGGCACACACATATTTTTAATTCCACATCTTCTACCTTTCCATTGTTGATTTACTCAAACATTTTAAATCCTTTTCCTCCTCTTTGTCTCATTTATATTTTTCCTTTATGTACAGTGCTGTGTGGTAATGTCTGATAAACAGCACGGCCAGTCTATAGGGGTAGCTCTAAAGAGAAAGCCCACCCTATAAACGAGGGGTTGATAGCACCCTCGTCCCTCATGTCCCAACCCATCTAGATGCCCTTTCATTGTACCCCTAGCCTTTAAAGCACAGCTTTCTGAAACTTTATCCTGGGTTACTTGGGAGCCTCTACTTTGTGCAGACCCCAAACCAGATTCATCTCGATTCACGCCCAAATCCTAGATCTCTAATCCACAAATGGAAAAAGTTCATGGTCTAAAATTCAGGGTCTTCAAAAGACCGAATCATTGGATATGGGGCAAACTAGGACAGTATGGCTCTCATTAAAATGCCCGTGGGCTGATTTTGTGGAGATCAAGTTGGTCTTGGACTTTGTTTTTACTTCTTTGATACTCCTTCCTTCTTGAATGTGGACGTAGCTTAGTAAATCACTTCCAGCAAATAAAATGCACCAGAAGTGAGGACCTGTGAGTTCATAAATAGGTGATAAAATGTATTATGACTTCCTCTTTGCCTTTTCTCTTGGCTCACCTGCTTTGGGGGGAGCCTGCTGCCATGTGGTGAGGATACTGAAGCAGCCTATGGATGGGGGCATGTGATAAGGAACTGAATCTTGCTTCCAATCATTAAAAGGAAATAAAGCTTCTTGCTGATAATCCTGTGAGCAGGCTTAGAAACCGATCTTCCTCCAACCGACTCTTCAGATTACTGTAGACCAACACCTTGGCTGTGACCTCAAGACAGACCCTGACCCAGAATCTCCAAGCTAAACCATTCCTGAAATCCTGACTCACAGAAACTACAAGACAATGCTTAACTGCTAAATTTGGGATCATTTGTTATGTAGCAATAGTCTGTGTTGATTATATTTTAAATTTTCTGTGTACTATAATGTTTTGATATCTTAACAATCTTTCTGGCTAGGGAGACTACCCATCCTGGGGCTAGGCAATTCTTGGAGATAGCATGCTCAGCTGAGAGCATGCCTTTGATTCACAAACTAACCAATCCAGAGCCATATGTCCTCTACTGGCCCGTGCACCCCAAAAGGCAATATTCCTCTGCCTTAACCATCCCAGGGCCAGGCACTAGGCAATGAGAGACGACCCCTGTAGCTTAGAGCCCAGAGAACTTATTCAAATTAGCCAATCCTAAACTGTTTGCTCTGCCTTGCCTTGTTTCTCCTGCAGACTCTTCAATAGTGGCTGTGGTCACAGCTCTCTGCTCACTCTTGCCCCTTTTTCCTCTCGCCCAGCACTGCTACTGTCCCATGTGGCTCTGCTGTGCTCTGCCTTCCAAGTCTCTAGGACTTGTGAGTATAATACACTTTGTTTTCCTCTCTTGTGTGTCCTTCTGTGGCCACACCTGACTGACTTCACGTAACAGAACCAAGAACACAGCTTGGGTGAGGGAACATGTGGAGGGAGGACCAACAAAACTCTATAGAGCAAATATCAGCCTGTTTCAAAGTGGTTCTCTCTGGGTGGGTCCCTTTTCCCTGTCAACATCACAAGCAGATCCTTTCAGTATGTGACTCACCATGGCTCTTATTGTAAAATTCGAACTTGTACTTCAAGAACTGTGACTTTATGTATTAAAGTCAGTTATGCTCTTCTTGGAGGAGCCTTTAATATGTTAGGATAACCAATGGAGCTAGAGGGTATTAAGAGAAGTCAGTCAGAGAAAGAAAAATACCATATGATTTCACTCACATGTGGAATTTAAGAAACAAAACAGACGAACATAGGGGAAGCGAAGAAAAAAATAAGATGAAAACGGAGAGGGAGACAAACCATAAGCGACTTTTTTTTTTTTTTAAGATTTTATTTCTTTATTTGACAGAGATCACAAGTAGTCAGAGTCAGGCAGAGAGAGAGGAGGAAGCAGGCTCCCTGCTGAGCAGAGAGCCTGATGTGGGACTCGATCCCAGGACCTTGGGATCATGGCCCGAGCCGAAGGCAGAGGCTTTAACCCACTGAGCCACCCAGGCGCCCCAAACCATAAGTGACTCTTAACTATACAGAACAAATGGAGGGTGGCTGAGGGGTGGCGGGTGGAGGGATGGGGTAACTGGGGGATGGGCATTAAGGAAGGCATGTAATGTAATAAGCACTGGGTATTATATATAATGGTGGGTTTCCCGGGGCCCAGAACATAGGTCAAAGGAATATGGGTAAGTTTTAGTTTTTTCACTCTTGGCAGAATTAAGAACTATCCCCAAATGACAACTTAATCAATCCTTAACACCTGCCCCTAAGGAGAATGTCCACAACTTGTTATAGCTTTCTTCCTGGGATCTCTGGCAGGACCTAGTGTGGGACAACGTGACCACTATCTCCTACTTAGTATTAGGAAGGCACATCATCTCCAAATCTGGTCCGAGGGCCTAGACTCTAAGCCACTTCATCCAGTGACCTAAACCTGCCTTCATAAAAATTAACCTTTAGATCTTTCTTTTGGGCTGCCCCATTGGAAAGTCCAACCACTTGGCCATCAAGTCCATGGGCCCCTATTTCCCCCTATTTCCAGGAATCAGTTGCACATGCTTTACTTTGGACGAGTAGAATCTCAGAGGTGCTAAGATAGATGGAAGGACTAAAGGTTTGTTTCATCTTTCTTTTTTTTTTGTTCTCAAGGAACCTTTCATAGATACTTTCATAGGCACTCCAGGCAGCTGTGGAATCGAGCTCTGTCACATGCGAGGGCTGTGGGAAGCATTATCATAGCACCTAGGACTATGGAAATCATGACACAATGTACCTATGGCCCCGAGACATCCACACTCCTACATATTGGTGAAATGACTTCCTGTCCCAGAGAAAATCACACTCCCTCCCCCAGAAGAAACTTGTCCTTGATTAACACAGATTCAGGCACCATACTTAAAGCTGGAGGAGAGACATTTTTGTTCTACACAAGGGTGTCCAATAAAACTGAATGTTGTGGGGGTACCTGGGTGGCTCAGTGGGTTCAGCCTCTGCCTTAGGTTCAGGTCATGATCTCAGGGTCCTAGGATCGAACCCCACATTGGGCTCTCTGCTCAGTGGGGAGCCTGCTCCCCGCTCCCCCTCTGCCTGCCTCTCTGCCTACCTGTGATCTCTGCCTGTCAAATAAATTAGAATCTTAAAAAAAACCAAAACTGAATGTTGTGGATAGACTTTGTATCTGAAGCAATGTTTTCAAGTTATATATAAAGGCCATCAATGCTCATGTTAGTCCCAGGACGTTAGGGGGTTGAATACAGTGAGAAAGACTGGGCGGGGGGGGTGCTTCTAAAAAAATTACCAAGGAAATATGTATCAGTTACAAAAAAAAAGGTGTATTTTAAAAAGGTAAAAAAGTTGCCCTTTATTCTATCATCCAGAAATAGCCACTGTTAACAAAATTACCCTTCCTAACTTTTTACACACGCCCAACTAGAAGAAATAGTGGTTACATGTCCAGGGGCTGACCTTTATAGAAAAATGAATTTGTCCACTGCTGGCTTCCTTACGGAGAAGGTGGTAGGAGAGGAAGCCATACAGAAGAGAGGCTGCACTGTTCAGGTTCAGGAGTGTGAGCTCCGGGAATTATCCGGTTTTGAATCCCTGCTTTTCTACAGGGAAAAAGGCACACAGGACTTTTTCTGAGTGTGGTACTGTGTGACCTGGGATAAGTTACTTAACCTGTCTGTGCTTCACTGCCTTCACATCAAGGATGGGGATAATAACTGTTCCCTTAGGACTGTTGTGAGATTTAAATGCACTAATATTTATATGCTTGGAGTGGCATCTGACACATAGCAAGTGCTCAATAATTTTGTTGTTATTCCTATTAAGAATTTAATATCGGGGCACGTGGTTGGTTCGTGAGTGAAGCGTGTGACTCTTGATCAAAGAGTTGTGAGTCTGAGCCCCATGTTGGGTGTAGAGATTACCTAAAAATTTTTAAAAAATTTTAAAAACAGAATCGGGTTTAATTGGGCAAAAGAAGGTGGTAATTTAACACCTGCTGGTTCTCTGAGTAGCTGAGAGCAGCAAGCTCATTGTCTGTGAAGGCTCTGTCTTACCGACATGGAGACAGCTGGGGGTGAGGGTGAGAGAGAGAGAGAGAGAGAGAGAGAAGATACCCACTGGGAAGGATTTAAAAAGGAGTGCTTTCTTGGAAAGGAGGGAGTAAAAGGTGGATTTCAGACAATAAATATTAGGACCCCTGTAGAAGGGTTTTGTTTTTTTTTTCTTTTCCTTGGGCTTGGGGACCCATCACACTTAGTATCCAGTTTGAGGGTCCCCCACCATATATCATTCTCTCTGGTTACCCCCAAGCCTTCAGTAACGCCTTACACAGAGCTGTCTGGGGACTTGATCTGGACAGGAAAGGGTGTGATCACGGCTTCTTGGACTCCCACCTTCCCTGTGCTGGAGGGAGAGGCAGGGGAGGCAACACACTAAAGACAATGTTTGCCAGAATTTGAATTCCATTCCTTAGTAAGTACTCGGATGAGGAACACTCTCCCTTCTCTGTGTGTTCAAGAGAAATGCATTGCTAAACCTTTCTTTCAGAAATTATAACCCTCCCTCTCTTTTCTCTCCTCCACCTTAAGATGGCCGGTCAGCAATTTCTTTCCTCAGGTATAAAATTACTCAAAAAATTATTTCGAATCTCTTTACCCTTATTTTTCCCAAGGTTAGTAGTTTCTTAAATGGCATTTTGTTCATCTTTAAAGGCAAATACCTCAGCTAAATTTTGAAAAGAAAAATCTGCCTCCCCCACTTTTCTTACTGTGGTAGATTATGTACAGGCATGCCACTCCTTCCCTCGAACCTTAGCTGGCCAGTGACTTACTCTGTCCAAGAAATGCTGTGCCAGTTGTGGCCTAGCCCTTTAGAGGCCTCTTGGCCTCAGCTTCTCCATTCTTGAAGCCTACAGCACCAGGGAAGGAGCCTCACCTTGCAGCAAGAGAGGTCCAGCTCCCATGAGGCACTAAACATGTGAATAAGGCCATCTTAGAAATTCTAGCCCAAATGAGTGATCTCAGCGGTCTTCATCTGTCTGGGATGCTTTAACAGAAATATCATATCTTATAAAAAATAGACACTTATTGCTCATAGTTCCAGAAGTCCCAGATCATGGCACCTGCAGACTGAATGTCTGGTGAGGGCCCTCTTCCTGGTCCATAGACAGCTATCATTTTGCTATGCTCTCACACAACAGAAGGAGGGAGGGAGAACCTCTTGGGCTTTTTAAGGGCAGCTCTCTTTGGCTTCCTATTCATGAAAGCTCTGACCACCTCACCTAATCTCCCACAGGCCCCACCTCTTAAGAGCATACCCCAGGGGTTAGGACTTATATGAATTTTGGATGGACTGTAGTCTGAGTGTCAGACTACAGTGCCAGTCTCTGCCAAGTGGAACAGAACAATGCCTTAACTGATTTAACACAACTCAGGGAATCATAAAAGGTAATAACTACCAAAACCCACTTTTTAACATATCGGAATTACAGGCTTGCTTATACATCTGAGTATATGCAAAATCCCCTTTAAGATCTGCCGGGGGCGGAGGGGCGCCTGGGTGGCTCAGTGGGTTGAAGCCTCTGCCTTTGGCTCAGGTCATGATCTCAGGGTCCTGGGATGGAGTCCCACATGGCTCTCTGCTCGTCAGGGAGCCTGCTTCCTCCTCTCTCTCTGCCTGCCTCTCTGCCTACTAGTGATCTCTATCTGTCAAATAAATAAATTAAATCTTTTTTTAAAATTAAAAAAAAAAAAAAGGCCTGCCTTGGGAACAAGGGTGGAGGTAGTCTCTTGGCAGTCAGAGAGGGAATATATCATATCCTGAGGCTTAGCAGGGGTGGGGGAGGTGGGCCTTATCAAAAGTAAGCAAAATTTATAGAAAGCTACTTGAAAAGAGGACTCTAATAAGATATATTTGAAGGGAGGTCAAATATATATTTGAAAAGAAGGGAACTCACATAGCAGCAACGGCCAAGTTGCCAAACTGTGGAAAGAACCAAGATGCCCTTCAAGGGACGAATGGATAAAGAAGATATGGTCCATATATACAATAGAGTATTATGCCTCCATCAAAAAGGATGAATACCCAACTTTTGCATCAACATGGACAGGACTGGAAGAGATTATGCTGAGTGAAATAAGTCAAGCAGAGAGACTCAGTTATCATATGGTTTCACTTGTGGAGCATAAGGAATAACACACAAGACATTAGGAGATAGAGAAGAGAAGTGAGTTGGGGGAAATGGGAGGGGGAGACAAACCATGAGAGACTGTGGACTCTGAGGAACAAACTGAGGGTTTTGTGGGGGAGGTGGATAGGGGGTTGGGTGAGCCTGGCTGTGGTGCATAAACAATAAATTTTGGAACACTGAAAAAAAATTTAAAAAAAAAAAGAAAGAAAAGAAGGAAACTCATAGTATTTACCCAGACAAAGGGAAGTATGACATTGAAGATTTGTACAGGGATCATGTTTGTTCAAAGGAGTAATACACTAAGAACACTTAAAATTTTTAACTAAATATGTGACAAGAGTTTCTTTGTTTGTTTGTTTTTTTGGCTTATGGGTGGGCTGATCTCCTTATCTTTATAACTTATCACATTCACAGCGGTTGTTTCCAGGGGTGGGACCAACTGTGAAATTATGCTGTATTTTTTCTTCTCACTCTGATTCCTTCCTCAGTATCCCTTTTGCTATGGACCCCTTCAAGTTCACTGGATCATTGTCAGTTAAGGGAGAGGACTGTTTAGTAGACTTGCACCTAGGACACCTGTGTGGCTCAGTTAGTTAAGTGTCTGCCTTTGGTCCAGGTCATGATCCCAAGGTCCTGGGATCAAGCCCCACATTGGGCTCCTTTCTCAGTGGGGAGTCTGCTTCTCCTTCTGCCCCTCTCCCCTGCTTGTGCTCCCTCTCTCTCTCTCAGACAAATAAATAAATAAAAATCTTTAAGGGAAAATAGAAGACTGACACTTATTTGCTCTATGGGACATGGATGCTCCAAAGATGTCTACAACTGACTTGGTCATTTTGACCAAGGCAAGTCCTGTCTGAGAAGGATTCATTTCTTGCAGAGAATAAAAAGATTTTGTAAGTAACATTGCTCTATTCCAGCTCAATCTCTTTACAAGAACAAATGGGGTGGGGCACCTGGGGGGCTCAGTGAGTTAAGCATCTAACTCTTGATCTCAGCTCAAGTCTTGATATCAGGGTCATGAGTTCAAGTCTCACATTAGGTTCCACATTGTCTTAAAAAAATAAAATATTCAGGGTGCCTGGGTGGCTCAGTGGGTTAAGCCTCTGCCTTCGGCTTGGGTCATGATCTCAGAGTCCTGGGATTGAGCCCCACATCGGGCTCTCTGCTCAGCAGGGAGCCTTCTTCCCCCTCTCTGCCTGCCTCTCTGCCTACTGATGACCTCTGTCAAATAAATAAATCTTAAAAGAAAATAAAATTAAAAATAAAATATTAATTTTCACTTTTTTTTTCAAAAAGATGAAAAAAGGGCCACCTAGGTGGCTTAGTCAGTTGAGCGTCTGACTCTTGATTTAGGCTCGGGTCATGATCTCAGGATCATGGGATCAAGTCCCATGTCGGGCTCCAGGCTTGGCATAGGATTGCCTATGCCAATAGGATTGGGATTCTCTCTCTCCTGTCCCTCTGCCCCTCTCCCTACTTGCACTCTCTCTCTCTCTCTCTCAAATAAATAAATAAATAAATAAAATCTTTAAAAAAAAAAGGGATAGATGAATAAAGTCAGGGAATATAAAAACTAACATTGGAGCTAGTAACAAAGAAGGACTAGGGCTATGGTCATGCCTTGACTTGTAGAAACTGTGCAGATGTTTCACTAGAGGATTAATATACTATATAAAAATCTACCTAAAAGGAGGTGGATGCAATGGCGAGACATGAAGGAAAAGGACAGTAAATGCTAAAATGGGGGTGTCTGGGTAGCTCAAATGGTTAAGCATCTGCCTTTGGCTCAGGTCACCATCCCGGAGTCCTGGGATTGAGCCCCGCATTGTGCTTCCTGCTCAGAGGGGAGTCCGCTTCTCCCTCTCCCTCGGATTCTTCCCCTGGCTCATGCTCTCTCAAGTAAATAAAAAAATATTTTTTAAAAATGCTAAAATGTTCCCAACTAGTCCAAAACTGAACTCTGTCTTATCTAACAAGCATGTCTTGCCCCTGAGTTCAGAGTTTCATTATCCACTCAGTCCTCAGTCCCCTGAGTCAGAAATCTCCAAGTTAGCACAGACTCCTTCTTCTCTCCCCATCTAATCAATGACCAAATCCAGCTGAATGACAAATTCATCTTTCTCCAAACCAGTCCTCCTTTCTATCTCTGCCCCCAGGTCTACCAGGATGTCATTAACCCTGCCTAGACAATCACGGGAGCAGCCTGGCTGGTCTTGCTTCTGAATTTGCTTCTCTCCAACTCACCATTAACCATCAAAGTTCCTTGGTCAAATACAATTCTTGTAATGCCAGTCTTGGCCTAAACCCTTCAGTGACTCCCCATCACCTGCTAAATAAGCCTCCTACTAAATAAGTTCCAGTCTCTGGGGCGCCTGGGTGGCTCAGTGGGTTAAAGCCTCTGCCTTTGGCTCGGGTCATGATCCCAAGGTTCTGGGATTGAGCCCTGCATCAGGCTCTCTGCTCAGCGGGGAGCCTGCTTCCCTCTCACTCTCTGCCTGCCTCTCTGCCTACTTGTGATCTCTGTCTGTCAAATAAATAAATAAAATCTTTAAGAAAAAAAAAAGTTCTAGTCTCCGCCTTTGGAGTCTCCTTTCGCCAGCTTTATTTTTCATTGTGCTGCTTAGCTTTCTCTGCACTGCTGCACTGTCCTCTCGCTGCACACATTTCTGTACTCTCGTTGTTCCAGCCTGAACTCCCAATCGTATCTCATCATTCATCTCATGTTCTCCAAGCAGCCTTCCCTGATACCCACCCACTTCTCATGACTCAGTCGGGTGGCTCATTCGGTTGAGTGTCTGATTCTTGGTTTCGGCTCAGAACACGATCTCAGGGTTGTGAGATCAAGCCCCACAGTTGGCCTCTGTGCTCAGCCCAGAGTCCGCCTGAGGTTCTCTCCCTCTCCCTCTGCCCCTCCTACTGCTTGTGCTATTTCTAAAACAAACAAATAAAATCTTAAAAAAAAAAAAAAAAAAGAAGTCTCCTTTAAAAAGGGGCTAGTGCAGGGCGCCTGGGTGGCTCAGTGGGTTAAAGCCTCTGCCTTCGGCTCAGGTCATGGTCCCGGGGTCCTGGGATCGAGCCCCGCATCGGGCTCTCTGCTTGGCAGGGAGCCTGCTTCCTCCTCTCTCTCTCTCTCTGTGCCTGCCTCTCTCCCTATGTGTGATCTCTGTCAAATAAATAAATAAAATCTTTAAAAAAAAAAAGGGGGGGGGGCTAGTGCCTCCCTCCCCACCACTAGAGAGGCATAAATGCAGAACATACTGATAACTATGTCCTGGGAAATCCTCCCTCCAGAACCATTCCGAACTCGTTTATAGGTTAAAGGTGGGTGACTGCTGATGCAGAAAGGGCCAGATTCTCCATCTCTTACTTGTGTGTGGGGGTTCTAGGAGTACTTGTCATATTCCACATCAGATTCGCCTTTGGAGTCTCTGCTGAAATTCCTAGTCAGAACCCATTTGTAACATCCTATAACCAATAAACATGAATTTCAGATCTTGGGTAATACTATAAAGAAAATAAAATGATAGAGATTTAAGAATGGAGCTTACTAGGGGCGCCTGGGTGGCTCAGTGGGTTAAAGCCTCTGCCTTCGGCTCAGGTCATGATCCCAGGGTCCTGGGATCGAGCCCCGCATCGGGCTCTCTGCTCAGCAGGGAGCCTGCTTCCCTTCCTCTCCCTCTGCCTGTCTCTCTGCCTACTTGTGACCTCTGTCTTTCAAATAAATAAATAAAATCTCAAAAAAAAAAAATAATGGAGCTTACTTGCCCTCCCAGAATCTGAATGAGGAAGATCCACTAGTAGAGGAGATTGGGACAGAAAAAAGAGCAACTGCACAAACCCCCAGGGAGAAACTGAGCTGGGCACATTCTAGGACCCCAGGGAAGGCCAGTACACCTGGCATGTAACAATCAAGGGGATGAACAGTCTGAGCTGGAGTACAAGTAGAAGCTAGGTCGTACAGGACTTTGTAAGTCCTATAGCAACTTCGTTTATTCTAGATAGTGCTAAGTTTTGGGACAGTTTTATGTGGATATGATGTGCTCAGATCTTTAGATTTGGTAAAGAATTATTCTGGGATCACTATGGGAAAGTAGACCATAATCAGGAAAAAGAGGACGCTGGAAGCTGCTGAGAGACGATGGCCTAGATTAGGGGGCCAGCCCCTGTGGTGACCACGCAGGTAAATAATTTCAAACTCCGCCCACTGGACCAGGCTGTTCTCATAACTGATGGCAGTCATGTCTTCAGACAACATCACAGACCTAAGGCTGACACCTTGACTGAGGCCTTGTGGGACGCTACAAAGGAGAGGACCCAGTGAAGCCGTGCCCAGAATCCTGCCCTTCAGAAACAGTGGCATAGTCCCACGCATGCCATTTTATACCGGGAAATAGTGGGATGATTCATACATGACAACCTGGAACGAATAGCACTCCTAGATGACACCGATGCTCTGTGGTGTGAGGACCACACTCTGAGCGGCAAGGTGGTAGGAAGAAGAGTGACATCATTTGGAGAAGGGCTGAAATAGTTTAAAAAAAAAGAGGCACTGAGTCTGTGGCTTGAGAGCATCTCAGCCACTGCACATGCTGCTGTATCAACAGAACAAATGTTTGTGTACACACGTCTCTTGGCCCGTTCCAGAAGTTGCTCATGATTTGTTAAGTACCCTGAATAAAGAAAATCACAGGGATAGGGAGTCAATAAAACTGGACAAACAAGACCTCTTGAAAATTTGCTTAGGACTGGAAAATTTAAACATCCTATCAAGTTCTTTATTGCTGATGATTTCAGTTATCTTCACATATTTGCACCCCTTCATTTCAGGTGTCAGTTTTTCAAAACTGTTACTGGATTGAAGAACTTGGAGGAAAACAGAGTCAAAGTCACTGTTTCTCAGAGTGCTATATTATATAAGCCATTCAGTCAGATCTTCTAAGCACATGGCAAGATAAAGAGAAATAAGTACATTACATACACACAAAAATGTACAAAATTGTTCATAGAATTGCAACTCTATTCATGATAATAACAAGCTGGGGGGCATATCTAACAACTGGAAAATAAACTGAACAGTCACACGGTAGAATACTATGCAGCAATAAAAAAGAATTACTGGGGCACCTGGGTGACTCAGTCAGTTAAGTATCCGAACTCAATATCACTTCGGTCTTAATCTCAGGGTCATGAGTTTGGGCCCTGTGTTGAGTCCCATGCTGGACATGAAGACCACTTTAAAGAAACAAAAAGGATGCATTACTGATATACAGAGCAACACAAATAAATTTTCACAAATTTCATTGAATGAAAAAGAGTAAAAAATACACTGTACAATCCCACTCATGTGAAGTTCAAGAACAGGTAAAATAGCAGTAAGAACAGTAAAGAACCTAAGAAGAGTACTTAATGGACAGGCTACATGAAGCTTTCTACGGTGATAGAAATGCCTGGTATCTAGACCTTTTGGTGGTTGTAATACAAATGTAGAATTCATTGAGTTGTACGTTTAAGATTTGTACACTTTACTGTATGCAAAGTTTACTTAAATTTTCAAATTAAAAGAAAAAAGGAGAAAATGAGGTAGATGAGTGGGTCTCTGTGAAGAGTTCTCACCTAAAGATATAACTTTGAGATTTTGCTGCACAGAAAATATTTTAATGCCATGGGTCTGCACGAGATCAATTGGGAAAATAATCTAGATAAAGGAGAGACCCCAGGATTAAGCTCTGGAGAAGCAGAGGTTGGGAAAGGAAAATTGGTCAGCAGAATAGACTGAGGTCAAGAATAGGAGAGGAGAAGGAGCAGGAGAATAAGGTCTCAGAGAAAATGCTGTAGAAATAAACAGTCAACTGCATGAAAGACTACTGAGAGCTAGAGATGAAGGCCGAGAAATGTCAGTAGAAAAGAGACATCCTGCTGTCAAAACAGGCTCTTTCAACCCAACCTAGTCTAGTTCCCGACCACTTCCAATCCTAATTCCGACACTCCTGACCTCAACACAACCCATAAAACATAAAAGCTTCTCATTTAAAGAACAGAAAGTCTGCCTGAAAATCAGCTGTAAAATATTCTAAATGATTTAAAAATTCACCATACTGATACAGCTCTAAGACACAGTCTTCCTTTCAAAACACAAACAAAAAGAAACAAAACTAAAGGCCTTTTTTTTTTCTTTAAAGAAGTCTCAAAACATTCTTGGTTTTTTTGTTTTTTTTTTTTTAAGTTCTAAAAAAGTTCTGCAGAATAGGCTATTTGGACCAATTTTTCTAGAACACAACTAGAAAAGCTAAATCAAGTATTTTAAAGTATCTGTTTCAAAGCATAGGAGAGTAAATAAGGCCATGAAGAATTATGTACCCAGATCCAGGAGAAACAGAACGTAGGAATACAGTTAGCTGAGCCCAATATTTGGGGCTCTGCCAAACTTGTAATTTCAGGAGATGCAGCAGAGTAGATGAATAGAGCAATGAACAGACTCATGAAGCTAGGCAACTGTGAATTCAGGGCCAATCCTCAGGCTTTGCATTGGGATCTGAAGGTCACACTTTAAGAGTAGGGTTGAATAGACAGACACTGAAGCCCAATTCTGAATTATCTCAATTTCTGAATCAATTAAGTTGCTCTGAGATTGATAGTAGTGCTAGCCCTCTGTCAGAAGCAAATACCCAATCTCTCTGGAGGCAAAGAACATTAGTTTAAGATTCAAATTATCTCTATAATTTTTTTAAAAACTGATAACTGGGGGCGCCTGGGTGGCTCAGTGGGTTAAAGCTTCTGCCTTTGGCTCGGGTCATGGTCCCGGGGTCCTGGGATCGAGCCCCACATTGGGCTCTCTGCTCTGCGGGGAGCCTGCTTCCTCCTCTCTCTCTGCCTGCGTCTCTGCCTAGTTGTGATTTCTCTCTGTCAAATAAATAAAATATTTTAAAAAAAATAAAAAATAAATAAAAACTGATAACTGAACCACCTTAAAAAAATTGATAACTGGGGCGCCTGGGTGGCTCAGTGGGTTAAGCTGCTGCCTTCGGCTCAGGTCATGATCTCAGGGTCCTGGGATCAAGCCCCGCATCCGGCTCTCTGCTCAGCATGAAGCCTGCTTCCTCCTCTCTCTCTGCCGGCCTCTCTGCCTACTTGTGATCTCTCTCTCTCTCTCTCTGTCAAATAAATAAATAAAATATTTTAAAAAATTGATAACTGAACCACATTAAGACCTTATGTTCTTCAAAACATACCATTAATTTGAAAAGGCAAGCCAAAGAATGTTCGTATACAAAGGACATACATTCAAAATTTATAAAGAACTCCCAGGCAAAAGACCTAAATGGACACTTCACAAAAGAAGGCATCCAAATGCACATAGTGAATAAATTTTAAAATATAATTATAGCAGACTAAGAGCGTCTGGTTTAAAAAAAAACAACTTGTCCTCCTTATTTCAGAAAAATGAGAATAACACAAATCAAAATTAAATTTTAAAAGCAAGTAAGGTGTTGAAAGAACATCCATGTGTTAATAGCAGTCACCTTTAGGAGGTGAAATTATAGGTGATCTTTCATTTTTTTATATTGCATATTTCTGAAATTAAAAAAAGTTATTGTGGCTTTATTTTTGTTTGTAATGGATAACATTCATATGGTTTAAAAAGCAATACATTATAATGTACACACTGAGAAGTCTCTCACCCTATCTCTGTCCTTCCCTCCAACTCACAGGACACTATGAGTTTCTTTTGTATCTTTACAGAATTTATGAGAAACAAGAAAAGATCATTAAATCTTATTCCCCTTTCCTTATACTTGGACTGCTTTCACTTAGCAAGGGATCCTGGAGAGCTTTCCACTGCACTACACAGGGACTGCCTTTTTTTTTTTTTTCACTGCTTCATAATGCTCCATCATGCACAAGTACAATAAAAGGAGATTTTATTTATTTATTTATTTATTTTTAAAAGATTTTATTTATTTATTTGACAGATAGAGATCACAAGTAGGGAGAGAGGCAGGCAGAGAGAGAGAGAGGAGGAAGCAGGCCCCCCGCCAAGCAGAGAGCCCGATGTGGGGCTCGATCCCAGGACCCTGGGATCACGACCTGAGCGAAAGGCAGAGGCCTTAACCCACTGAGCCACCCAGGCGCCCCTAAAAGGAGATTTTAAAAAGCAGCAAGCAAGTCTAACTATGAGAGTCTCTTTCAAAAAATAGTCAGGGGGCCATAAGGGAGGAGGAATTTATGCACTCATCGAAGGAAACTGAACTTTTTTTGAACTTTTCAAGTCAGCAGTTATGGCCTTCAACCTGGACCATGGGAACTGGGTCTGCCAAATTCTTCAATTATAAAGGAGACAGTCCAGTTTAATAGGTTTCAGTCTCTTATTTGCATTTCAACCCAACCAATCCCAGTTAACCTTGTTTCAATTCCTGTTTTGCAGAGAGGAACTAAGTGAGAACTGCACTCAAGACCTTTCACCTCATAACTCTGCCCCCTCTTTATCTTTCTCAACGCTATTCAGGCTTCAACCTGACTTGTGTTTCTGGAATTGCAATTCTAATTGCCGAAATAAAAGTCTGTTAATTTTCAGTGAATTCTTCCTTGGTCAACCGTATCATCGATTTTCGTTTTAAAAAATCAGTCCTCTGGGGCGCCTGGGTGGCTCAGTGGATTGGGCCTCTGCCTTCGGCTCGGGTCATGATCTCGGGGTCCTGGGATGGAGCCCCGCATCGGGCTCTCTGCTCAGTGGGGAGCCTGTTTCTCCCT